>NC_092717.1:216910957-217222930 GCF_047496885.1 Scyliorhinus torazame | reverse complement strand
AGCCTCCTCAGGCGTTTCGAAGTAGTGGTGTCGATCCTGAAATGTGACCCACAATCGCGCTGGCTGCAGCATTCCAAACCTCACCCCCTTCCGATGGAGCACCGCCTTGGCCCGATTAAAACCAGCTCTCTTCTTTGCCACCTCCGTACTCCAGTCCTGATAGATTCGGATCTCCGTATTCTCCCACCTGCTGCTCTGCTCTTTCTTGGCCCATCTCAAGACACACTCTCTATCCACAAAACGGTGAAACCTCACCACTACCGCCCTTGGCGGCTAGTTGGCCTTGGGTCTCCTCGCCAGGATCTGATGAGCCCCATCTAGCTCCAGGGGACTCGGAGAGGCCTCCTCACCCATCAGCGTGTTGAGCATCGTGCTCACATATGCCCCGGCATCGGCCCCCTCCACTCCTTCAGGGAGACCCAGAATCCGAAGATTCTTCCTCCTCGACCTGTTCTCCAGGTCCTCGAATCTTTCCGCCCACCTCTTATGCAGCACCTTGTGTGCCTCCAGCTCCACCGCCAGGCCCAAGATCTCATCCTCGTTCTCCGAGGCTTTTTCCCGCACCTCCCGGATCGCCGCCCCTTGGGCTTTCTGGCTCTCCACTAACCCCTCGATCGCCGTCAGCATGGGCGCCAGCACCTCTTTCTTCAGCTCCTCAAAGCAGCGCCTGAGAAACTCCTGCTGCTCCGGCCCCCATGCCGCTTGATCTCCGCCCGCCGCCATCTTGTTTTTTCTCCCTCGCACTTTTCGCTGCTCCAAAAACGCTTTTTTGACCGCTCCACTCCTGGTCCACTCCATATACTATGGGGGGGGGGGGGGGGACGGGGGACCTTACTATCCCCTTCCCACACTGGAAGTCGTCGAAAAAATTGCCGTTGGGGCTCCTATGGAGAGCCCAAAAGTCCGTTTTAGCGGGAGCCGCCGAATGTGCGGCTTAGCTCCGCATAGCCGGAACCAGAAGTGCCAACCAGTTTTCCGTCCACCTCAATACATTTTCCCCAATCTTTAATTTTGCACAATAATCTCTTATGCGGGACTTTGTCAAACACCTTCTGAAAGTCCAAATATACCACATCGACTGACTTTTGTCAATCCTCAGCCTCGGGTGGGTGCTTTAGTGGCAGCAGCCACCACTCTGGATGGCGCTGATGGACATTGGAGAGCTGCTGAAAGGCTCTAAAAGGACAAATGCATTGACAGTATGAGGGGCCAAAGCAGGTTGTGACCCAAAGGTTGGCTGCCAGGAAGGCGAAGTTTAAAAACAAAATCAAACTATGGATTGAACTTATGACTTTCCTACTTTCTCTGATAATAATTCTTTCCTGATTAAAGATAATTGTAAATAAGTAGGTTTGTATAGTCAACTTCAAAAATAAAGTTCTGATGAGACTTTAACTCTGTTTCTCTCTCTGTAGATGCTGCCAGACTTTCTGAGCATTTTTATTGTATAAAATATAATGTGCTTACAAGCTGATTAGACTTTGGTATTTGTGAGTCTGAAATACTAAATATTAAATTTACAATCAAAGGTTCCAGCATACAACAAAGCATAGAGAGCTAAAGATATTTGTTTTTTTTACGCACAACTGTTTACACACTATTTCCTCCTTTGGGGAATAGTACGGGAAGTTTAACAGGCTTATTATCAACCAGTTTAAACCACATCACGAACATGCATTCTGTGGCCAAAAAGATCTGGAGATCGACTCAAATCCAGAGCATCTGGTCCAGAGGTGCTATCTACTGAGCCACAAGGTCTCCTTCAAGCTCAATAGAACACTCTTACAATATGTGCCTTCAAATAAAATAGTTACATGTAATACTGCATGCAATGGGCAACTATTGCCATGTTGTCCAACAGAAATTGCTGATGAGCTACAAGCGTGGTCACAGCAACACTGTTTTAACTGTGTGTTAATTTTAGCAGAAAATGTCTTCCACTCATGCATTACAGCTAACTGTACTTCATGTGTATATCAAACATCTACCGCTGTTCAGTAACCACAAGGAAGCAATACAGTCATAACAAATCAAAAAACACTTGCAAAGTCTGACTTTAATTAAACCATTTTACCACCAAATGAACAAAAACAGTAAAGTACACATTCGTATGCACGTGATAGTATGAATATTGATTTTGTTATGGGCCAGGGCTTAGAAACTCCAAAGTGTATTGTGAAGTTCGCTTGACCGACAACCTTTATGTTGAATTTGACTAGGATGAGCACAAAAGCCTTCACTGCAGGTGTGATTCACCAGACCTCCTAGACACTTTAATCCAAACAAGGTTTATTCTAAGAATGTAGTTAACAAATATATATATATAAACACAGCAAGAATTTTTATCAATTACAAACATGAAGACACCACACAGCGACAGTAATCTATGTACATAACACTTAATGAATTCCCCCTTAGCTGTTCCAATTCAATAACAAAATCCAATTAAGCCAAAAGCCCTTTTCAAAGGCATGCCCCATTCAAACTCCTTCCGGAAAACAACTACATCTTTAAAGTTACCAAGGCAGTTAGCCACAACCAATGTGCTTTTTGCTGGAACAGCTTTTAAAATGAAAACAGAGAAAAAACAGGGAAAACACTTCTTTCTCCCTCTGCAATCCAAAGCAGTCAAACTGAAACTGAAACTCCCTCTCACCTCACAGCCACATGTGCTCCAAGTCACATGATAAGAGACTAAACCTTTCTTAAAGTGACACTCACATCGCCACCTCGTGTGCGAGGTTGGGGCTGATACAGCTGAAGGTGGTACACAGAGCACACCTTAAAAAGGCAAGGATGAGCCGGCTCTTTGAGGGGGTAGAAGACATGTGTGAACGTTGCGGGGGAGGCCCCGCAAACCACATTCATATGTTTTGGTCCTGTCCAAAGCTGGAGGATTACTGGAAGGAGGTGTTTAGGGTAATCTTGAATGTGGTGCACGGGAAACTGGACCCGGGCCCCCGGGAGGCCATATTCGGTGTGTCAGACCAGCCGGGGTTGGAAACGGGTGCAGAGGCAGATGTTGTAGCCTTCGCCTCATTGATCGCCCAAAGGCGGATCCTGTTAGGGTGAAGATCAACCTCTCCACCCTGTGCCCTAGCGTGGCGGGGGGACCTGCTGGAATTCTTAACGCTTGAAAAGGTAAAATTTGAACTGAGGGGAAGGACGGAGGGGTTCTGGGCGTTATTCATTTTGCACTTTCGAGAATTGGATCACATCGAACATTAGGGGGGTTGGGGGCTGGGAGGGTTGGGGGGAGGAGGAACTGTATGTGTTAATGAAAAAAGATGAAATGAAAATCGCTTATTATCACAAGTAGGCTTCAAATGAAGTTACTGTGAAAAGCCCCTAGTCGCCACATTCCGGCGCCTGTTCGGGGAGGCTGGTACGGAAATGGTGACTATGGGTGATTCCTGATTCCTTTTTGTCATTTGTTTATGTTAACATGCGGGCCAATGTCTGGGGTTCGGTGGGAGGATGGGATCGTTGTTATTGATATGGGGACTGACATTACATTTGTTATTGATTATTGTTTATTGTTGGGTGTAAATTTGGGAGAAAATGTGAAAAAGGAGGAGAATAAAAAATATATTTTTAGAAAGGGACACTCACATGACAATATCAACCCAAGTAGGTGATCCATTTCTCTATTTTGTTTACTGATCAGAAATGCAATTAGCATGCGACTTGTGGCTAATATAGTGGCATCTTTGAAAGTTATCAATTTGCAGTTTAATTCCTCACGTAGAATTGTTCACTAAACAGTACAATGTGAGGAATGAAACATCGAATTTATAACTTTCGTACATTATATCATATTTAGTTAGCTATACCATCTAATACCATTAAATGCCAACTTGCATTCATATAGTGCCTTTAATAATGTAAAACACCCAAAGGCAATTTCCACAGGAGCACTATCAAAGAAAATTTGAGACCATGTCCTGTAAGGGTTATTCGGGAAGACAACCAAAAGCTTGGTCAATGATGTAGGTTTTAAAGATCCTCTTATAAAAGGAAAGAGAGATAGGGAGGTGGTGAGGAGGGAATTTCAGAGCTGAGGGCCAAGGCTGCTGAAGAACAGCTAGCAATGATGCTGTGATTAGAATTAGGAAAGCCCAGAATTAGACGCCTGCAGAGATCTCAGACTGTGGAGGATGAGATGTTACAGAGATAGGAAGGGGAATTTTAAAATCACAGTGTTACTTTAAAGGGGTCACAAAGGCACGGGGGTTGGTGCAAGTTTGGACACAGACATCAGAGTTTTTGATGGGGTTTTGGATGAGGGCGAAAAGTAGGAAACCAACCAAGAATGCATTGCAGCAATCGTGTGTCAGTTGGTAGCACACAAGCCTCTGAGTCAGAAGGTTGTGTGTTCAAGACCCGCTCCAGGACTGAAGAACAAAAATCAATGTTACCACTCCGATGCAGGGCTGAAGGATTGCTGCATTGTTGGAGATGCTATCGTACACAAAATGAGTGGGCAGCATGGTAGCACAGTGGTTAGCACAGTTGTTTCACAGCTCTAGGGTCCCAGGTTCGATTCCCTGCTTGGGTCACTGTTTGTGCGGAGTATACATGTTCTCCCCGTGTCTGCATGGGTTTCCTCCGGGTGCTCCAGTTTCCTCCCACAGTCCAAAGATGTGCAGGTTCATAGAATCATAGAATTTACAGTCAGAAGGAGGCCACCCGGCCCATCGGGTGCGCACCGGCACCCAGAAAGAGCACCTCACCCAAGCCCACACCTCCAACCCATCTCCGCAACCCAGTAACCCCACCCAACCCTTTTGGACACGAAGGACAATTTATCATGGCCAATCCACCTAATCTGCACATCTTTGGACTGTGGGAGGAAACAGGAGCACCTGGAGGAAACCCAAGGAGACATGGGGAGAACGTGCAGACTCCGCACAGACAGTGATCCAAGCCAGGAATCGAACCTGGGACCCAGAGCTGCAAAGCAACTGTGCTAGCCACTGTGCTGCCGTGCTAGATTGGCCATGATAAATTGTCCTTAGTGTCCAAAAAGGATAGCTGGTGTTGCTGGGTTACGATGATAGGGTGGAGGGGTGGGCTTAATAGGGTGCTCTTTCCAAGAGCTGGTGCAGACTTGATGGGCTGAATGGCCTCCTTCTGCACTGTAAATTCTATGATTCTATGATGTTATATCACAGTTCCATCTGCTATTCTTGGGAAGAATAGCACTATTCCCCAGTAGGGCAGTGGAGGGTATTGTGGCTAATATATACAATATAATGTCTCAATCAACATCACAAAGACAGATTATCTGGCCATTTCACATTGCTGTTTGTGGGACCTTGCTGTGTACAAACTAGCTGCTGTGTTTCCAACATTAGAACACCCCATTGGCTCTAAAATCACATTGAGCCACCTGGTGGATCTCTTTCTCAGTCAAGATGTAACAAAGCCATGGGTGAGGGTTTTAGCAGCAGATGAAATGAGTAGATCAATTTTACAGAGACGGAAATATGTCATCATAGTGATGTCCTGGGTTTGTGATTTGAAGCTCATCTGGGGATCAAACAGGACATCAAGGTTGCAAATAGTCTGGTTGAATCTCAGGGACAGAGTTGGAGTTGGTTAGTCAGGAATGGAGAATATGGTGGGAGTGAAGACAGTGGCTTTGGTCTTCCCAATACTTAGTTGGGAGGAAATCTCTCCTCAACCAATATTACTTACCGCTATCAGTAAAGTTTAATTTTCTCCTCATCTGACATCTGTTAACATGCACTTTCCATGAAAGGTCATGAAAGGTTTATGACTATGATTTAGTGGCCATTACTGAAACATGGTTAAAGGATGGTCACGACTGGGAGTTAAATATCCGAGGGTATCAAACTTTTCGGAAGGACAGAGTGGATGGTAAGGGAGGTGGTGTAGCTATGTTATTTAAGGATGACATCCGGGCAACAGTAAGGGATGACATCGGTGCTATGGAGGATAAGGTTGAATCCATTTGGGTGGAAATCAGGAATAGTAAGGCGAAAAAGTCACTGATAGGAGGAATCTATAGGCCACCAAATAGTAACATTATGGTGGGGCAGGCAATAAACAAAGAAATAACAGATGCATGTAGAAATGGTACAGCAGTTATCATGGGGGATTTTAATCTACATGTTGATTGGTTTAACCAGGTCGGTCAAGGCAGCCTTGAGGAGGAGTTTATAGAATGTATCCGCGATAGTTTCCTAGAACAGTATGTAATGGAACCTACGAGGGAACAAGCGGTCCTAGATCTGGTCCTGTGTAATGAGACAGGATTGATTCAGGATCTCATAGTTAGGGATCCTCTCGGAAGGAGCGATCACAATATGGTGGAATTTAAAATACAGATGGAGGGTGAGAAGGTAAAATCAAGCACTAGTGTTTTGTGCTTAAACAAAGGAGATTACAATGGGATGAGAGAAGAACTAGCTAAGGTAGACTGGGAGCAAAGACTTTATGGTGAAACAGTTGAGGAACAGTGGAGAACCTTCCAAGTGATTTTTCACAGTGCCCAGCAAAGGTTTATACCAACGAAAAGGAAGGACGGTAAAAAGAGGGAAAATCGACCGTGGATATCTAAGGAAATAAGGGAGAGTATCAAATTGAAGGAAAAAACATACAAAGTAGCAAAGATCAGTGGGAGACTAGAGGACTGGGAAATCTTTAGGGGGCAACAGAAAGCTACTAAAAAAGCTATAAAGAAGAGTAAGATAGATTATGAGAGTAAACTTGCTCAGAATATAAAAACAGATAGTAAAAGTTTCTACAAATATATAAAACAAAAAAGAGTGGCTAAGGTAAATATTGGTCCTTTAGAGGATGAGAAGGGAGATTTAATAATGGGAGATGAGGAAATGGCTGAGGAACTGAACAGGTTTTTTGGGTCGGTCTTCACAGTGGAAGACACAAATAACATGCCAGTGACTGATGGAAATGAGGCTATGACAGGTGAGGGCCTTGAGAGGATTGATATCACCAAGGAGGTAGTGATGGGCAAGCTAATGGGGCTAAAGGTAGACAAGTCTCCTGGCCCTGATGGAATGCATCCCAGAGTGCTAAAAGAGATGGCTAGGGAAATTGCAAATGCACTAGTGATAATTTACCAAAATTCACTAGACTCTGGGGTGGTCCCGGCGGATTGGAAATTAGCAAACGTGACACCACTGTTTAAAAAAGGAGGTAGGCAGAAAGTGGGTAATTATAGGCCAGTGAGCTTAACTTCGGTAGTAGGGAAGGTGCTGGAATCTATCATCAAGGAAGAAATAGCGAGGCATCTGGATGGAAATTGTCCCATTGGACAGATGCAGCATGGGTTCATAAAGGGCAGGTCGTGCCTAACTAATTTAGTGGAATTTTTTGAGGACATTAACAGTGCGGTAGATAACGGGGAGCCAATGGATGTGGTATATCTGGATTTCCAGAAAGCCTTTGACAAGGTGCCACACAAAAGGTTGTTGCATAAGATAAAGATGCATGGCATTAAGGGGAAAGTAGTAGCATGGATAGAGGATTGGTTAATTAATAGAAAGCAAAGAGTGGGGATTAATGGGTGTTTCTCTGGTTGGCAATCAGTAGCTAGTGGTGTCCCTCAGGGATCAGTGTTGGGCCCACAACTGTTCACAATTAACATAGATGATTTGGAGTTGGGGACCAAGGGCAATGTGTCCAAGTTTGCAGACGACACTAAGATAAGTGGTAAAGCAAAAAGTGCAGAGGATACTGGAAGTCTGCAGAGGGATTTGGATAGGCTAAGTGAATGGGCTAGGGTCTGGCAGATGGAATACAATGTTGACAAATGTGAGGTTATCCATTTTGGTAGGAATAACAGCAAAAGGGATTATTATTTAAATGATAAAATATTAAAACATGCTGCTGTGCAGAGAGACCTGGGTGTGCTAGTGCATGAGTCGCAGAAAGTTGGTTTTCAGGTGCAACAGGTGATTAAGAAGGCAAATGGAATTTTGTCCTTCATTGCTAGAGGGATGGAGTTTAAGACTAGGGAGGTTATGCTGCAATTGTATAAGGTGTTAGTGAGGCCACACCTGGAGTATTGTGTTCAGTTTTGGTCTCCTTACTTGAGAAAGGACGTACTGGTGCTGGAGGGTGTGCAGAGGAGATTCACTAGGTTAATCCCAGAGCTGAAGGGGTTGGATTACGAGGAGAGGTTGAGTAGACTGGGACTGTACTCGTTGGAATTTAGAAGAATGAGGGGGGATCTTGTAGAAACATATAAGATTATGAAGGGAATAGATAGGATAGATGCGGGCAGGTTGTTTCCACTGGCGGGTGAAAGCAGAACTAGGGGGCATAGCCTCAAAATAAGGGGAAGTAGATTTAGGACTCAGTTTAGGAGGAACTTCTTCACCCAAAGGGTTGTGAATCTATGGAATTCCTTGCCCAGTGAAGCAGTAGAGGCTCCTTCATTAAATGTTTTTAAGATAAAGATAGATAGTTTTTTGAAGAATAAAGGGATTAAAGGTTATGGTGTTCGGGCTGGAAAGTGGAGCTGAGTCCACAAAAGATCAGCCATGATCTCATTGAATGGTGGAGCAGGCTCGAGGGGCCAGATGGCCTACTCCTGCTCCTAGTTCTTATGTTCTTATGTTCTTATCAGTCAATATTCAACTGTGAGAATTGAGGGTTTCCCCTCCCTGCTTCCTGTCCCAGGAATGTTAACCAATTGAAATAACCATATTCCTGCCTCAGTTGAAATTAGTTTTTAAGCACAGCCAATGGGTTTAGTTCATCAACAGACAACAATTCACCAACTGAGTCATCTAGGGATAACATAATGTCTTGGGTTAAAGGAAATTACTGCGGATGCTGGAATCTGAAACCAAAAAGAAAATGCTGGAAACTCTCAGCAGGTCTGCAGCATCTGTAGGAGGCGTCGAATGATGTGAAGGATGAAATGGAACTGGTGACAGGGGCAGCTTTGAGAGAGAGTAAGATGGTGTTGCTGGAGAGAGATGTCGAGTGCCTTCATGTGGCGGCGCATGGCACTGAGTGTGGCTTTCAGGAGGCGGCGAGAGCAGCAGTTGGAAGAATGTTTTATATCCTGGAGTTACCTGCCATCCTGGAGGTTACATGCAGGGTGGAATTTAAGTTGAAATCCCCGTGGTGTAAGTCGGAGACGAGTCAGTCACTGAGGACGGAAATATGGCTGTGGAAGCGAGTCTTGGTAAATACTTTGTCCAACATTAAGAGAGAAATGGAAAGCAGTGAAGGTGGATAGCGGAGGAGGGACATTCAGAAATCCTGTCGGAGAGAAGAGCGGTACTTCTTCAGGGTCGGCATTCCTGGAAGAGAAGTGGCCGTCGAATGTTGTCCTACAGATGCTGCCAGACCTGCTGAGATTTTCCAGCATTTTCTTTTTGGGTACATAATGTCATAGTCCCAGCTGATGTTAATACTGGACAAGTGAGATCCCAGAGTGACACTTAACTTTTTTTTTAAACAAACCATGGAGGGAAGTCACTGAACAAATTCACAGGAGTCGGCTGATGAACACAAAGAACAAAAATATTTATTAAAACAAGAAAAATTAACTATACTATTCCAGACAAAAATGTGGAAAGATCTCAATGCAAACACAAGAAGATGATTCAATTTCCTAACATTCCTTTACCCCCAGAAATATCTCCATGGACATTAAACACCAGTGAAGATTTACCACTATCTTGACTTCAAGGTTTCTTGCTTGGGCTGGCACAGTTGCTGACGGTTTTATTCTGGTGAACTTTTGAAGATTCACTTGGTGCTTCACGGGAGTTGGAAGTCGGGCTGAGGGAGAAGGCCCTGAGCAGAGTCAATACATCCTCGTTGAGTGCCAGGCTCAGTCTGATTCAGTTCAAGGTGGTCCACAGGGCTCATATGACTGTGGCCCGGATGAATACGATTTTTGAGGATGTGGAAGTCAGGTGTGGGCGGTGCGGGGGAAGACCAGCGAATCATGTACTTATGTTTTGGGCTTGTCCGAAGCTGAGAGGATTTTGGCAGGGATTCTCAGAAGTCATGTTAGAGGTCTTGGAAGGGAGTGTGACTCCAAGTCCAGAGGAGGCAATATTTGGAGTGTCAGAAGATGCAGGAGCCCAGGGGGGAAGAGAAAGTCAATGGTTTGGCCTTTGCCTCCCTGGTGCCCCGGAGACGGATTTTGCTGGGATGGAGGGACTCGGAGCCTCCAACGTCGGGGGTATGGGTCAGCGACATGGCAGGGTTTCTTAGGCTGGAGAAGATTAAATTTGTCTTAAGGGGTTCATTACAGGAATTCGCTCGGAGGTGGCAGCCGTTCATCGACTTCTTTAAGGAAAACTGACCGTCAGTTTGGGGACCGTCAGGTGGGGGAAGGGGAGGCATGGAAGTGAAGAATAAGGGCAGGGAATCTAGTATATGGGTAGCTAAATGTTAGGGCGGGGGGAAGTTGGGAATGTTATTGTGGGGTTTTTGCGTGTGTTGGACCGCTCTGTTGTTAAAATTATAAGTGCCTCAATAAAATATTTTCCCAAAAAAAATAGGGTGCTCTTTCCAAGCGGCGGTGCAGACTCGATGGGCCAAATGGCCTCCTTTTGCACTGGAAACTCTATGATTCTATGATTCATTCTACCTTCCTTAACACAAGAATACATACGTAAAAAATCCAATGTAAAAATTCTATATTGTTCATAACAATAGCTTACAATTCGCAACAGAATTTGAATCAATGGATGCAAAGTGAAGCAGGTGTTTCTTTTTTACATACAGTTGTGGAAGAGTATTTTTTTTCAAATTTCTAAAATGTGTGAAGAGCAGGCAATTTTATTCACGGAATTGTTGGGACGGAAGAAAGAAATAAGAAAGAATGTTATTTTATGGAATGCACTTCCGGAGAGCATGCGGAATACTAATGCAGCTGGACTAGTGAAAAGATGTAATTTCTTTTCTCTAATTCAGAGGGAAGTGTTCTAAGCTGTTCTAAGCTGTTCTAAGCTGGAAGTGTTCTGAGCTGTGTTCTAAGTTTTCTGCTTTCAAAACTAAACTTAATTTGCAAATATTTATAACATCTATGTGACTGAAAAATATCTATTTGATTTTTAAGATTTGTAATCCCTGTAGGTAGCATCAGTTCCTGAATGAATGTATTATCCATGTTAGCTTCTTCCACTAATTTCACTGTGGTTCATTTCTGCACTTGTGTTACCACTGTAACCATTATCTGTGGCTAATCTCAGTTTCCTCTGTCAAAAGATTGTTACCACAAACGTCCGTTGTGGAGTCATGAAAGGAAACCATTATCTTTGCTGGCCTTTCCAGGCGGATACAATGTAGTTACAATGTACTTTAAAACATAATATACTAGGCAGCTGAAAGTTACCTTCCCGTACAAATATAAAAAAAGTAACACCCTGTAACCACTACGTACACAAATAAATAACATAGTTACAGAGAAATGCTTCATTTATGATTGACCTGCCTCTTCCTATCTCAAATGCAGAGTCAAGAGCTGTGTCTCAACCACTGGTATTATGCTGTAAGCATGATAAATTGACATATTCAATATTCCTTCAAAATTTCTTTCAAAATGAACGGCTACGAAAATATATTTCAAAGTTTCATTGAATAGCAGTATCAGATGGCTAGAATGGTAGTTAAACTGCTTTTGTGCATGGTAAATTGAACACTTATCAGGCTCAACTCCCACTTGGAAAATTATTCCTTCCATTTGCCTATTTGTTTCTTGGCTGGGGTTTGTGACATTGCAGCTGCAGAGGGCTCCCTTCCTGTACATGTAGTTACAATGCCTGTGACGTCAAAGCAAGTGATATCCTTCATCAAAACTGGTGCACCTAGGGGGAGTGCAGAGACTGTTAATCTCTTGGACTTGAACATGAACACAGATAATAATTGTATTTGATGATTGGGTCACAGTAGGAAAAAAATTAAACCTTGAACTGGAAACCGCAAACAATGCTTCCATCAGTTTTCAGTGACTTGAAATTTAACTCCACTAAATGAGATAGATGTTATTGTACAGCTGCATCATACGCCACAACTGTTGTCGATTGTAGTCTTTCGGCCATCTGGATTTTAACCCATGCAGGTGGTGAGAGAACCAACATGACGGCAAAATCTATTTGACCCGCTGCTTACCAATCTACCTGTCACAAATGTATCCATCCATAACAGGTTAGCAGGAGTGACCACAGCACAGCCCTTGTGGAGACAAAGTCCAGTCCCACCTCATACTTTGTTGTGTCGCTCAGCCTAATTATCATGCTCAATGGGAAAGATTCAGAAGAGATTTAGCAGTTCAAAACTGGGCATCAGTGAGGCACTACCTGCAGCACCAGAATTGTATTCCACCACACTCTGTAACATCATGGCCCAGCACATCTCTCCTTCTGCCATTGCCCTCAAGCCTGGAGATTAATCCTTATCCAGAAGAGTAAACCAGGAGCAGTGCCAGACATGCTGAAAAATGAAGTGCCAACCTGGTGAGCTAACAACACATGAACACACATGCTGAACAATGGAAGTAGCATAGACAGAGCTAAGCACTCCCACAACCAACAGGTCAGATCAAAGCTCAGCAACCCTGCCACATCCAGTCATGTATGATGACAACTAATGGGAGGAAAAGGCTCCTCAAATATCCCCATTCTCACTGATAACAAAGCCCAGCATGTCAGTGCAAAATACAAGTTTTTAAAAATAAATTTAGAGTACGCAATTTTGTTTTTCCAATTAAGGGGCAAGTTAGCGTGGCCAATCCACCTACATCTTTGGGTTGTGGGGGCGAAACTCACGTAAACACGGGGAGAATGTGCAAACTCCACATGGACAGTGACCCAGCGCCAGGATCGAACCTGGGACCTCAGCGCCATGAGGCGGCAATGCTAACCACTGAGCCACTGTGCTGCCCTCAAAATACAAGTTTGATGCATTTTCAACTTCTTCAGCCAGAGATACATGATAGAATGCCGGAGCAGATCCATTGGGCCAATTGGCCTAATTCTGCTCCTATATCTTATGAACTTATGAACTGAGTGGATGATTCATCCCGGCATTTTCCTGAGGTTCCTGGCTTCACAGATGCCAATCTGAAAAAATGAAAATTGCTTATTGCTTACGAGTAGGCTTCAAATGAAGTTACTGTGAAAAGCCCCTAGTCGCCACATTCCGGCGCCCGTTCAGGGAGGCTGGTACGGGATCTTCAGCCAATTCAATTTACTCCATGAGATCAAGAAATGACTGAGCACACCGGACACAGCCAATGCTATGGACTCCGACAACAAGACCTTTCCTCCAGAACTAGCCAATTCACAAACTACAATCTGTCAATAATCTGCTCACCAATGCTCAGTATGATTCTGCCAGGGCTACTCAGCTACAGATCTTATCACACCATTTCTCCAAACATGGCCAAAAGAACCAAAGTCCAGACTTGAGGTGAAAGTGACTTTCCTTGACATCAAAGTGGCACTTGACTGAGTGTGACATCAGTGAACTCTTGCAATATTGAAGTCAATAAGAATCAGAGGGGAAAAATCCCACTGGTTCAGCTCATGCCAGGCACAAAGACAGATGGTTATGGTTATTGGAGGCCTACCATCTCAGACCCAGGATATGTCTGCAGGAGTGCCTCAGGATAGTGCCCTAGGTTCCACCATCTTCAGCTGCTTCATCAATTTCTTTCCCTGCATTGTAAGGTCAGAGGTGGAGATGTCTGGTGTGAATGAACAGTGTTCAACACCATTCCCAACATCTCAGGTTATGAAGCAGTCCAGGTTAGCACGATCTGGGCAACATTCAGGCTTAGGGGGAAAAGTGATGAATAACATTTGCACGGCACAAGTGCAAGGCAATAAGCATTCTGGGAAACATGCAGGAAAATAGAGCTTAGGCCACAATCAGATCAGCCATGGTCTTCTTGCATGGCAGAGCAGGCTTAAAGGGCTGAATGGCCTACTTCAGCCTTTTTTCTTATGGTCTTTTGATCTGCAACAAGAGAAAAGCTAGCCACCACCCCACCTTGACATTCAACTCCATTATTATCAGTGAATTGCCCTCCATCAACATCCTAGTGGCAGTAGGGTAGGGGTGGAGGGGCAGTAACCAGTAGCCAGAAACCGTACAGATCCTTTTATGTAAATACTGTGGCTATAAGAACAAGCCAGAATGCTTTGTGGCAAATAACCCACCTCCACCATCTATGAAGCACAAGTAAGGAGTGTGATGGAATACAGTCCACTTGCCTGGATGAGTGCAGCTCCAACTATGCTCAAGAAGCTCAATGGCATCCGGTCAAAGCAGTTAGTTTGATTTGCACCCCATCCACCACCTTAAACATTCACTCCCTCAACCACCATCGCACAGTGGCCGCAGTGTGTACCAACCACAAGAGGCACTTTGGCAACTTGCCAAGACCACTTCAACAGCATCTTCCAAACCCACAGCCTCTACCACCTTGAAGGACAGGAGCAACAGATGCATGGGAACACCACCACCTGTGAGTTCACCTCCAAGTCATACACCCTCCTGACTTGGAAATCTATTGTCATTTCTTTACAATTACTGGGTCACAAGCCTGGAACTCCCTCTCTAACAGAATCACAGGTGTTCCTACACCACATGGACTGCAGCAGTTCAAGAAGGTGCCTCACAACTACCGTCTCAAGGGCAATTAGGGGGATGGGGAATGAATGTTGCTTTGTCAGGGACATTCACAACTCAAGAACAAAGAACAAAGAATAAAGAAATGTACAGCACAGGAACAGGCCCTTCGGCCCTCCAAGCCCGTGCAGCCCATGCTGCCCGACTAAACTACAATCTTCTACACTTCCTGGGTCCGTATCACTCTATTCCCATCCTATTCATGTATTTGTCAAGATGCCCCTTAAATGTCACTATCGTCCCTGCTTCCACCACCTCCTCCGGTAGCGAGTTCCAGGCACCCACTACCCTCTGCGTAAAAAACTTGCCTCGTACATCTACTCTAAACCTTGCCCCTCTCACCTTAAACCTATGCCCCCTAGTAATTGACCCCTCTACCCTGGGGAAAAGCCTCTGACTATCCACTCTGTCTATGCCCCTCATAATTTTGTAGACCTCTATCAGGTCTCCCCTCAACCTCCTTCGTTCCAGTGAGAACAAACTGAGTTTATTCAACCGTTCCTCATAGCTAATGCCCTCCATACCAGGCAACATTCTGGTAAATCTCTTCTGCACCCTCTCTAAAGCCTCCACATCCTTCTGGTAGTGTGGCGACCAGAATTAAACACTATACTCCAAGTGTGGCCTAACTAAGGTTCTATACAGCTGCAACATGACTTGCCAATTCTTATACTCAATGCCCCGGCCAATGAAGGCAAGCATGCCGTATGCCTTCTTGACTACCTTCTCCACCTGTGTTGCCCCTTTCAATAACCTGTGGACCTGTACTCCTAGATCTCTTTGACTTTCATTACTCTCGAGGGTTCTACCATTCACTGTATATTCCCTACCTGCATTAGACCTTCCAAAATGCATTACCTCACATTTGTCCGGATTAAACTCCATCTGCCATCTCTCCGCCCAAGTCTCCAAACAATCTAAATCCTGCTGTATTATTAAATTATAATATAATAAATAATATAATATAAATTAAAAATCTAGTTGAAAAACAAACATTCACATCTGATCTGTCCCAAGTGGTGCTTAAGCATACTCTGACTTAATTCACTGCAAGGCAACCAATCAAAAAATATTTAAACACCTACTTCACTCTGCAAAGCAAAGATCGGAATGAAATGTAACTACTCATAGTATCCTGGAATGTTTTTATCGAATCATAGAACCATATGACATCGGTTATATAACAGAGAGGCCATTTGGCCCATCATGTTACTGCCAGATCTCTGGAAGAACAATTCAGTTAACTCACTCCACAGCTTTTTCCCTGTAGCCCTACAATTGTTTCTCTTCAGGTGCTTATCCAATTCCCTTTGGAAAGCTATGGTTGAATCTAACTCCACGCTTTTCGCTTTGGCGATAGAGTCATTGGCAATGGCGCTCAGGGTGTTGAAGGATTGGAGAGGGATTGCGAGGGGGTGCTAAATATAGGGTCTTGCTGTATGCAGATGACTTGTTATCTCGGACCCAGTGAGTAGCATTGGAGGTATTATGGAAACCTGGGGGGAATTCAGCCAGTTTTCGGGATATAAACTGAAAATGGGAAAGAGTGAGATGTTTCCGGTTAATGCCAGAGGGCAGGAAAGGAGAGCAGGGGAGTTGCCATTTAGGGTGGTGGGAGCGAGTTTCAGGTATTTATTTATACAGGTGGTGCAGGGCTGGGCTCAGCTGCATAAACTGAACTTGGCTCGGCTTGTGGAGAAGATGAAGGCGGATTTTAAGAGGTTGGATGTGTTGCCGCTGTCGCTGACCGGGCGGGTGCAGATAGTGAAAACGATACTGCTGCCTAGGTTTCTGTTCGTGATTCAGAATCTCCCTATCTTTGTCCCCAAGTCATTCTTTAGGAATGTCAATGGGCTCATCTCCGGGAAGGCTCCGTGGGTGCAGTGGGCTTTTTTGGAAGAAGGGCAAGGGGTGGGCGGCTGGCATTGCTGAATATGATAAATTATTATTGGGCTGCGAATATTGCAATGGTGCGTAAGTGGGCTGAGGAGGAGAGGTCAGTCTGGGGACGGCATCGTGTAGGGGAACGGGTTTGAGGCCTTTGTTGTTGACGCCTTTACCGTTCTTGCCGGCCAGGTACTCCGCGAGCCCAGTGGTGGTGTCGGCCCTAAGGGGCAGTGGAGGCAACATTTGGGGCTGAAGGGTGTCTCGATGTGGGCACCGATCTGTGACAACCCTACGTTTGCGCTAGCGGGGCTGGATGCAAGGTTTAGGGGGTGGCGGCAGGCAGGGATTGAGCATTTTGGGGATTTGTTTATAGGGGGAAAATTTGCAGGGCTGGAGGACTTGGAGGAAGTGTATGAGCTGCCCAAGGGGAATGGCATTAGGTACATGCAGGTTCGTAATTTTGTGAGGAGAGAGGTGCTGTCCTTTCCTGGGCTGTCGCCCCTGGGGTTTCAGGACAAAGATGAAACAGGGGAGGGGAAAATGTCAGATATCTATCAAGAATTGATGGAGTGGGAGGGAGCCCTGGTGGGGGATATTAAGCGTAAATGGGAGGAGGAGCTGGGAGGTGAGGTTGGGGCAAGGACGTGGGCGGCGGCCTTGCAGAGGGTGAACGTGTCCTCGTCGTGTGCAAGGTTAAGCCTCATCCAATTTAAGGTGGTGCATAGGGCTCATATGACGGTGGCGAGGATGAGTAGGTTCTTTGCGGGGGTAGAGGACAGGTGTGGGTGGTGCATGGTGAGGGGCGTGAATCACATCCACACGTTCTGGACAGGTCAAAGACTGAGGAGGTTCTGGCTGGGGCTTTTGGACGTGATGTCCGAGGTGTTGGGTATAGGGGTGGTCCTGACTCCGGAGGTGGCGGAAGACCCAGAAATCCAGGGGGTGAGAGTGGCCAACGTTTTGGCCTTTGCCTCCCTGATAGCCAGGAGATGGATTTTGCTAGGGTGGTGGGACTCAGAGCGGCCAAAAGTGGGAGTGTGGGTGAGTGACCTGGCAGAATTCCTGAGGCTGGAGTAGGTCAAGTTTACTCTGCGAGGGTCGGCAGAGGGATTTACCCGGAGGTGGAAACCATTTATCAATTTTTAAAAAGTGGACTGAAGGGTCACCATTGAAGGGTTGTGGTTGTTTATCAAATTGATGTGTTGTTCTTCTGATATTTTGTGTATATATGTGAAAATGCCTTGAATAAAAATATTTTAAAAAAGAATCTGGCTCCACCATGTGTTCAGGTAGTGCATTCCAGATCCTAACCACTCATTGCACAAAAACATCTTTCCTCACATTTCCATTTGTTCTATTGCCATTCACCTTAAACCATTCCAGCAAAGGTGTCTCTAAAACGGGCCCTTATCTACTTTGTCCTCATGATTTTGAACACCTCTATCAATTCCCCTCTCGACTTTCTCTTCGCTCAGGCAAACAAACGCAGCTTCACCAGTCTATCCACAAAACTCAAGTCCCTCATCCCTGGAACCATTCTCGTAAGTCTTTTCTGAAGCCTCTGTAAAGCCTTCAGATCCTTCCTAAAGTGTGGTGAACAGACTTGGTTTACAACACTCCAGTTGAGGTTGTACCAGTTGATGCGCAATCAATTATTCTCAAGACGAAGTGATTCATAACTGAAGGCTTTAATCTGCTAGAACTCTTCCCCAGCAGCTACGATACAGAAAGTGAAGGCTGCTGGGACGGCACCAGTTCTTATACTCCGCCTCTCAGGGCGGAGCTATGTACATCAGCCAATGGTAGACTCCTGGGTCTAACCAATGGTCATCCACCTCTCAGGTACCGCAATACCTGGTACTACCACACCAGTGTTTTATAAAGGCTCGCAATAACTTATTTGTTTTTGCATTTTATTGCTCTATTTATAAAGCCCAGGGGCCGAATGCCTTTTTTTCAGACACATTATCCTGAAACCTCCAACCATTTCCCCACACACTTTTTTTTCCAAGTCCTTTTATCTGTTGACTCCTCATTGAGCTAATTATAAGGAATTGAATGGTTACAATCCCACTCCACTGAAAATGGCAAAACGCTCACAGATTGAGTTTTCAGGGCCAGGCTAATTCAGATGTGCACCGGTGATTGTCCATTTTGCACCTGGGGGCAAAGTGTGGGTCGGAGGCAATATCGGGTAGCTGCCCCAATAGGCAAAAACAGTCCGGGCCAGCATTCTTATTTCGACCTTTTTTATTGCAGTGCCAAGATTCTAAAAATGTTTGCAAGGATGGGATCCGCCCCTGTGTCTGAGCACCGATTGAAATTCGGTTGTCTTTGACCGGCTGGGGTGTCCCAAGCCATATAGCCCCGATCAGAACACTCTCGAGGATCGCAGCTCTGCTTCTGCATTGTTCTCAATGCATTACTGACGCATAGAAAAAGCAAAGAGCAGCAGGATATCCGGCTCTGCTCCTCCTCTCTCTTCATTGGCAGGACCGCATGTGGCGGATGGAACTTGTGCCCTCCAACTCTCAGCAGCAATTCCCTGTGCATCATTTTCAGATTTATTGTTTGTGGGTTTCTCAGCTCTGCAGTAGGCGGATGTTAGACTTGGCACGATGAGCAATAGCTACCTGCCTAAAATAAAACGAATAACATTGCAACAAAATAAAACTCTAAAAAACACAAATGTGTATTTTATACATTGACAACAGTTTTCGCCTTTCTCGGGTCTTGAGCTTGCTGCCTGCTTTATTCCCAGCTTTGGGATTGTTCGTGTGGATCTTGAGTTCTGGTACTTTGGGCGCTTATATAAACGTTGGCCACATTTCACCAGCTTCAAAAACACACAAGAGTTTGCCTTCTGGCAACACGCCTGGAACCCCTAGTGGCGACGCCCCGTGATTTCCCCTTCCTCCGAGGTGGAGCTCTCTCTTCACACCACATCTGCTTAAGGAGGTTGAAGATGAATCTGAAATGGATTGCGCCTGGTAGTCGTGGACAGAGCGAGAGAAACTATATGCTGTTCACCCTCTAGTGGTTGCTGACAGCACCGCAATAAAGTTACCAGGCAGACAAAGAGATTGAATGACTGGCTCCTTGTCATTTAGTGACCATCGACTTTTTAAATGAATGGCACGTCTTAACTAAAATTGGTAGCCACTTATTTGAAGGGCAGACCATTGTAGCGTGAATCAAAAATCACGTTCTCGATGTTTTGGCTTAAAAAAGTTTTTTTTTGTTCAATGATCATTATCTGCAAATACACAGAACATAGAACAGTACAGCACAGAACAGGCCCTTCGGCCCTCGATGTTGTGCCGAGCTTTGTCCGAAACCAAGTGTCATGATATTCAGATAAACATCATGGTGCAAACACACATACACACTGATGGACAGATCAACGGACCAATCAACTCACAAGCAAGAGCACACGCACTATAAAATGGGGAACACCACACTTCCCGCTCATTCCAGCAGGAGACAGATCACGGCACAGAGCTCACAGCAAGCCACTCAGACATACAACATGTGCTGAGTGCCTCTCTAAGATAGTGTTAGGGCTGGGTCCACAGGTTAAAGGGTAAAGAACGAACCACAGTCATAAGTTTACAGATGTTGTTATGATAGTAATAAAACAGAGTTGTACCATCTGCAACCGTGTTGGTTTGTCTGTATAGCGGAACACCCAACACGACATAGTACCAGGATTGGAACCCAGCAACTGTGAGACCTACCTGCACATCTTCAGAGATCCGCCATCCTGCGCCATGGACACCATCAGCCCGCCGCAGCCGCTCCAAATCGCTGGAAACCTCGGCGTCAACTGGAAGCTGTTTAAACAGCGCTTCCAGTTCTTCCTAGAAGCCACAGAAAGGGAGAATGCTTCGGACACCAGGAAGATCGCCCTCCTCCTCTCCAGGGCAGGGCAACACACCATCCACATCTACAACTCCCTGGTGTTCGCGGACGGTGAGGACAAGACCAAGTACAAGACAGACCTTCTCAAACTCGAGCAGCACTTCAGCGCGAGGTGAACGAGAGCTTCGAGAGGTACCTCTTCCAGCAGCGCCTGCAGGGTAAGGATGAGCCTTTTCAACCTTTCCTGACACACCTCCGTATCCTCGCGCAGTTCTGCGGCTATGAGGCCATCTCCGATTCCATGATTCGAGACCAGATAGTTTTTGGGGTCACCTCGGGCACCCTACGCCAGCAGCTCCTCAAAATTAAGAGCCTCACCCTCGCCACCACCATCGAAACCTGCGTCCTCCACGAAAACGCGACCAGCCGGTACTCCCAATTCCAGGCGGCTGAATCGGCACGGCAGGGGTCCTACGAGGCCGAGCGGGTCCAGTCGATTGAGTTCCTCCCGGCCCGCGGCCCAGACGAGGGCGGCCATTTCGAGCGCTTTCCACGGCCTCCCGCACTTGTACGCGCCAATAGAGACGTCGACGCAGAGGGACGCGACGCGCAGGCGCGCTCTACGCAGGACCGAACTGCGCATGCGCGATGGTGCAATGAACGCCATGACGTCACGACGTGCGGCAACGGTGGATCCGCACATTTAAAGCGGCAATGTCCAGCAGAGAATCGATAATGCCTCTGCTGTGGCAAGATGGGCCACTACGCTGCCTGCTGTCGAGCAGCTCAACCTGCCAACGCTCCCAATTCCTCCAGCCTCGCAGGGACGTGCGGGCCATTCAGCCTCCATACACCGAGTCATACCCTGACGATGTACAGACCAGGGATACCGACGACCGGGAAGCCTTCCGCGTCGCGGTCATTGACAGGAACCGGATGTCCCCAAGCAGGACCCACCAGCCGATGCCAGTGAACAGCGATAACGGTCAACCGATCACCAATCACATTCCGTTTAGTCACTGGTGCCTCCGCCAACCTCATAGCATGGTCAGCCTTCTACGCTTTGAAGGTCAGACCACCGATTCGGCCATCCCGCTGTCAGATGGTCGATTATAGCGGAAAGGTTATCCCGGCCCTGGGACCCTGCCAGCTCGAGGTTACACACAATGCATACACAGCCACACTGTCCTTTGAGATAGTTGGATCCTCGAAGGACTCCCTGCTAGGCGCACAGGCGTGCAAGATCCTCCACCTCGTTCAGCGCGTACACACTCTGTCTCCAGAAGTCACATCCGATTTCCCGGATGCAGAATTTAGGGCACAGCTCCACTCACTCCTCGCCCACAACCAGCAGGCTTTCGAAGGCATGGGCACACTGCCCTACACTTACAGAATACGGCTCAAACCGGACGCCACCCCGGTCATTCACGCACCTGGTACAGTCCCAGCACCACTCAAATACCGCCTCAAGCAGCAGCTGCAGGATCTCCAGGACCAAGGGGTGTTATCCCGGGTCACGGAGCCCACGCCATGGGTCAGCTCCATGGTGTGCGTTAAAAAGCCCTCTGGCGAACTCAGGAGCTGCATCGACCCGAAAGACCTGAACAACAACATCATGAGGGAACACTACCCCATACCCAAACGGGAAGAGATCACAAGCGAAATGGCCCGGGCTAAAATCTTTACAGAGCTTGATGCCTCAAAGGGTTTTTGGCAGATTCAACTGGATCAGTCCAGCAGGAAGCTGTGCACCTTCAACACTCCCTTTGGTAGATACTGCTACAACAGAATGCCGTTTGGCATCATCTCGGCATCCGAGGTATTTCATAGAATCATGGAACAGATGATGGAGGGCATCGAAGGGGTGCGCGTCTATGTTGACGACGTCATCATCTGGTCCACCACACCACAGGAGCACATCAGTCATCTCCAGCGTGTCTTTGCTCGGATACGAGAACACGGCCTGCACCTCAACCGAGCCAAGTGTTCTTTTGGCCAAACTGAGCTAAAGTTTCTGGGGGACCACAAATCCCGGTCAGGGTGCGTCCGGATGCAGACAAGGTGAGCGCCATTACAGCCAAGCCGCAGCCGGCAGACAAGAAAGCAGTGCTACGCTTTCTCGGGATGGTCAACTTCCTGGGGAAGCTTATTCCCAACCTAGCCTCCCACACAACGGCTCTTTGCCACCTAGTGAAGAAGACCACGTAGTTCCAGTGGCTGCCCGCACACCAGAAGGAATGGGAGGAGCTCAAGATTGAGCTCACCACAGCCCCGGTATTGGCGTTCTTCGACACCTCTCGAGATACGAAGATCTTGACTGATGCCAGCCAGTCCGGCATTGGGGCGGTACTCCTGCAACGGGACGACACTGCATCATGGGCCCCGGTCGCCTATGCCCCGCGGCCATGACCCCCACCGAACAGCGCTACGCGCAGATCGAGAAGAAGTGCCTGGGTTTGTTAACCGGCATAGATAAGTTCCACGATTACGTGTATGGTCCCTCTCAGTTCACTGTGGAAACCGACCATCGCCCCCGGTCAGCATCATACAAAAGGACCTGAATGAGATGACCCCTCGCCTCCAGCGCATTCTGCTCAAGCTCCGGAGGTACGACTTCCAACTGGTCTCACCCCCGGGAAAGGACCTCATCATCGTTGATGCCTTGTCCAGAGCAGTGAGCACACCGCCCGATTCGGAGGGGTTCGTTTGTCAGGTCGACGCACAAGTAGCCTTCACATCGGCCAATCTGCCGGCTAATGATGCAAGTCTGGCCCGTATTCGCCAGGAGACTGTGGCTGACCCCCTTCTACAACGTGTGATGCGCCACATGACGGGAGGGTGGCTCAAAGGACAGTTCCCACAATTCTACAATGTCCGGGACGACTTGGCCGTCATTGACGGTGTCCTCCTAAAGTTGGACCGGATTGTGATCCCGCACAGCATACACAGGCTGGTCCTCGAACAATTACACGAAGGCCATCTCGGGGTTGAGAAGTGCAGGCGGAGGGCCGGGCATCAACGACGACATTGCCAACATGGTGCTCAACTGCCCCACCTGCCAAAGGTTTCAGCCGGCGCAACCCCCTGAGACGCTTCAGCCCCATGAGTTGGTAACGTCCCCCTGGGCGAAGGTGGGTGTGGACCTTTTTCATGCGCTCGGCAGGGACTACCTCATCACAATTGATTACTTTTCGGATTATCCAGAAGTCATACGCCTGCACGATTTGACATCGTCCGCTGTCATCAGAGCTCGCCATGGCATTCCGGTTACCGTCATGTCGGACAATGGGCCCTGTTTTGCAAGCCAAGAATGGTCTTCTTTTGCTGATTCATATGGCTTCACACATGTGACGTCCAGCCCTCTGCATCCCCAGTCAAATGGCAAGGCGGAAAAGGGCGTCCATATCGTCAAGCGGCTCCTCTGCAAGGCTGCTGATGCCGGATCGGATTTCTGTTTAGCCCTGCTGGCCTATCGCTCGACCCCACTATCCACTGGCCTCTCACCAGCCCAGCTGTTGATGGGTTGCGCCCTCAGGACCACTCTGCCATCCATTCTTGTTCCTACACCCGGCCATGCTCCAGTACTGCAAAGGATGCGACAGCAGCGTGCTCAGCAGAAGGTGGCACATGACACTCGGACAACTGATCTTCCTGCCTTGGCGCCTGGAGACAACGTTCGCATCCACCTACCAGAGGGTGGCTGGTCGGCAACTGCCGAAGTTCTCCGACACGTGGCTCCCCGCTCGTTCCTGGTTTGCATGCCTGATGGCTCCATTCGCAGGCACAATCGCCGGGCTCTTCGCCTGCTTCCGCGCTCGCTACGTGATCATACACCGGTGCCACGCCCTCCTGTTGTTCCTGATGTCGACTTCGTGGAGCTTCCTGCCACCATGCCCATTCCTCTGTCGCCTGTGGGCAGGCCCATTCCTCACCCGGTGGATCCTGACCCACCCTTGAGGCGGTCAACCCGAATTCGTCGCCCACCTACTAGGCTGGACTTATGAGCCTGGTTGAACATTGGACTCACTAAAGTGTTATGTCACAATGTTAATATGTTTCTCTTTTTGTCGTTACAGGAGTTCGGTTTTGATGTTTGACACTTACACTTGCTTTGTTTATGGTACAACCTCGTTGCTATGTTGCACCTGACACCTTCCTATGTATATAGTTTAGCCTCATGTACATGTTGTAGATATTGCACACACACATTCAGCTGCACTCAGTACACACCTATATTTATTACCACATAGGCACATATTCTTGTGAAAAAGGGGGGATGTCATGATATTCAGATAAACACCATGGTGCAAACACACATACACACTGATGGACAGATCAGCGGACCAATCTACACACACGCAACATCACAGCCAATCACAAGCAAGAGCACACACACTATAAAACGGGGAACACCACAGATCCCGCTCATTCCAGCAGGAGACAGCTCAGGGCACAGAGTTCACAGCAAGCCACTCAGACATACACCATGTGCTGAGTGCCTCTCTAAGATAGTGTTAGGGCTGGGTCCACAGGTTAAAGGGTAAAGAACGAACCACAGTCATAAGTTTACAGATGTTGTTATTGATAGTAATAAAACAGGGTTGTACCATCTGCAACCGTGTTGGTTCGTCTGTATAGCAGAACACCCAACACGACACCAAGATCAAGCTATCCCACCCCCTGTCATTCTGGTGTGCTCCATGTGCCTATCCAATAACTGCTTGAAAGTTCCTAAAGTGCCCGACTCCACTATCACAGCAGGCAGTCCATTCTACACCCTAACCACTCTCTGAGTAAAGAGCCTAACTTGGTGTGGTAAACCACGTTATTGCATTACATGTACTGTATTGTATTGTGCATGCCTGGGCTTGTCCAGGCTGGCTCCGCCTGTGGCTCCTCTCCTCGGGCTTCTGTATGGGCAGCACGGTAGCATAGTGGTTAGCACAATTGCTTCACAGCTCCAGGGTCCCAGGTTTGATTCCCGGCTTGGTTCACTGTCTGTGCGGAGGCTGCACGTTAGGATACATAGAATTTACAGTGCAGAAGGAGGCCATTCAGCCCATCGAGTCGGCACCGGCTCTTGGAAAGAGCACCCCACCTAAGGTCAACACCGCCACCCTATCCCCATAACCCAGTAACCCCACCCAACACTAAGGGCAATTTTGGACACTAAGGGCAATTTATAATGGCCAATCCACCTAACGTTCTCCCCGTGTGTGCGTGGGTTTCCTCCGGGTGCTCCGGTTTCCTTCCACAGTCCAAAGATGTGCAGGTTAGGTGGATTGGTCATGCTAAAATTGCCCTTAGTGTCCAAAATTCCCCTTTGTGTTGGGTCGGGTTACTGGGTTATGGGGATAGGGTGGAGGTGTGGGCTTGAGTAGGGTGCTCTTTCAAAGAGCCAGTGCAGACTCGATGGGCTGAATGGCCTCCTTCTGCACTGTAAATTCTATGAATCTATGAATCTATGAAAAGTGGCAAGTCTCAGGAGGCTTGCTGTTTAGCATATTAAAGCCTCAGTCATGTTCATCACTCGTCGTGTGTTATTGACGGTGTATCACTCGGACATCCCTCCTATATCTCCCACCCTGAACCTTATAGTTATACCCCCTTGTAACAGCTACATCCACCCGAGGAAAAGGTCTCTGAACATGCACTCTATCTATCCCCCTCATCATCTTCTAAACCTCTATTAAGTTGCCTCTCCTCCTCCTCCGCTCCAAAGAGAAAAGCCCTAGCTCCCTCAACCTTTCCTCATAAGACCTACCCTCCAAACCAGGCAGCATCCTGGCAAATCTCCTTTGCACCCTTTCCTATGCTTCCACATCCTTCCTATAGTGAGGTGACCAGAACTGCACACAATATTCCAAATGTGGTCTCACCAGGGTCATGTACAGTTGCAGCATAACCCCACGGCTCTTAAACTCAAGCCCCCTGTTAATAAACGCTAACACACAGTAGGCCTTCTTCACGGCTCTATCCACTTGAGTGGCAACCTTCAGAGATCTATGGACATGAACCCCAAGATCTCTCTGTTCCTCCACATTCCTCAGAACTCTGCCATTGACCCTGTAATCCGCATTAAACGTTATCCTGCCAAAATGAATCACCTTGCATTTATCAGGGTTAAACTCTGTCTGCCATTTTTCGGCCCAGCTCTGCATCCTATCAATGTATCTTTGCTGCCTATAACAGCCCTCCACCTCATCCACTACTCCACCAATCTTGGTGTCATCAGCAAATTTACTGACCCACCCTTCAGCCCCCTCCTCCAAGTCATTGATAAAAATCACAAATAGCAGAGGACCCAGCACTGATCCCTGTGGTACACCGCTGGTAACTGGTCTCCAGTCTGACAATTTTCCATCCACCACCACCCTCTGTCTTCTATGTGATAGCCAGTTACTTATCCAATTGGCCAAATCTCCCTCTATACCACACCTCCTTACTTTCTTCGTGAGCCGACCATGGGGAACCTTATCAAACGCCTTACTAAAATCCATGTTTTCCGACATCAACTGCTCTACCTTCATCTACACACTTAGTTACCTCCTCAAAGAATTCAATCAAATTTGTGAGGCAAGACCTACCCTTCATGAATCTGTGTTGACTATCCCGGATTAAGCTGCATCTTTCCAAATGGTCATAAATCCTATCCTTCAGGACCTTTTCCATTAACTTACTGACCACCGAAGTAAGACTAACCGGCCTATAATTACCAAGGTCATTCCTATTTCCTTTCTTGAACAGAGGAACAACATTCGCCACTCTCCAGTCCTCTGGCACTATCCCCGTGGACAGTGAGGACCCAAAGATCAAAGCCAGCAGGGGCTGGTTTAGCACACTGGGCTAAATCGCTGGCTTTTAAAGCAGACTAAGCAGGCCAGCAGCATGGTTCAATTCCCGTACCAGCCTCCCCGAACAGGCGCTGGAATGTGGCGACTAGGGGCTTTTCACAGTAACTTCATTGAAGCCTACTTGTGACAATAAGCGATTTTCATTTCATTTTCAAAGGCTCTGCAATCTCATCCCTTGCCTCCCAAAGAATCCTTGGGTATATCCCATCTGGCCCATGGGACTTGTTGACCTAAGGTTTTTCAAAATTGCTAATACATCCTCCCTCAGAACATCTACCTCCTCCAGCCTACCCGCCTGTATCACACTCTCATCCCCAAAAACATGGCCCCTCTCCTTGGTGAACACTGAAAAAAAGTATACATTCAACGCCTCTCCTATCTCTTCTGACTCCATGCACAAGTTCCCACTACTGTCCTTGACCGGCCCTACCCTCACCCTGGTCATTCTTTTACTTTTCATATAAGAGTAAAAAGCCTTGGGGTTTTCCTTGATCCGACCCGCCAAGGACTTCTCATGCCCCTCCTAGCTCTCCTAAGCCCTTTTTTTTTAGCTCATTCCTTGCTACCTTGTAACCCTCAAGCGACCCAACTGAACCTTGTTTTCTCATCCTTACATACGCTTCCTTTTTCCTCTTGACAAGTCATTCAACCTCTTTTGTGAACCATGGTTCCCTCACACGGCCATTTCCTCCCTGCCTGACAGGAACATACCGATCAAGGACATGCAGTATTTGTTCCTTGAACAAGCTCCACTTTTCATTTGTGCCTTTCCCTGACAGTTTCTGTTCCCATCTTATGCTCCCTAATTCTTGCCTAATCGCATCATAATACCCCTCCCCCAATTATAAACCTTGCCCTGCCGTATGGCCCTATCCCTCTTCATTGCAATAGTGAAAGACACCGAATTGTGGTCACTATCTCCAAAGTGCTCTCCCACAAACAAATCTAACACTTGGCCCGGTTCATTACCCAGTACCAAATCCAATGTGGCCCCACCTCTTGTCGGCCTATCCACATATTGTGTCAGGAAACCCTCCTGCACACACTGTACAAAAACTGCCCCATCCGAACTGTTTGACCTATAGAAGTACCAATCAATATTTGGAAAGTTAAAGTTACCCATGACAACTACCCTGAGACCTCCACACTTATCCATAATCTGTTTTGCAATTTCTTCCTCCATATCTCTATTACTATTTGGGGGTCTATAGAAAACTCCTAACAACGTGACCGCTCCTTTCCTATTTCTAACTTCAGCCCATATGACCTCAGTAGGCAGATCCCCTTCAAACTGCCTTTCTGCAGCCGTTAAACTATCCTTGATTAACAATGCTACCCCTCCACCTCTTTTACCACCTTCCCTACTCTTACTGAAACATCTATACCCCGGAACTTCCAACAAACATTCCTGTCCCTGTTCTAACCATGTCTCCGTAATGGCCACAACATCGTAGTCCCAAGTACCAAGTGTAGCGCACAAAGACTCCGTGAGACGAGTAGAGTGAAGTCGATGAGGCTTTATTAAGCGTGTCTGTTCCCCCGCAGCTCGATAGTAGAATGGCCTGCGGGGGAGGACTCCGGCTTCTTATACTCCGCCTTCAGGGCGGAGCTAGAGGTCAACGGCCAACCAGGACCCGGGATCTGTCAGCCAATGACATTAGGGCTTCCAGTCCCACATGACCCCTAATACATACTACCACATTCACCCCTTGTCAAAAATGAACCCGGCGGGGTGATGCTTCGCATGGTGGTAAGGGTTTACAGGGCTGGTCCTGGGAGGAAAACATTCATATGGCAATACAGTATGTACAATTTTGTCCTGTTTCAACTATTTACAGAAGGTATCGGGAGAAAAGCAAAATGTTCTTGTGAAAAATCCATATATTGATTCAGATCGACGCCACGAGTCGGTCGGGCGGTCTGGTCGTCCATGTCGATCGCCTCGGCCCCGGTGGTGGTGGTGGTGCTTGTACCGGTGTTGTCGTCTCCGGGAGCCTTACGGTTTCAGCTTGGGCTTTATTCTTGGTCGGGCCTGAGGGGAGGGGAACCGATCCTCCTGGGAAGGGGGCGGTCGTGGGGTGCGGCGGTGGCAGGAAGGGGGGGGTTGGGTGAATGGTGTCGGGGGGGTGTGTGTGTTGCCGGCGGGCACCAGATCCCGCAGGGAGACCGTGTCCTGTCGGCCGTCGGGGTACTCCACGTAAGCGTACTGCGGGTTTGCGTGGAGGAGGTGAACCCTTTCGACCAACGGGTCCGCCTTGTGTGCCCGCACATGCTTTCGGAGCAAGATGGGTCCTGGGGCCGCCAGCCAGGTCGGCAGCGACGTTCCAGAGGAGGACCTCCTAGGGAAGACAAGGAGACGCTCATGAGGCGTTTGATTAGTGCTCGTACATAATAGCGACCGGATGGAGTGGAGAGCGTCCGGGAGGACCTCCTGCCACCGTGAAACTGGGAGGTCCCTGGACCGTAGGGCCAGTAGGACGGTCTTCCAGACCGTGCCGTTCTCCCTCTCTACTTGCCCGTTCCCCCGGGGGTTGTAGCTGGTCGTCCTGCTTGAGGCTATGCCCTTGCTGAGCAGGAACTGGCGCAGCTCGTCACTCATGAAAGAGGACCCCCTGTCGCTGTGGACGTATGCGGGGCAACCGAACAGTGTGAAGATGGTGTTCAGGGCTTTAATGACTGTGGCCGCGGTCATGTCAGAGCAGGGAATGGCGAATGGGAAGCGGGAGTATTTGTCCACCACATTAAGGAAGTATGTGTTGCGGTCGGTGGAGGGGAGGGGCCCTTTGAAATCCAGACTAAGGCGTTCAAAGGGGCGGGAAGCCTTAATCAGGTGCGCACCATCCGGCCTGAAAAAATGCGGTTTGCATTCCGCGCAGATGTGGCAGTCCCTTGTGACTGTACGGACCTCCTCTAAAGAGTATGGGAGGTTGCGGGACTTGATAAAGTGGAAAAACCGAGTGACCCCCGGGTGGCAGAGGTCCTCGTGGAGGGTTTGGAGGCGGTTAATTTGTGCGTTGGCACATGTGCCGCGGGATAGGACATCGGACGGCTCGTTCAGCTTTCCGGGACGATACAAGATCTCGTAGTTGAAGGTGGTGAGCTCGATCCTCCACCTTAAGATCTTGTCGTTTTTGATTTTGCCCCGCAGTGCATTATCGAACATGAAGGCTACCGACCGTTGGTCGGTGAGGAGAGTGAATCTCCTGCCGGCCAGGTAATGCCTCCAATATCGCACAGCTTCCACTATGGCTTGGGCTTCCTTTTCCACTGAGGAGTGGCGGATTTCTGAAGCGTGGAGGGTTCGGGAGAAAAAGGCCACGGGTCTGCCCGCTTGGTTAAGGGTGGCCGCTAGAGCTACGTCGGAGGCGTCGCTCTCGACCTGGAAGGGGAGGGACTCGTCGATGGCGCGCATCGTGGCCTTTGCGATATCCGCTTTGATGCGGCTGAAGGCCTGGCAAGCCTCTGTTGACAGAGGGAAGGTCGTGGTCTGTATTAGGGGGTGGGCCTTGTCTGCGTACTGGGGGACCCACTGGGCGTAGTATGAAAAAAACCCCAGGCAGCGTTACAGGGCTTTTGAGCAGTGCGGGAGGGAAAATTCCATGAGGGCGCGCATACGTTCGGGGTCGGGGCCTATTATCCCATTGCGCACTACGTAGCCCAGAATGGCTAGCCGGTTGGTGCTAAAAACGCACTTGTCCTCGTTGTACGTGAGGTTCAAGGCTTTGGCGGTCTGGAGGAATTTTTGGAGGTTGGCGTCGTGGTCCTGCTGGCCGTGGCCGCAGATGGTTACATTGTCGAGATACGGGAACGTGGCCCGCAACCCATGTTGATCAACCATTCGGTCCATCTCCCGTTGGAAGACCGAGACCCCGTTTGTGACGCCAAATGGGACCCTTAGGAAATGGTATAATCGCCCGTCTGCCTCGAAGGCTGTGTACTTGCGGTCACTTGGGCGGATGGGGAGCTGATGGTAGGCGGACTTGAAGTCCACGGTGGAGAAGACTTTATATTGGGCAATCCGATTGACCATGTCGGATATGCGGGGGAGAGGGTACGCGTCTAGTTGTGTGTACCTGTTGATGGTCTGGCTATAGTCTATGACCATCCTTTGTTTCTCCCCTGTCTTCACTACTACCACCTGTGCTCTCCAGGGACTATTGCTGGCCTGGATTATGCCTTCCTTTAGTAGCCGCTGGACTTCGGACCGAATGAATGTCCGGTCCTGGGCGCTGTACCGTCTGCTCCTAGTGGCGACGGGTTTGCAATCCGGGGTGAGGTTCGCAAACAAGGACGGGGGTTGCACCTTGAGGGTTGCGAGGCCGCAGATAGTGAGTGGGGGTATTGGGCCGCCGAATTTGAACGTAAGGCTCTGTAGATTGCACTGGAAATCTAATCCCAGTAATGTGGGGGCGCAGAGTTGGGGAAGGACGTGTAGTTTATAGTTTTTGAACTCCCTCCCCTGCACCGTTAGGGTAACTATGCAGAAACCTTGGATCTGTACGGAGTGGGATCCTGCAGCTAGGGAAATCTTTTGTGCGCTGGGATAGGTGGTCAAGGAACAGCGTCTTACCGTGTCGGGGTGGATAAAGCTCTCCGTGCTCCCGGAGTCGACTAGGCATGGTGTCTCGTGCCCGTTTATTAGCACCGTTGTCGTCGTCGTCTGGAGTGTCCGGGGCCGAGCTTGATCGAGCGTAATTGAAGCGAGACGTGGTTGTAGTAGTGGAGCGTCTTCCTCGAACCCCGTGGAGCCGTCGACACTGGGGTCCGTTGTTGCCGTCCAAGATGGCGTCGGGGATGAACAAAATGGCTGCCCCCATACATCGCACATGGCTGGGGGTCACAAGATGGCGGCGGGGGTGGACAAAATGGCCGCCCCCACGCGTCATACAGGTCTGGGGTGGTCCAAGATGGCGGCGCCCTTCCTCCCCTCGTGGTGGCCGGGACCCAAAATGGCGGCGTCTGCGGGTCGCACATGGGGCGCTGGGGGGGTTGGGGAGCGTTAGGACCGCGCGGGGCTCCCTCATCTCTGGGGACAGCGGTGATCGGGACCCAAATTGGTAGCGCCGGCGGGTCATACGTGGGGACGGGGGGGGGGGTTGGGGATCGTAAGCGGCGTGCAGGGCTCCCTGTTCTCCCGGGACCGCGGTGGTCGGGACCCAGAGCGGCTGCGCCTGCGGGTCGTACATGGGGCGCTGGGGGGGTTGGGGAGCGTAAGCGGCTTGCAGGGCTCCCTGGTCTCCCGGGACAGCGGCGACCTCGCGGGACCAGCACACAACCGCGAAATGGCCCTTTTTCCCGCAGCTCTTGCAGATTGCTGCGCGGGCCGGGCAGCGCTGCCGGGGGTGTTTCGCCTGGCCGCAGAAATAGCAGCGGGCGCCCCCAGTGCGACTTGGCGTTTGGACCGCGCAAGCCTGTGGGGTGTCCGGGGGGGGGGGGGGTTTGTCGCGACGGGTACGTACGGAGCCCAATGGGCTGCCACGCGGTCGGGGCCGTAGGCGCGGGTATTACGCGCGGCCACGTCTAGGGAGGCTGCTAGGGCCCGTGCCTCTGAGAGTCCTAGCGACTCTTTTTCTAGAAGTCTTTGGCGGATTTGGGAGGAATTCATACCTGCCACAAAAGCATCGCGCATTAACATGTCCGTGTGTTCATTTGCGTTCACCGAAGGGCAGCTGCAGGCGCGTCCCAAAATCAGCAGCGCGGCGTAGAATTCGTCCATCGATTCTCTGGGACTTTGCCGTCTCGTCGCGAGCTGGTAGCGAGCGTAGATTTGGTTAACTGGGCGGACATAGAGACTTTTCAGTGCAGCGAACGCCGTCTGGAAATCCTCCGCATCTTCGATGAGGGAGAAAATCTCCGTGCTTAACCTCGAGTGCAGGACCTGTAGTTTTTGGTCTTCTGTGACCCGGCCGGTGGCCGTTCTGAGGTAGGCCTCGAAACAAGTCTGCCAGTGCTTGAAGGCTGCTGCCGCGTTCACTGCGTGGGGGCTGATCCTCAGGCATTCCGGGATGATCCTGAGCTCCATAGTCCTTTTTAGGCACGCTTAATAAATTGTAGCGCACAAAGACTCCGTGAGACGAGTAGAGTGAAGTCAATGAGGCTTTATTAAGCGTGTCTGTTCCCCCGCAGCTCGATAGTAGAATGGCCTGCGGGGGAGGACTCCGGCTTCTTATACTCCGCCTTCAGGGCGGAGCTAGAGGTCAACGGCCAACCAGGACCCGGGATCTGTCAGCCAATGACATTAGGGCTTCCAGTCCCACATGACCCCTAATACATACTACCACACCAAGCCCCGCTCCAAGTTCACCTACCTTATTCCGGATGCTCCTTGCATTGAAGTAGACACACGTCAACCCACTTTCCTGCCTGCCAGTACACTCCTGCGACCTTGATACCCTCCTCAGTACCTCACTACTCTCGACACTGGCTTCGGGACTACAGCTCGTTTTCCCATCCCCCTGACAAATTAATTTAAACCCCCCCAAAGAGCCGTAGAAAATTTCCCTCCCAGGATATTGGTGCCCCTCTGGGCACCAATACGTCTGCCAGTTATTAGGCCTGTGGTTTTCAACCCATTAGGAATGGTCAAACTTTATACCGCAGGTTTTCAATTTTCCTTGAAGAGGTTAATGAACGGCTGCGACCTCTGGGCGAACCCCTGAATTGATCCTCTCAAGGCGAACTTAACCTTTTCCAGCCTGAGAAACCCTTCCATATCACTGACCCACACAGCTGACTTCGGAGGTTCCGAGTCTCTCCATCCCAGCAAAATCCGTCTCAGGGCAACCAGGGAGGAGGAGGCCAGAACATCGCCCCCCCCCACAACCCCCCCCCCGGACCCCCGGATCTTCCGATACCTCAAGATTGATCAATTCTGGACTCGGAGTCACCCTCCCTTCCAGGACCTCTGACATAACGTCCGCAAATCCCTCCCAGAATCCCCTCAACTTCGGACACGCCCAGAACATGTGTCGCCTTCTTCACCCTCGGTGTTTTCCCAGCCCACATAAATCCCGAGATCGCCACATTCATTTTCCTAAAAACGGCCTTCAGGACAAAAATCGGGAGACAATGAAAAAACCAGCAGTCTTGGGAGGACTGCCATCCTCACCGCCTGCACCCTCCCCGCCAGTGTCAGCGGGAGCATGTCCACATGCGGATATCCCTTTTCATCTGATCGACCGCTTTGCCCTGATTTAACTTGTCCCCAATCCTTAGCCACCTGGATCCCCAGATACCTAAAGCTCCTCCCCACCACCTTAAAAGGTAACTCCCATCCTGAAGCGGGACAAGGATCCCCTGCAATGTGGGTCTTACAGACCGATTTCCTTGCTAAGTGTAGATGCCAAGGTGCTGGCGAAGGTCTTAGCCACGAGGATTGAGGATTGTGTGCCGCAGATCATCCATGAAGACCAGACGGGGTTTGTGAAGGGGAGACAGTTGAACGCGAATGTGCGGAGGCTTTTGAACGTTCTCATGATGCCGGCGAGGGAGGGGGAGGCGGAGATAGTGGTGGCGATGGACGCTGAGAAAGCCTTCGATAGGGTAGAGTGGGGGTACCTGTGGGAGGTGCTAAAGAGGTTCGGGATTGGGGAGGGGTTTGTCAGGTGGGTTAGGCTGTTGTATGAGGTCCCGATTGCGAGTGTGGCCACAAATAGGAGGAGGTCCGAGTACTTTCGGTTGCACCAAGTTCGGTTAACTTGGTGCGCAAGTGGGTGATGGAGAGGGAGGGGGCTGCATGGAAGAGGCTGGAGACGTAGTCCTGTGTGGGTACGAGTCTGGGGGCACTGGCAACGGCACCACTGCCGCTCCCTCCAAGGAGGTATACCACGAGCCCGGTGGTGGTGGCGGCCCTCAAAATTTGGGGGCAGTGGAGGCGGCATAGGGGGGAAGTTAGGGCCTCGGCATGGACCCCATTACGGGGGAACCATCGGTTCGCCCCAGGAAGAACAGGTGGAGGGTTTTCGGGGTGGCACAGGGCAGGAATACGAAAGTTGGGGGACCTGTTTGTGGACGGGAAGTTCGTGAGCTTGGGTGAGCTGGAGGAGAAGTACGGGCTCCCCCCGGGGAACACCTTCAGGTACTTACAGGTAAGGGCGTTTGCCAGACGGCAGGTGGTGGAATTCCCACGGCTACTGCCACACACCGTACAGGACAGGGTGCTCTCGGGGGGGTGGGTGGGAGTGGGGAAGATCTCGGAAACTTACCAGGTGATGCAGGAGGAGGAGGAGGCCTCGGTGGTGGAGTTGAAAGGTAAGTGGGAGGAGGAGTTGGGAGAGGAGATCGAAGAGGGGACGTGGGCAGATGCCCTAGGGAGGGTGAACTCTTCCTCTTCATGCGCGAGGCTCAGCCTCATACAGTTTAAGGTGCTGCACAGGGCACACATGACCGGGACAAGGATGAGCAGGTTCTTTGGGGGTGAGGACAGGTGTGTTAGGTGCTCAGGGAGCCCAGCAAATCACACCCATATGTTCTGGGCATGCCCAGCGCTGGAGGAATTTTGGAAGGGCGTAGCGAGGACGGTGTCGAGGGTGGTAGGATCCAGGGTCAAACCGGGCTGGGGGCTCGCAATATTTGGGGTGGCAGAGGAGCCGGGAGTGCAGGAGGCGAAAGAGGCCGGAATTCTGGCCTTTGCGTCCCTGGTAGCCCGGCGAAGGATTTTCCTTCAATGGAAAGATACGAGGCCCCCAAGCGTGGAATCCTGGATCAGCGATATGGCGGGGTTCATTAAATTGGAGAGGGTGAAATTCGCCTTGAGAGGGTCGGTACAAGGGTTCTTTAGGCGGTGGCAACCGTTCTTAGACTTTCTGGCAGAACGCTAGACATTGGTCAGTGGCAGCAGCAGCTTGGGGGGTTGGGGGGAGGGGGGTTTACTTTATTTTTGTTTATGTTATTTACACTGGAGGGTCTGAGGGGGTGTATACACCTGTTGTCTTAAGTCGGGGTGTTAATGTTAATTTATTATTTCTGTACGGGGGGGGAGGGGTTTGGGGGGTTGCTTTTTTAGATTGTGTTTTGTACTTAACCCTGTTGGGTTCTTTTTTCTTTCTCATTTTGTTATTGATATTTTATGAAAACCTTTAATAAAAATTTTTTTTTTTTAAAAAGGTAACTCCCTCAGTCTCCTTTCCTGCCCCCGTGCCTGAATCACAAACACCTCGCTCTTTCCCATGTTTAACTTATAGCCTGAAAACCACCCAGATTCTTCCAGTGTTTCCATAATTCCATGGGTGACTTTAACTTCCCAAACATTGAGTGGAAACTCTTTAGATCAAATAGTTTGGATGGGGTGGTGTTTGTGCAATGTGTCCAGGAAGCTTTTCTAACACAGTATGCAGATTGTCCGACCAGAGGAGGGGCAATATTGGATTTAGTACTTGGTAATGAACCAGGGCAAGTGATAGATTTGTTAGTGGGGGAGCATTTTGGAGATAGTGACCACAATTCTGTGACTTTCACTTTAGTAATGGAGAGGGATAGGTGCGTGCAACAGGGCAAGGTTTACAATTGGGGGAAGGGTAAATACGATGTTGTCAGACAAGAATTGAAGTGCATAAGTTGGGAACATAGGCTGTCAGGGAAGGACACAAGTGAAATGTGGAACTTGTTCAAGGATCAGGTACTACCTGTCCTTGATATGTATGTCCCTGTTAAGCAGGGAAGAGATGGTCGAGTGAGGGAACCATGGTTGACAAGAGAGGTTGAATGTCTTGTTAAGAGGAAAAAGGAGACTTATGTGAGGCTGAGGAAACAAGGTTCAGACAGGGCGTTGGAGGGATACAAGATAGACAGGAGGGAACTGAAGAAAGGGATTAGGAGAGCTAAGAGAGGGCATGAACAATCTTTGGCGGGTAAGATCAAGGAAAACCCCAAGGCCTTTTACACATATGTGAGAAATATGAGAATGACTAGAGCGAGGGTAGGTCCAATCAAGGACAGTAGCGGGAGATTGTGTATTGAGTCTGAAGAGATAGGAGAGGTCTTGAACGAGTACTTTTCTTCTGTATTTACAAATGAGAGGGGCCATATTGTTGGAGAGGACTGTGTGAAACAGACTGGTAAGCTCGAGGAAATACTTGTTAGGAAGGAAGATGTGTTGGGCATTTTGAAAAACTTGAGGATAGACAAGTCCCCTGGGCCTGACGGGATATAACCAAGGATTCTATGGGATGCAAGAGATGAAATTGCAGAGTCATTGGAAATGATCTTTTCGTCCTCACTGTCAACAGGGATGGTACCAGGGGATTGGAGAGTGGCGAATGTCGTGCCCCTGTTCAAAAAAGGGACTAGGGATAACCCTGGGAATTACAGGCCAGTTAGTCTTATTTTGGTGGTAGGCAAAGTCATGGAAAGGGTACTGAAGGATAGGATTTCTGAGCATCTGGAAAGACACTGCTTGATTAGGGATAGTCAGCACGGATTTGTGAGGGATAGGTCTTGCCTTACAAGTCTTATTGAATTCTTTGAGGAGGTGACCAAGCATGTGGATGAAGGTAAAGCAGTGGATGTAGTGTACATGGATTTTAGTAAGGCATTTGATAAGGTTCCCCATGGTAGGCTTCTGCAGAAAGTAAGGAGGCATGGGATAGTGGGAAATTTGGCCAGTTGGATAATGAACTGGCTAACCGATAGAAGTCAGAGAGTGGTGGTGGATGGCAAATATTCAGCCTGGATCCCAGTTACCAGTGGCGTACCGCAGGGATCAGTTCTGGGTCCTCTGCTGTTTGTGATTTTCATTAATGACTTGGATGAGGGAGTTGAAGAGTGGGTCAGTAAATTTGCAGACGATACGAAGATTGGTGGAGTTGTGGATCGCTATTGTCGGCTGCAAAGAGACATAGATAGGATGCAGAGCTGGGCTGAGAAGTAGCAGATGGAGTTTAACCCTGAAAAGTGTGAGGTTATCCATTTTGGAAGGACAAATATAAATGCGGAATACAGGGTAAACGGTAGAGTTCTTGGCATTGTGGAGGAGCAGAGAGACCTTGGGGTCTATGTTCATACATCTTTGAAAGTCGCCACTCAAGTGGATAGAGCTGTGAAGAAGGCCTATGGTGTGCTAGCGTTCATTAGCAGAGGGATTGAATTTAAGAGCCGTGAGGTGATGATGCAGCTGAACAAAACTTTGGTAAGGTCACATTTGGAGTATTGTGTACAGTTCCGGTCGCCTCATTTTAGGAAGGATGTGGAAGCTTTGGAAAAGGTGCAAAGGAGATTTACCAGGATGTTGCCTGGAATGGAGAGTAGGTCTCACGAGGAAAGGTTGAGGGTGCTAGGCCTTTTCTCAATAGAACGGAGAAGGATGAGGGGCGACTTGATGGAGGTTTATAAGATGATCAGGGGAATAGATAGAGTAGACAGTCAGAGACTTTTTCCCCGGGTGGAACAAACCATTACAAGGGGACATAAATTTAAGGTGAATGGTGGAAGATATAGGGGGGATGTCAGAGGTAGGTTCTTTACCCAGAGAGTAGTGGGGGCATGGAATGCACTGCCTGTGGAAGTAGTTAAGTCGGAAATATGAGGGACCTTCAAGCAGCTATTGGATAGGTACATGGATTACGGTAAACTGATATAGTGTAGATTTATTTGTTCTTAAGGGCAGCACGGTAGCATTGTGGATAACACAATTGCTTCACAGCTCCAGGGTCCCAGGTTCGATTCCGGCTTGGGTCACTGTCTGTGCGGAGTCTGCACGTTCTCCCCGTGTGTGCGTGGGTTTCCTCTGGATGCTCCGGTTTCCTTCCACAGTCCAAAGATGTGCAGGTTAGGTGGATTGGCCATGATAAATTGCCCTTAGTGTCCAAATTTGTCCTTCGTGTTGGGTGGAGGTGTTGACTTTGGGAAGGGTGCTCTTTCCAAGAGCCGGTGCAGCTCAATGGGCTGAATGGCCTCCTTCTGCACTGTAAATTCAATGATAATCTATGATTAATCTAGGACAAAGGTTCGGCATAACATCGTGGGCCGAAGGGCCTGTTCTGTGCTGTATTTTTCTATGTTCTATGTTCCACTCTACCCAGTCAAAGATCTTTTCTGCATCCATAGCTATTACCACCTCAACCTCACACCCCTCCGCTGGCATCATTATAACATTCAGGAGCCGTCTAATGTTGGACGTCAGGTGCCTGCCCTTCACAAATCCCGTCTGGTCCTCCCCGATTACCTCCGGGACACACTCCTCTATATGTGTGGCCAAGATCTTTGCCAGCAATTTACCATCTAATTTCAAAAGGGAAATCGTTCCTGTATGATCCACAGCTCTCCGGGTCTTTGTCCCGCTTCAAGTTGAGAGAGATCGATGCCTGTGATAGCGTTCAGGGGAGCACTCCCAGCTCCTTAGACTCGTTAAAGGCCTTAATCAGGAGCGGCCCCAGTAACCCAGGAAACATTTTATAAAACTCCACTGGGTATCCATCAGGTCCTGGGGCCTAACCCAATTGCATCACCCACAACCCGTCCATCACCTCCCCGAGCCCAATGGGGCCCCCCAAGCATTCCACCAGCTCCTCATCTACGTTCGGGTACTCTAGCCTCTCCAAAAATTGCTTCATACCCTCCTCCCCGGCTGGGGGTTCCGATTCATTGAGTCGACTGTAGAATTCACGAAACACATCATTTACTGCCCCCGGGTTCACCACTACCTTCCCCCTCATATCCTTTACTTTCCCAATTTCTCTCGCTGCCTCCTGCTTCCTCAGTTGATGTGCTAACATCCTACTGGCCTTCTCCCCATATTCGTATATTGCCCCTTTCACCCTCCTCAACTGGCCTTCTGCCTTACCTGTGGACAGGAGCCCAAATTCCATTTGGAGTCTCTGACGCTCCTTCCGGAGCTCCTCATCCGGAGACTCTGCATACCTCCTGTCCACCTGTAAGATTTCACCTACCAGCCTGTCCAACTCCGCCTGTTCATCATCTCCCTGTGGGCCCGAATCGAAATAAATTCCGCTCTGCGCCTTCAATGCTTCCCAAACCACCCCAGCCGCGGTCTCTCCCGTGTCATTGCTCTTTATGTACCCCCGAATGACCTCCCTCACCATCTCACAAATCTCATCCTCTGCTAACAGCCCCACATCTAAACTCCACTGTGGACGCTGGGTCTTTCCTGTGCTTACCCATAGGTTTATCCAGTGTGGAGCGTGATCCGACACCACGATTGCTGAATACTCCGTGTCCTCCACCCCCGCTAACAGCGTTTTGTCAAGTATGGAAAAGTTTATCCTGGAATATACCTTGTGCACATGGGAGTAAAATGAATACTCCTTGCTCCTTGGCCTCCCAAATCTCCCCCATGCACTCCATAAACCCCCGCTGTTCTTTCGCCATTGCTGATACTTTTTCCGACCTGGAACTCGACCGGTCTAGTCTTGGATCCAGAACCGTGTTAAAAATCCCCCCCCCCCCAATCAGCCGGTGCGAGTCGAAGTCCGGAATCTTCCTCAGCACCCTCCTGACAAACTCAACTTCATCCAGTCTGGGGCGTATATATTGACCAACACCACTGCCATTCCCTCCAACTGCTCGCTAACCATAATATATCTACCCCCCCGGGTCTGCCTTTATCTTCCCCACCTCGAATGCCGCCTTTTTATTAACCAGGATTGCCACCCACCTTGTGTTAAAGTCCAATCCCGAATGGAACACCTGTCCAACCCATCCTTTCTTCAGTCTAACTTGGTCTCCCAGCTTCAAGTGTGTCTCTTGCAACATGGCCACGTCCGCCTTCAGCTGTCTCAGGTGTGCGAACACACAGGCTCTTTTGACTGGCCCATTCAGTCCACGAACATTCCACGTAACCAGCCTGGTTCGGTGGGGGGGGGTCCTCCACCACACCTCTGTCGATCAGCCATGGCCTTTCCTAGGCTAGCCCTTGGCCCATGCCCCACACCTCACCTGGCCCGCCCCTCGGCAGCTACCACCATCTACTCTCCTTCTCCAATCTCCTAAAAGTCCCCTCCTCGTCAGCAGCCCCCCCCCTCCCTTTCCTGCCCCCTCCCCCCCCCCCCCCACTACATTAATCTTACGATCACCCCCCACTTTGCTTCCGTGAGCTAGCCCTCCCAGCTATTGAATGGTGGAGCAAGCTCAAGGGTCTGAGTGGCTACTCCTAATGCGATCTAATGTGACCTCGTGAGATGTTGCGATGTAAATCCCGCCCATTGTTGGTGGGATTACTTTTAGGCAAATCTGCATATTAAAACAGGACAGCTAGTCTCACTTTAATGTGCAGTTTCCCGAGGTACCCAGGTATTGGGATCTATCCCCTTCACCTCGGATACCTTGGGTGAGCATCATTCAGTACTGGTCTCTACAAACGGGGACCAGAGGGAACGGCACTCGTGGGGTCTCCAGGTGCTTGCACTCTGGGCAGGGTGGTACCCTGGCACTGTGTGCCTGGCACTGCCACTTTGGTGCCAACCTGGTGGTGTCCATGTGGCACTGCCAGGGTTCCAAGGTGCCAAGCTGGCATTCTTTGTGAGGTGGTGATCGGGGGAGTGCTCTGTGTGGGTGTTTGGGGGGGGCAGGGACCCTCCAATCCAACAGTGGGTTTGGGGGGGCTCAGCAGGGATCACTTTGGGGAGAGAGGAGCTCCTTAGTGGAGAAAATGGGGCTATATGCGGCCTTGGCCGTGCATTCGCCGATGAGGCCGGGGTCCCTTATCTAACCCCGTGCCGTTTTATAGCATTGTCTTTCTTAGTGTGAATGCTGGGAAACACACGGCTAAAAGCACTCGCTGTGGGATTTTGTTCCTATTTAGTTAAATCCTGCTTTGTTTTAAGTTCTATCCATTTCATATTTGAAGATGTCCCAATCTCTCAATTTGTAATAATAGGAGGGTCCTGCACTGTAATACATTAAATAATATCAGTGCCTGTGATTCAAGGTGACTGAGTATGTCAAATTGCGTTTTTAATTACATATGGTTATACTAATATTTCTGGGCACAGTAAGAAGTTTTACAACACCAGGTTAAAGTCCAACAGGTTGTTTTGAATCACTAGCTTTCGGAGCGCTGCTCCTTCCTCAGGTGGATATTTCCTGGATTAAGTTCTGCAATCCTGGCCATCTTTGGCCTTGTTTATTTCTAAATGTTCCTTTATAAGTATGCTTAATTTTATCAAACCTTTTTGAGATTAAGAGTGCACAGGTAGATGATAGGCAACTTGTCCTTAACTGGGGATACGTATCTCGTTCGCAGCATTTGAATCATTTTTCCTGTCAATTGGCTCCAACATTCTCTTTTCCTGTTTTCCCTCGCTTACATTGCTCATTAATTAAACTGTTTTCACTCTAAATGCATAAACACAACATAGCTATCCGTAATTATCCCTTATCTTTATAAAACATCTCCTTGAAAATGTTTTCTTGTCAGAGGAAAAAAGCTAACCCAAACCAGAGAGTTGAAGTTTTCAATTGGAGAGTTAACAAGTACATCTGTGTATTTAATGCGTGCAATGTGGAGAATCTTTTAGTTTATATGATTTGAGAAATGTAACAATTTAAAGTGTATTTGTCCTCAGATAGTAGCAGTTTTTGTTATCCACATGATTTCATAATCATAGAATCATAGCATTTAGCATTTTAGTTTTACAGAAACACTGGACTGATTTCTCCGTTCTGTCACCAGAGTATAGAATCATATTCTCACAGAATCATAGAATCTCTACAGTGCCGAAGGAGGCCATTCCGCCCATCGAGTCTGCACTGACCCTCTGAAAGAGCATTCGACCTAGTCCACTCCCCTGTCCTAACCCTACCTAACCTGTACATCCCTGGACACTAAAGGGTAATTTTGCACGGCCAATCCACCTAACCTGCACATTTTTGGACTGTGGGAGGAAACCGGAGCACCCAGAGGAAACCCACATAGGCACTTGGAGAAAGTGCAAACTCCACACAGACAGTCCTCGGCGCTGTAAGGCAGCAGTGCTAACTACTGTGCCACAGTGCTGCCTCTCCTTGGCTTCCCCCGAGAGTTGCAGGACTCTCTGAGAGGGTGTGGACCCAAATATCTGGGATGCCCCCTCCCATCTTCTAGTGCTCCTGGCCACTTTATCATTGGGAACACATAAAGGACAAGGCTCCTTGCCAAATTGGACAATACATGAGGAGAGCTGGCACGGTGGCACAAAGGTTAGCACTGCTTCCTCACAGCTCCAGGATCTCGGTTCAATTACAGCCTCGGGTGACTGTGCGGAGTCTGCACGTTCACCCCGTGTCTGCGTGGGTTTTCTCTGGGTGCTCCGGTTTCCTCCCACAGTCCAAAGATGTGTAGGTTAGGTGGATTGACTGTGCTACAAATTGCCCCTTAGTGCCCAAAAGGTTAGGTACCCAGGCCATTACTGAAAGGGTGGTGTCCTCGCTGGAAGGCTAGGTGCAAGATGTAAGAGCCATGTGTCAGAACATCCAAGGGTAGGGGTACACTGCTGTTCATGGTTGAGGCGCAGGACAGGAGAGCCCAGTCACAGGTGGACATGTACCAGATGCACATGGATATTGCTGTGGCACTCCTGGGCTTGGACCATTCTCAAAGGATCATGGCTGAGGGCTTGGGCTGGGAGCTGGCTGACCTTGGCCAGTCACAGAGGGAGATGTCACAGGCACAGTGGGGCATAACTGAGACAGTGAAGGACATGGTCCACTCACTGAGGGGCATAACCCATTCTCAGTGTGCTATGGCTGAGGGCATTGATACTATGGTTCAGCCAAGGGCCGATATCCAGGACTGGCAGTGTCAGATGATGGTGGCACCTCTGGAATACTCTCCGGCCTCCCTTCCGTTCCAGTAGTAGCGAAGCAGTGAGCATCCCCGAGGGAGGGGAGAAGTGATGGGGTCAATTCCAGCGCCTCCCACACGGAAGGAGGAATGGAGGGACTCAGAGAGAAGGGGTGAGAGGCTCAGGGGAAGGTGGAATCAGTGTGGATTGGGGGGCATTGAAGTGGGTGGGGGAAAGGGGGAACAGACCGATGTAGCTGCTGGTGGCCTGGCCTCCGAGTTGGTAAATCGGGAGGTGATGAGGTTGTCCCAATCCAGCGGCCTTGGATCACATGCTTGGGGCCTGCCATGCCAACTCAGGCTCCACACCCGGATCCTCTTTGATACCATCATCGTCCTCCTCGTCAGATGCGGCCTGTTGTTCTTCCTCCTCCTCCAGCATGTTGCCCCGCTGCTGCGTGATGTTATATTGGAGCGCCCCACCAGAGCAGTCCAGGCCTCAGAAGCGCATCTTGAGCACGCCGATGTGCTGCTCGATGATACTCCCGGTTGCTGCGTGAGTGTCGTTATAATTGATCTCCGCCTCTGTCTGGGGCCTCTGCATAGGCATCATTAGCCATGACCTCACCGAGTAACCCTTGTCACCCACTAGCCAATCCCTCACCGAAGGGAGTGCCTAGAAGGTGCCGGGAACCGCTGAGTGCACCAGGATGCAGGCACTGTGGACGCTGCCTGGATATCTGATGCAGACATGCATAACTGATGGTTGCACACCTTGCACATTCATGGAGTGGAAACGTTTCCCATTGATAAAGGGCACCCCTTGTCGAAACAGTGCTGGAAGGGCGACATGCATGTCATCAATCGCTTCTTGGTACTGGGGCATACCAGCGATAGTAGCAAATTCTGCTGCCTGGGCATCTTGTTGGCCTGGTCCAGTCGGGCGAATAGGGCATCTGTGATAGCACAAATGCACCTGCGTGCAGGTGTTTGTGAGATTCCACACAGGTCCCCGCTCAAACCCTGGAATAAACCAGAGTCATAAAAGTTCAGGGCGACCGTCATCTTGATGACCTCCATATCCCCACGGCATCAGATGTGCCACCACCTGGCTCAGGTGGCACACAGCCTCACTGGTGTGCCGGAGTCAGCAGCGGCACACGCGGTCCGAGAACTCCTCAATCGACCAGCACCGACGGTATACACGTGGCCTGCTGCGGTGCCTCATTCACATCTCTGCTTACTGAATGGCCTGCACTTGAGCCTCACCAGCTGGCCTCTGCTCTTCTGGGACAAGCTCCTCTTGTGCAGGGTCCTCCATGAGCTGGCCCTGGGACTCTCGCCGCCATGCATTCGCAGTGGCACCAGTGGTCAGGTAGATAGCGAGCAGAGCTGACTGTAGTCTGAAATCCATGTCTCTGCTAATCCCCTGATTCCTCTGCTGTGGGGCCACGCTTCTGAGGAGTGAACCGAGGAGTGCAACACCTGCTGGGCCAGTGATTGAGCATGGATACACCCATCCCTTTGGTGGTACTGCTGAGGTCCCAGGTTCGAATCCCGGCCCTGGATCACTGTCCGTGTGGAGTTTGCACTTTTTCCCCATGTCAGCGTGGGTTTCACCCCCACAACCCAAAGATGTGCAGGGTAGGTGGATTGGCCAAGCTAAATTGTCCCTTAATTGGGAAAAAAAATAATTGGGTACTCCAAATTTATAAAAAAGAAAAAAAAAGTTGTTCACCGCTACTCCCTGAGGTCCAGGCATTAACCCCCAGCAAACCCGGGGCATCGGGATGGGATAGGCTCTTGGCGTCGATCCCATTTTCCGGCTGACTCGCAATTCCCTGCTGAATTGGGAAACCCGCTACCGGTAGCGGGCCACGGAGGACCAACCCCACTATTTCAAATGCTCATGTATTATTCTTTTTCCTTGTTTTATTTCTGTCCGGTACTTTCTTTCTGCAACTCGTCGTTGCCACAATCACTGTCTCGTTCTCACTCAGTTTAATTTGGTTTCTGAAATGGATGAATTATTTATAACTGAAACACCAGATAAACCCAGAACCAGCGTGGGCAGAATCTGCATTATGAACACATAGTAAAAGTTATACTCAACAAATGCTGGGCCAGCCAGTGACACCCACATCCCAAGAACAAATGGAAAAAAACTCACCTAAATAAAATGATTGAAATATGTTGGACCTTTTATTCTGCAAATAATTTTGGAAAAATAGTCCCAAAAATATTACGACACCCTGGGCTTGTGCGCCGTCAATTCCAGCCTTGGAGTTGCACCAGAGGTGAAATTAGATTTTATTTAAAATACCTGAGGTCCTCAGTTGAGCCCAATAAACTACAGTCACCAGGTTTGTAACTTTAAAACACAAGTAACTTTTATTATATACACTGTTAAAGTGAAATGGACAGAAAATGTAACTATCTACTATCCCTTTCTCAACCCCATCTTCCTAACTCACCCCACTCTCTCTCTCTCTCTCTATATATATATATATATATATATACATATACACAGACACATAACACAGAGGGGAAAGGGTGGTGGAAAGGGAAAGAAAATATCAATAAAGATAAAAGGCTAATGATATTTGTTGCACTGATTTCCAGTCAATGCTTACATAGATACATAGAAGATAGGAACAGGAGGAGGCCTTTTGGCCCTTCGAGCCTGCTCCGCCATTCATCACGATCATGCCTGATCATCCAACTCAATAGCCTAATCCTGCTTTCTCCCCATAGCCTTTGATCCCATTCTCCCCAAGTGCTAGATCCAACCACCTCTTGAATATATTCAAAGTTTTAGTATCAACTATTTCCTGTGGTAATGAATTCCACAGGCTCACCACTCTTTGTGTGAAGAAAAGTCTCCTTATCTCTGTCCGAAATGGTTTACCCTGAATCCTCAGGCTGTGACCCCAGGTTCTGGACACACTCATCATTGGTAACATCTTCCCTGCATCTACCCTGTCTAGTCCTGTTAGAATTCTATAAGTTTCTGTGAGATCCCTCCTCATTCTTCTGAACTCCAGCAAGAACAATCCCAACCTAATCAATCTCTCCTCATATGACAGTCCCGCCATCCCTGGAATCAGTCTGATAAACCTTCGCTGCACTCCCTCGAGAGCAAGAACATCCTTCCTCAGAGAAGGAGACCAAAACTGCACACAATACTCCCAAGCGTGACCTCACCAAGGCCCTGTACAATTGCAGCAACACATTCCTGCTTCTCTACTCAAAAGTTATGGCAATGAAGGCTAACGTACCATTAGCCTTCTTTACCGCCTTCTGCACCTGCATGCTTACCTTCAGCGAATGGTGCACAAGGACACCCAGGTCCCGCTGCACACTCTCCTCTCCCAATTTACAACCATTCAGGTAGTAATCTGCCTTCCTGTTTTTGCTTCCAAAATGAAAAACCTCACACTTATCCAAATTATACTGCATCTGCCATTGGTTTGCCCACTCGCCCAACCTGTCCAGATCTTGCTGTAGGATCCCTGCATCCTCGTCACAATTCATCCTTCCACCTAATTTGGTATCATCTGCAAACTTTGAGATGTTACATTTTGTTCCCTCATCCAAATCATTAATATATATTTTGAATAGCTGGGGTCCCAGCACCGATCCCTGTGGTACCCCACTGGTTACTGCCTGCCAATTTGAAAAGGACCCATGAATCTCTACTCTTTGTTTCCTCTCTGCCAACCAATCTTCTGTCCACCTCAATACGTTTCCCCCAATCCCATGTGCTTTAATTTTGCACAATAATCTCTTATGCGGGACTTTGTCAAAAGCCTTCTGAAAGTCCAAATATACCATATCGGCTGGCTCCCGCTTTTCGGCTGTTATGGTTACCTCTTCAAAGAATTCCAACAGATTTGTCAAGCATGATTTTCCCTTCATAAATCCATACTGACTCTGACTGATCCTGCCACTGCTTTCTAAATGTTCCGCTATAAAGTCCTTGATAATGGATTCAAGCATTTTCCCCACTACCGATGTTAGGCTTACTGGTCTATAATTCCCTGCTTTCTCTCTACCTCCCTTTTTGAATATCGGAGTGACGTGAGCTACCCTCCAATCTGCAGGGACAGTTCCTATTGAATCCCGGAAGATGACCACCAATGCATCCGCTATTCAGAGCCACCTCCTTAAGCCCTCTGGGATGCAGATTCTCAGGCCCTGGGGATTTATCCGCCTTCAATCCCATCAGTTTTCCCAGCACCATTTCTCTACTAATGTTGATCTCCCTCAGTTCTTCCCACTCACTAAACCTTTCATTCTCCAACATTTCTGGGGTCTGATTTGTGTCCTCATTTGTGAAGACAGGCTTTCGTTTTGGTACTTCTTCCCTCTAGGCTTGAGATGGTTTTCTCTGGGAAGTTTGTCTACTTTCTCTGCAAACTCAGCATCATTTCAGCGCGACATCAAAGGATGTGCCAGGCACTCACTGCTTTCAGAACAATAGAGCAGTTCTTTCACTTCAGCAAGCGAGAGAGAGAGAGAGAGAGAGCATTCCTTTCACTTCCAAATCCTAAACACTTCTGCCAAATTCTTCAGAAGGCATCATGCAGGAACAAATCACTGACCATTGTCAGGCAGAACACTGTTCCTGGCCAACCTACCGGTTGCCAGTTAACCAATTGAACCAACTGCCTCAAAACCTGGTTCTTAAGATCTAATCAGCGTCGAAGAGTCTGGCTTCTCCTTTCCAAAATGCAAAAACTGGGAACGCTTCCTGGCAAACAGGCTGTTTCAACTTTGAGTCTTCTGCTTAATAGCCCATCCCAATTATGGGTCCACGGACCAAAATAATAAAAAGAAAAGAAAAGAAATGGGAACAAAGGAGATAAATAGGAAGGACTCTAATACCACATACATTTTAAAGAACAAATCCCCAGTTTTAAAATTGTTTTAATAAAATGTGATACTCCCATGCAGGCAGGGAAGGCCCCGGGGCCGGATGGGTTCCCGGTGGAGTTCTATAGGAAGTATGTAGACCTGTTAACCCCGTTGCTGGTAAGGACCCTCAATGAAGCAAGGGAGGGGGGACCCTGCCCCCGACAATGTCGGAGGCGACGATTTATTTGATCCTGAAGCGGGATAAGGACCCACTGCAATGCGGGTCGTATAGACCGATCTCGCTCCTCAACGTAGATGCTAAGTTGCTGGCAAAAATGTTGGCTACGAGGATTGAGGACTGTGTCCCGGGGGTGATTCACGAGGACCAGATGGGATTCGTAAAGGGTAGGCAGCTAAATACCAATGTGCGAAGGCTCCTAAATGTGATAATGCTGCCATCGGTGGAGGGAGAGGCGGAGATAGTGGCAGCTTTGGACGCGGAGAAGGCCTTTGACCGAGTGGAGTGGGGGTATCCCTGGGAAGTGTTGCGGAGGTTTGGGTTTGGAGAGGGGTTTATCAGTTGGATTAAACTACTATATAGAGCCCCGGTGGCGAGTGTGGTTACGAATCGGCGGAGGTCGGACTATTTTCGGCTGTATCGAGGGACGAGGCAGGGGTGCCCCCTGTCCCCCTTGTTGTTTGCACTAGCAATTGAACCTTTGGCCATGGCATTAAGGGAGTCTGGGAAATGGAGGGGGGTGGTCCGAGGGGGAGAGGAGCATCGTGTGTCGCTGTATGCAGACGACCTATTGCTGTATGTGGCGGACCCAGTGGAGGGGATGGTGGAGGTCATGCAGATCCTAAGGGAGTTTGCAGCTTCTCGGGCTATAAGCTCAATGTAGGGAAGAGCGAGCTCTTTGTGGTGCATCTGGGGGATCAGGGAAGAGGGATAGACGAACTACCGCTGAGGAGGGCGGATCGGAGCTTTCGATACTTGGGGATCCAGGTAGCTAGGAGCTGGGGGGGGGGCCCTGCACAAACGTAATTTGACGCGGCTGGTGGAGCAGATGGAGGAGGACTTTAAAAGATGGGATGTGTTGCCACTCTCGCTAGCGGGCAGGGTACAGTCGATTAAAATGATGGTCCTCCTGAGGTTTCTTTTTGTGTTCCAGTGCCTTCCAATTGTGATCACCAAGGCCTTTTTTAAGAGGGTAGGCAGGAGCATTATGGGTTTTGTCTGGGCGAATAAGACACCGAGGGTAAGGAGGGGGTTTCTGGCGCGTAGCAGAGATAGAGGAGGGCTGGCGTTGCCGAATCTGGGTGGCTACTACTGGGCAGCCAATGTGGCGATGATCCGTAAGTGGGTGATGGGGGAGAGGGGGCGGCAAGGAAGAGGTTGGAGATGGCGTCCTGCAAAGGAATGAGCCTGGGGGCGCTGGTGACGGCACCGCTGCCGCTCTCGCCGACAAGGTACACCACGAGCCCGGTGGTGGCGGCAACGTTAAAGATCTGGGGGCAGTGGAGACGGCACAGGGGTGCGATGGGAGCCTCGGTGTGGTCCCCGATCAGAGACAACCATCGGTTTGTCCCGGGAAGGATGTTCGGGGGGTTTCAGAGCTGGCACAGGACAGGGATTAAAAGAATGGGGGACCTGTTAATTGATGGGACGTTTGCGAGCTTAGGGGCGCTGGAGGAGAGGTTTGGGCTATCCCCGGGAAACGCTTTCAGGTACATGCAAGTAAGGGTGTTTGTGAGGCGGCAGGTGAGGGAATTCCCGCTGCTCCCGGCACAGGGGATTCAAGACAGGGTGATTTCGGGCGTATGGGTCAGAGAGGGCAAGGTGTCGGCGATATACCAGGAGATGAAAGAAGAGGGGGAGGCTTTGGTAGAGGAGCTGAAGTGTAAATGGGAAGAGGAGCTGGGGTAGGAGGTTGAGGAGGGGCTGTGGGCTGATGCCCTAAGTAGGGTTAATTCCTCTTCCTCGTGTGCCAGGCTCAGCCTGATACAGTTTAAGGTAGTTCACAGAGCGCACATGATGGGGGCGAGGCTGAGTAGGTTCTTTGGGGTGGAGGACAGATGTGGGAGGTGCTCAGGAAGCCCGGCGAACCATGTCCAAATGTTTTGGTCATGCCCGGAACTGAAGGGGTTCTGGAGGGGAGTTGTGAGAACAGTATCTAAGGTGGTGAAAGTCCGGGTCAAGCCAAGTTGGGGGCTAGCACTATTTGGAGTAGTGGACGAGCCGGGAGTGCAGGAGGCGAAAGAGGCCGGTATACTGGCCTTTGCGTCCCTAGTAGCCCGGCGAAGGATCTTACTAATGTGGAAGGGGGCGAAGCCCCCCAGCGTGGAAGCCTGGATAAATGATATGGCAGGGTTTATCAAGTTGGAGAGGATAAAGTTTGCGTTGAGAGGGTCTGCGCAGGGGTTCTACAGACGGTGGCAACCGTTCCTAGACTATCTCGCGGAGCGTTAGGTGAAGGTCGGACAGCAGCAGCAACCCAGGGGGGGAGGGGCGGGGGGGAAGGGGGTATATCTTTCTTGGGGGGGGGAGGAGGGAGGGAGGGGGAAGGGTTTTTTTTCTGGGGGGCATTTGAGCAGGAAAATACATGAATGATCTGGAAAACTGAAATGTACGGGAGGAATCCAATGTACAAAGTTCTGTAACATATTGACCTGCCAAGTTCATGTCTTGCTCCGCGAACTTTCTTTCTTTTGTGTTACGGGGGGGGGGGGGGGGGGGGGGAGTTGTAAGGTTGAAAATTTTGTTTAAAAATTCTTAATAAATATATTTTCAAATAAAAAATAAAAATGTGATACTCCGTGGAAAATAAATCGAACTCGAAAGTACAGCTGTGAAAATGACAAATAGAAGTATGGTTAAATACTATTAATAGATGGGTGCAAATAGAAAATACTTGTATTTCTTTAAATAATAGAAACATAATAAACAGTGAAGGTGAAATGTTCGTGTGCAAATAAATAATTTTCCAATACAGGAAAATCGAATAAATATATTCAAAGTTTAATTATTAACTCACACCATTGAGCTTGTACTTCACTGTGATTACACTAACATTGAGCTCATACATTACAAATGGTACTTCACAGTTTAAGAGCTGTAACTAGAACAAAGAACAAAGAAAAGTACAGCACAGGAACAGGCCATTTGGCCCTCCAAGCCCGTGCCGACCATGCTGCCAGACTAAACTACAATCTTCTACACTTCCTGGGTCCGTATCCCTCTATTCCCATCCTATTCATGTATTTGTCAAGATGCACCTTAAATGTCACTATCGTCCCTGCTTCCACCACCTCCTCCGGTAGCGAGTTCCAGGCACCCACTACCCTCTGTGTAAAAAACTTGCCTCGTACATCTACTCTAAACCTTGCCCCTCGCACCTTAAACCTATGCCCCCTAGTAATTGACCCTGGGGAAAAGCCTCTGACTATCCACTCTGTCTATGCCCCTCATAATTTTGTAGACCTCTATCAGGTCGCCCCTCAACCTCCATCGTTCTAGTGAGAACAAACCGAGTTTATTCAACCGTTAGCTAATACCCTCCATACCAGGCAACATTCTGGTAAATCTCTTCTGCACCCTCTCTAAAGCCTCCACATCCTTCTGGCAGTGTGGCGACCAGAATTGAACACTATACTCCAAGTGTGGCCTAACTAAGGTTCTATACGTGTGGCCTAACTAAGGTTCTATACAGCTGCAACATGACTTGCCAATTTTTATACTCAATGCCCCGGCCAATGAAGGCAAGCATGCCGTATGCCTTCTTGACTACCTTCTCCACCTGTGTTGCCCCTTTCAGTGACCTGTGGACCTGTACACCTAGATCTCTCTGACTTTCAATACTCTTGAGGGTTCTACCATTCACTGTATATTCCCTACCTGCATTAGACCTTCCAAAATGCATTACCTCACATTTGTCCGGATTAACCTCTATCTGCCAACTCTCCGCCCAAGTCTCCAAACAACCTAAATCCTGCTGTATCCTCTGACAGTCCTCATCGCTATCCGCAATTCCACCAACCATTGTGTCGTCTGCAAACTTACTAATCAGACCAGTTACATTTTCTTCCAAATCATTTATATATACTACAAAGAGCAAAGGTCCCAGCACTGATCCCTACGGAACACCACTAGTCACAGCCCTCCAATTAGAAAAGCATCCCTCCATTGCTACTCTCTGCCTTCTATGACCTAGCCAGTTCTGTATCCATCTTGCCAGCTCACCCCTGATCCCGTGTGACTTCACCTTTTGTACTAGTCTACCATGAGGGACTTTGTCAAAGGCCTTACTGAAGTCCACATAGACAACATCCACTGCCCTACCTGCATCAATCATCTTTGTGACCTCCTCGAAAAACTCTATCAAGTTAGTGAGACACGACCTCCCCTTCACAAAACCATGCTGCCTCTCACAACTACGTCCATTTGCTTCCAAATAAGAGTAGATCCTGTCTCGAAGAATTCTCTCCAGTAATCTCCCTACCACTGATGTAAGGCTCACCGGCCTGTAGTTCCCTGGATTATCCTTGCTACCCTTCTTAAACAGAGGAACAACATTGGCTATTCTCCAGTCCTCCGGGACATCACCTGAAGACAGTGAGGATCCAAAGATTTCTGTCAAGGCCTCAGCAATTTCCTCTCTAGCCTCCTTCAGTATTCTGGGGTACATCCCATCAGGCCCTGGGGACTTACCTACCGTAATATTTTTCAAGACGCCCAACACCTCGTCTTTTTGGATTTCAATGTGACCCAAGCTATCTACACACCCTTCTCCAGACTCAACATCTACCAATTCCTTCTCTTTGGTGAATACTGATGCAAAGTATTCATATAGTACCTCACCCATTTCCTCTGGCTCCACACATAGATTCCCTTGCCTATCCTTCAGTGGACCAATCCTTTCCCTGGCTACCCTCTTGCTTTTTATGCCTAATATTGTTATAATTAGCCTTCCCCCAATTTAGCACATTCACCCTAGGACCACTCTTATCCTTGTTCACCAGCACTTTAAAACTTACTGAATTGTGGGCACTGTTCCCAAAATGCTCCCCTACTGAAACTTCTACTACCTGGCTGGGCTCATTCCCCAATACCAGGTCCAGTACAACCCCTTCCCTAGTTGGACTGTCTACATATTGTTTTAAGAAGCCCTCCTGGATGCTCCTTACAAACTCCGCCCCGTCTAAGCCCCTGGCACTAAGTGAGTCCCAGTCAATATTGGGGAAGTTGAAGTCTCCCATCACCACAACCCTGTTGTTCTTTTCCAAAATCTGTTTACCTATCTGCTCCTCTATCTCCCGCTGGCTGTTGGGAGGCCTGTAGTAAGCCCCCAACATTGTGACTGCACCCTTCTTATTCCTGATCTCTACCCATATAGCCTCACTGCCCTCTGAGGTGTCCTCCCGTAGTACAGCTGTGATATTCTCCCGAACCAGTAGCGCAACTCCGCCACCCCTTTCACATCCCCCTCTATCCCGCCTGAAACATCTAAATCCTGGAACGTTTAGCTGTCAATCCTGCCCTTCCCTCAACCAGGTCCCTGTAATGGCAACAACATCATAGTTCCAAGTACTAATCCAAGCTCTAAGTTCATCTGCCCTACCCGTAATACTTCTTGCATTAAAACATATGCACTTCAGGCCACCAGACCCGCTGTGTTCAGCAACTTCACCCTGTCTGCTCTGCCTCAGAGCCACACTGTCCCTAGTCCCTAGTTCTCCCTCAATGCTCTCACCTTCTGACCTATTGCTTCCTTGCCCACCCCCCTGCCATACTAGTTTCAACCCCCCGTGTGACACTAGCAAACCTCGCGGCCAGGATATTTATGCCTCTCCAGTTTAGATGCAACCCGTCCTTCTTATATAGGTCACACCTGCCCCGGAAGAGCTCCCAGTGGTCCAGATAACGGAAACCCTCCCTCCTACACCAGCTGTTTAGCCACGTGTTTAGCTGCTCTATCTTCCTATTTCTAGCCTCACTGACACATGGCACAGGGAGTAATCCCGAGATTACAACCCTAGAGGTCCTGTCTTTTAACTTTCTGCCTAGCTCCCTGAACCCCTGCTGCAGGACCTCATGCCTCTTCCTGCCTATGTTGTTAGTACCAATATGTACAACGACCTCTGCCTGTTTGCCCTCCCCCCTCAGGATGCCCTCTACCCGTTCGGAGACATCCTGGACCCTGGCACCAGGGAGGCAACATACCATCCTGGAGTCTCTTTCACGTCCACAGAAGCGCCTATCTGTGCCCCTGACTATAGAGTCCCCTATGACTATTGCTCTTCTGCGCTTTGACCCTCCCTTCTGAACATCAGAGCCAGCCGTGGTGCCACTGCTCTGGCTGCTGCTGTTTTCCCCTGATAGGCTATCCCCCCCGACAGTATCCAAAGGGGTATACCTGTTCGAGAGGGGGACAACCACAGGGTATTCCTGCACTGACTGCCTGCCCTTTCTGGTGGTCACCCATATCTCTGCCTGCACCTTGGGTGTGACCACATTTACATAACTGCGATCTATGATGCTTTCCGCCACCTGCATGCCCCTAAGTGCATCCAATTGCTGCTCCAACCGAACCATGCGGTCTGTGAGGAGCTCCAGTTGGGTGCACGTTCTGCAGATGAAGCCATCCGGGATGCTGAAAGCCTCCCGGACCTGCCACATCTATCAGTCAGAGCACTGCACCCCTCTAACTGACATTGCGTTCAATTAATTAGTAATTTAACGTTAAAAGTTTTTTAAAAAAAGTTACTGTTACTATATGTTTCCTGGCACTAGATTTCTACTATAAATGTGAAAGCTAAATACAGTACTCTCCGATCTCTGACTTAGCTACCCCTCTAAATTATAATTAAGTAATTATGTTTAATTAGTTTACCAATGCTTAATTTTTAAAATTTAGTGTAGATTCCCAACCAGCCAATCAGGCCACAGCTTTTCTGTGATGTCACTTCAGCCCCCCACCCCCACACACACACAATTTGAAAAGGTAATAAAAGTAAAAATGTGTAAAAATCACTTACTTACCTTCCGAGGGTCTCAGATGCTCTCAGGTTCTCTCCCTGCTGATTAAAAGTTACTGGCCAGAAGAAAGAGAGAGAACAAAACAGTAGGGAAAAAGCATCTTCTCCCACTCTGCACCGAATTACCTCACTGCACCAAATTACCAAGTTCCAAATTCCCACTCTGGATGTGTCTCACTCACTCAGGCTGTGTCTCTTTGACCTGCACAACGCTGAAGGATTGATCAAAATGCAAATTTTCTAGCTTAAACCAGAATTTATAAAGATCGGTTTACATTATTGAAGCTGTATGCCACTTGCCTTGTTTGGCATTTATTGGCAAGAGTGTCTTTTCCAACTGTAATCATTTTAGTCAAATGATTGTCTAAGTTAAGTAAGGAATTTTCACATGCTTGAGCTATTCTTTGAAAAGGCTGGCTTTTGGTTCATGTTTTTTCCCTTCATACTTCAGGATTGTTGTCGCTGACAATGCTGGCTTTCCTTTTTCAGGAGTATGTTGCATTTACTGACATCGTAATTCTTTTGGACAAAAAAAAGCCTGAACTTGGCTGTTGTAATGTCAGTCTTTCATTGCCTCGGTGATGGTCACAATAAGTTGGAGACAAATAGCCAAATGATGATGTAAATTGGCAAAACAAATTGTGTGGGATGGAATGGGATTGTGGTTCAAAGGTATGATAATTTCAATGTGGATCCGACCATGCATGTACTGTTTGCCCAACTTTCACTCTCATTCAGATGCCCTGAATAGATCAAGCTGAGTTTGGTGCTTGTAATATCCCGCACGGGACCTACAGGATGGGAATGCTTGTACCACTGCTCCTTGCAGAGTAAGAAATGAAATGAAAATCGCTTACTGTCACAAGTCACCTTCAATGAAGTTTCTTTGAAAAGCCCCTAGTCGCCACATTCCGGCGCCTGTTCGGGAAGGCTGTTACGGGAATTGAACCGTGCTGCTGGCCTGCCTTGGTCTGCTTTCAAAGCCAGCGATTTAGCCCTGTGCTAAACAGCCCCTAAACAGCCTCGCTAGTGGCGGGGTATCTCAATTACCCAGTGTATATAAGGTCAGTCAGTAAGACACCAACCAGAAGGAATGTGGTACACGTCTGAGAGAAGTGACTATATATCATTTGTAAATAAAACTTTGTTCATATTTTTACTCGTTGTGGACTCCCCGTGTTCTGATTATAATGCTCACAAGTGGTTATGCATTTATTGCATAAGTAAGAACTTGCAGCTACATTTTGGGTACATGGGATTAGGACAATTGTTTATGCAGAGGGCTGGTTGGGCCTATTTCTGCACTGTAATTTCCATTTAATTCTGCACAAAAATGTTGTTTAAGATTATTCTACTTCTGCCATCAAGTGGTTGAATGGGGTTATTGCAAGGTAAAACGTTTTAGGTGCTCATTAAAATTACCATTCAAAAGAAGTAATTTCATTTGGGAATGTGTAATTTGTTAAGTCGCAGTCATTACCGCTCTGAAAGAGACCATTTGGCTCGTCAAGTCCATGCCAGCTCTCTGGAGAGCAAATCAATCTGTTCCATTCCCCCTCTCTATCCCTGTGGCACAGCAAGTTTATTTTTCAAATGCCCATACAGTTCCCTTTCAAATCATTTATCATCTCTGCCTGCGTACTTGTAGACAACAAGTCCCAGGTCATTACAAGTCGCTATGTTAAGAAGCTCTTCCTCACATCCCCTCTGCAATTTGTTGCCAAGGACTTAAAATTGTGTACCCTAGGCCGTGTACACTCAACTGATGGGAACAGCTTTTCTGTACCTTATCCCAATCTGTCAAAATCTTGTACACCTCTTTTAGATCTTTCCTCAATCTCCTCTGTTCCAAGAAGAAGAATCATTTCTTCAAACTACTTGCTCGAGCGTTTTAAACTAATATGGCAGGACGATAAGAACCTATGTAAGGATTCAGAGCAGGGGGAATCAAGAACAATAGAAAAAGACAGAAAGGAGAATAAGAAGAGTGATAGGCAGTGAAATCAAGGGCTTGTATCAGATAATAACACTATAATAAATTGAGGGAAGGGACAAGGAACATTAAAAGGACTAGCCTTAAGGCTAGCCTGAACATGTAGAGCATTCAAAATAAAATGCCTGAATTAACTGCACAGATAGATGTAAAGGGATATGATATAGTTGGGATTACAGAGACATGGCTCCAAGGTGATCAAGCGTGGGAACTAAACATTGAGGGCTATTAAGTTTTTAGGAACAGATGATGTGGAATCTGTCTGGGTCGAATTAAGAAACATCAACTTGCAAAATACATTCGTAGGGGTGGTATACAGACCATCAAACTGCAGTGGTAATGGTGGGAATAGCATTCGGCAGGAAATCAGAGATACATGTGATAAAGAAACATCTGTGATTATGGGTGACTTTAATCTGCATTTCGATTGGGTAACTCAAATTAGTCACAGTACAATAGAGGAGGAATTTCTGGAATGTATATAGGATGGTTTTCTGGACCGGAATGTTGAGGAACTAACAAGGGAACAGGCCACCTTGGACTGGGTGGAGTGCAATGTGAAAGGATTAGTTGGCAATCTAGTTGTGTGAGAACCCTTGGGGATGAGTGACCATAATATGGTAGAATTCTTTATCAAGGTGAATAGTAAGGTAGTTGATTCTGAGACTAGGGTCTTGAACCTTAGTAAAAGTAACTATGATGGTATGAGGCATGAGCTGGCTATGATGGACTGGGAAATAATACTGAAAGGAAGGACAGCAAACAAGCAATGGCAGGCACTCAAGGAAGGAATAGGTGAACTCCAAAAATTGTTTATTCCTATTTGGCCCAAGAGTAGAAAGAGAATTGTGGCCAAACCATAGCTTACAAGGGAAATTGGAGATAGTATTTGATTCAAAGAAGAGGCATACAAATTAGCTAAAAAAAAGCAATAGACCTGAGGATTGGGAACAGTTTGAAATTCAGCAAAGGCAGACCAAAGGATTGATTAAGAAGGGAAAATACCATTTTAAAGTAAACTACGGGGAACATGAAAACTAACTGTAAAAGTTTTTATAGGTATGTAAAGTCAACAATATTGATTAAAAACGAATGTAGGCCCCTTACAATCAGAACTGAGGAATTCATAACAGGGAACAAAGAAATGGCAGAGGAACTAAATTCATACTTTGCTTCTGTCTTCACAAGGGAAGACATGAATAATGTACTGGAAGTTCAGAGAAGTTCAAGTTTTAGGGAGGAGATGAAGGAAATTAGTATTAGTAAAGAAATGGCTTTGGGGAAATTAATGGGATTGAAGGCAGGCCTCCAGGGCCTAATAATTTTCATCCCAGAGTACTTAAGGAAGTGGGCTTAGAAATAATAGATCCATCGGTGGTCAGAGAATACCACAGGATTATAGATAGGCTGCAAAATTGGGCAGAGAAACAGCAGATAGAATTTAACCCGGACAAATGCGAGGTGATGCATTTTGGTAGATCCAATTCAGGTGGGAGCTATAAAATAAATGGCAGAACCATCAGGAGCGTAGAGACACAGAGAGATCTGGGCGTGCAGGTCCACAGATCCTTTAAAGTGGCAGCACAGGTGGAAATGGTGGTAAAGAAAGCATATGGGTTGCTTGCCTTCATAGGAGAGGGTATCGAGTATAAAAGCTCAAAAATTATGTTACGATTATATAGAATGTTAGTTAGGCCACATTTGGAATGCTATGTTCAATTCTGGTCACCGCACTGCCAGAAGGGCATGGAGGCTTTGGAGAGAGTACAGAAAAGGTTTACCAGGATATTGCCTGGTATGGAGGGTATTAGCTATGAGGAGACCAAAGAGAAAATGCTGCAAAACCTCAGCAGGCCTGGCAGCATCTAAAGGGAGAGAAAAGAGCTAACATTTTAAGTCCAGATCACCCTTTGTCAAAGCTATGAGGAGAGATTGAATAAACTGGGATAGTTCGCCCTAGAGAGACGGAGGCTGAGGAGCGACCTGATGGAATCCTTTTCTAAAATTCACATAAACGTACATTACACTCCCAACATCAACCATCTCTATTACTTCATCAAAATGTTCAATTAGATTAGCCAAGCACGAGCTGCCTTTTTCCAAATCTGTGCTGGTTCTCCATAATTCACTCCAACCTCTCCAATAGTCACCCGAGGCCGGAATTGAATCCGGATCCTTGGTTCTGTGAAGCAGTGGTCCTAACCACTGTGCCACCATGCCTCCCCGGAACTAGATATGTCCTACCACCCTTTCTTAAACAAGGGTGGCACATTTGCTACTGTTCAATCCTTTGGCATCTCCCCCATAGCTAGGGAAGATTGGAAGATAATGGTAAGTCTTTCTGCTATCTCCACTCCCACTTCCTTTAGCAACCTAAGATGCAAGCCATCTGGACCAGGCGACTTATTCACTCTAAGCACAATCAGCGTTTCCAGCACATCCTTCTTATCAATTTTCATCCCACCCATTACCTCTACCAGATCCACTTTTACCTCTTCCTTAGGAAACGCAGATACAAAGTACTCAAGTCAACTGCTGAAAGAACATGATTTGGGCCTCATAAATCATTTTACCATTTTGAGGATAGACTCCACTTACCGTGTCCTGAAGCTGCTTCTTCCAACAGCACCTTGGAAGATCACAGTTACTCAATAGTGTGGAGATGGCCAATGCATTCTGGAGCACGTACTCTCCAGGCTCCTCTGCTCAGGGACTACAATTTCCAGGTTTCTTCTGGCACTCTCTGGATTCTGAGGAGAGTGTGCAGAAGGGGTTAGATGAGCAGTGCTTTTCTACATTTTACGCTTTGGAGAAAAACATTATTACAGGTAGTGAATATAACTTGGTGTGTGCTTGGATATTGGCAGCAAAGTTTTGGATGAGTTCAAGTTTACAGATGGAAAAAGGGCGGCAGGCAGAGAGCGATATAAAAGTCGAGATATGTATGTAATTTGTTCATGATTGGTGTAGATGGGGCCAAGACCTTGTGTTGCAGATTTTGTGTCTGTCTGGTCCTCATCTTCTGGCGTCAGTCCAATGTAGATTTTCAGAACAGAACTGACCAGTTATGAGGTATCTTTTAAATTTGCGGAAAGAAGGCGCGCTACTAGGTAATTTGGACATTCTGAATTCTCCCTCTGTGTACCCGAACAGGCACTGGAATGTGGCGACTAGGGGCTTTTCACAGTAACTTCATTGCAGTGTTAATGTAAGCCTACTTGTGACAATAAAGATTATTATTAATGCCTTTAAAGGCAGCCAATTGAGGAAATAATCTTTTTTTGTGGTCCAAACCATTTTGGATGGCTTCACATTCTGAATGAACTATTATAATGTAGCTATGCCTCGGAGCCCAGCTTTGTAGACGTAACAGCTGAGTGAAGGAGCATTGTTCTGTTTGGCTGGCCAGGACACTTTCTGCATTGAAGAGTGATCAACAATGATTGTCAGGAGGTTATGCAATGTGATTTCCAACAGCCAGAAGTAATAGCGTCAAATTAGAAAGACGTACCTGGAGCTGAAGTAATCAGGTAGAGTTTGCATTTCACAAAGTTTTCCCTTTTAGCCTGCTACACATTGGCTTATGCCTCCTGCAAAACTTTTAAACGAATTTACAATCCTTCAAATGCTTATCACGTATGCCATTTGAGCAGCAGCGCACACATTTCCGTTGAAACATTTTAGTGAGGCTTGGAATATCTCCAATAGGTGACTGGCAAGGACAACAGAAATACAATCAGCTCACACCTGTAATTTACATCTCTGGGTTCTGTGATTCTCCCTCTAACTTTATGGAGAAATTTTATTTTGTTCAGAGAACATCGTTGACAAGGCCAGAATGAATTGCCAATTCCTAATCGCCCTTGATGTCCACCTGGATCTTGGCCACGGCCTCTTTAATTGTACCCAAGCCAGGCTGGAACTTGCTCAGTGCCGCACACAGAACGGCACATTCCACTTGGAGGATAGGTTGCCAATACAACTGCAGCTGGAATAGCCAGATCCATAAACTACCGGAGCAAGGGTGGACCCCACAATATTCAGTTGTTCCCCCATATTTGTCGGCAAGAGCTTCACGGTACCACAGTGGTTAGCACTGTTGCTTCACAGTGCCAGGGTCCTGGGTTCAATTCCTGCTTGGATCACTGTCAATGTGGAGTCTGCACGTTCTCCCCGTGTCTGTGTGGGTTTCCTCCGGGTGCTCCGGTTTCCTCCCACAAGTCCCGAAAGACGTGCTGTTAGGTGAATTGGACATTCTGAATTCTCCCTCTGTGTGCCCGAACAGGCACCGGAGTGTGGCGACTGGGGGATTTTCACAGTAACTTCATTGCGGTGTTAATGTAAGCCTACTTGTGACAATAATAAAGACTTTTATGGTTATTATTGAATGAACCAAGAAAGAGGGATAAGGGACCTACCGCTGAGGAGGGTGGAGGGGAGCTTTCGGTATCTGGGGATCCAGATAGCCAGGAGTTGGGGGACCCTACATAAACTGAATCTGACGAGGTTGGTGGAGCAAATGGAGGAGGATTTCAAAAGATGGGACAAGTTACCGCTCTCGCTGGCGGGTAGAGTGCAGTCGGTCAAAATGGTGGTCCTTCCGAGGTTTCTGTTTGTGTTTCAGTGCCTTCCTATCGTGATCACTAAGGCCTTTTTTAAGAGAGTAGGCAGGAGCATTATGGGGTTTGTGTGGGCGAATAAGACCCCAAGAGTAAGGAGAGGGTTCCTGGAACACAGTAGGGACCGAGGAGGGTTGGCGCTGCCAAACCCGGGGAGCTACTATTGGGCAGCAAATGTGGTGATGATCCGCAAATGGGTTATGGAGGGAGAGGGGGCGGCATGGAAGAGGATGGAGATGGCGTCCTGTAAAGGAACGAGCCTGGGGGCATTGGTGACGGCACCGCTGCCGCTCTCGCCGACAAAGTATACCACGAGCCCGGTGGTGGCGGCAACGCTAAGGATCTGGGGCCAGTGGAGACGGCACCGGGGTGCAATGGGAGCATCGGTGTGGTCCCCGATCAGGGGTAACCACCGGTTTGTCCCGGGGAAGATGGACGGGGGGTTCCAGAGCTGGCATCGGGCGGGGATTGGCAGAATGGGGGACCTGTTCATTGACGGGACGTTTGCGAGCCTAGGGGCACTGGAGGAGAAGTTTGAGTTATCCCCGGGAAATGCCTTTAGATATATGGAGGTGAGGGCTTTTGTGGGACGACAGGTGAGGGAATTCCCGTTGCTCCCGGCACAAGAAGTTCAAGATAGGGTGATCTCGGGTGTATGGGTCGGGGAGGGCAAGGTGTCGGAAATACACCAGGAGTTGAAAGAAGAGGGGGAAGCGCTGGTAGAAGAGTTGAAGGGTAAATGGGAGGAGGAGCTGGGGGAGGAGATCAAGGAAGGTCTGTGGGCTGATGCCCTAGGTAGGGTTAATTCATCCTCCTCGTGTGCCAGGCTCAGCCTGATACAATTTAAGGTGGTCCACAGAGCGCACTTGACGGGGGCGAGGTTGAGTAGGTTCTTTGGGGTCGAGGACAGATGTGGAAGGTGCTCAGGGAGCCCGGCGAACCATGTCCATATGTTTTGGTCATGCCCGGCACTGGAGGGGTTCTGGAGAGGAGTGGCGGGAGCAATATCTCAGGCGGTGAAAGTCCGGGTCAAGCCAAGCTGGGGGCTAGCAATATTCGGAGTAGTGGATGAGCCGGGAGTGCAGGAGGCGAAAGAGGCCGGAATTCTGGCCTGCGCAGGGGTTCTACAGGCGGTGGCAACCGTTGCTAGACTATCTCGCGGAGCGTTAGAGGAAGGTCGGTCAGCAGCAGCAGCAACCCGGGGGGGGGGACGTCCTGGTAGGGGGGGAGGGGGGGGGGAAGTGGGGACTGCCTGGGAGGGTGGATGAGCAAGAGATAACATGAAGGGTTGGGGAAACTGGCACGTACGGGTGAGGGCCAGTGTACAAAGCTGTGTAAATATATCATTTTGCCATGTATATATCTTGCTCTGCGCGATTTCTCGTTTTTTTTTGTTCCGAGGGGAGGGGGGGGGGGGGGGGGTTATTGTTTGTAAAGGAGAAAAATTGTGTTAAAAAACTTTAATAAATATATTTTTTTTAAAAAGAATTATTGAATGAACCGCTGTGTCAGCCAAAGTCAAAGTAGGCACATCCAGTTTTATAAGATCAAAGGTGCTCTGCATCACCACAGAAACGGCAGCTCCAGTATCCAACTCCATTTGGAACATATGACCATTCACCTGTATCAGAACGCAAATAGGGATCACACAAAGCGATGCCAAACAGTTTACTGCATCTCAGCCTCACCCTCGGCCTCTGCTGGGTCATCCAGACACAAGGCCCTGCCTGGGTTGATGCCTACCTCAAGCAGGACACCTGGAGCATTGGCCTTCTTGCTGCCTGCGAGTACACCTAGACCAGCACCACATGTCACACATGGGCCAGAATGGCCTTCAGCCAAGTCCGGTGACATTGCACGTCTTGGCAGCCGGCACTTCGGCCAGAGGCTGGAGTCGCGGCGGTGTTCAGCCTGGGCTGTGGGATACCATGTGCGGGGTGATGCCCCAACACGTTCACCTCCACCCATTGTATCTCTTGGACGCCCGCCTTCTGCGCTTTCCTGGGACAAAGAGGTGTGAAGTGCCCGCTGAACGGTCAGGGAAGTTTTGCCCAAAGGGTTTTTCTGTGTTTCCTTATTATTTTAACGATCGCGGAGCATATCGGATACTCACTAAACTCGGCTATCTTTCGTAGCTGTGATACAAACTCAGTGACAGACTTATTCGGGGACCCCTCCGCTGTATTAAACTGATATCTTTGAACAATTACTGACGGGGTTGTGTTAAAGTGTTGGACCACAAGTGCCACATTTTGGGCGAACAATTGCATGTCCAGCACCGCTGGGTACATGAGACTCCGGATCACCTTGAACGTGTGCGCTCCGCAGGCTTTCAACAGTATGACCACCTCCCGCTCGTTCTCCATGATATTGCTGGCCTGGAAAAATAACTCACCCGTTCTGCGTATTGGTTCCAGTCTTCAACGCCGGTGTCAAATGCTTCTAACCCCCCAAACAGAGGCATGTCGAATCAAGTAAATCCAAACCTGGGTCCAAATAATCAGGGAGGTGGCTCAGACGAGTAGGCTGCAGCGTCAACAGCAAACCAGTTTACTCCTTGCCGTCAGTTTAATCAGCACACGGGGAGTCCACACCGAGTAAGATAAAGAAGCAAAGTTTTATTTACAACACATATATACACAACTCGGTAGATCCATAGCGAGTTCCAGTTCTGGTCGGTGCCTTACTGGCCAAGCTTTTATACAGAGGTTAATGGAGTAATGGAGATCCCCGCCCCTAGCGGGGGAGCTCGTACTCCGCAAGGACCACGGGGAAGATAATCATTTCCACCACATGGGCCCTGTGCGGGCTATTACAGTGGTGAGTCACCTTCTACAATTCTTGTGGAGTAGGTTTGCCCACAGTGCTTTTAGGGAGGGAATTTGACCCAGTGACAGTGAAGGAACTGAGATAAATTTCCAAATCAGAATTGTGTGTGACTTGGAGGGGAATTTGTCTGCTGTCCTTGTACTTCTAGGTCTTAGAGGTCATGGGCTAGCAAGCTGCTGTTGAAGGGGACATGGCGAGCTACTCCTGTGCATCTTGTAGATTTACAGACTAAAGCCACTGTGTGATAGTGATGGAGGGATTGAATATTTCAGGTTGAATGGGTGCCAATCAACTGGGCAGCTTTGTCTTGGATGAGTTAAATGTCTTGAGTCACATGGAGTTGCACTTATTTAAGTGATAAGTGGAGTGCAGTTCATAACACTCCTGACTTGTGCCTTGTAGATTGTGGGCAGGGAGTCAGGAGGTATAATTTCACAGCTTTGGAACTGCTCTTGCAGCCGCCGTGCTTTAATGGCTGGTCCAGTCAGGTTTCTGGTCAATGGTAACTTCCAGGATGTTGATGATGGGGATTCAATGATAGTACTGCTGTTGAATGCTAAAGGCAGATGGTTGCATTCTCTCTTGTTGGAGATGGTCATTAATTACTTGGCACATATATGGAGCAAATATGGATTGAGGAAATATGCTGAATTCTGGGGCACAAAAAAGGTTGTCCTGGCAATTTTCAGTTTAATTGTACATTTTCCTGAACTCACAGTTATACTGGGTTGCAGAATGAACACTGGAGTGGCATCTTATGTTCTGTGCGGCAAACCATATTAGACAAGACTAATTGGAGGGGAGGAGGGATGAAATAACAGAGCCACCTGCGTGCACATAAGGTTTCATTGGAAAGGGGTAAAATACCAGAGGACTGGTGGACTGCTAATGTTATACCTATATTTACAAAGGGAGATAGGACGAGTCTATGGAACTATGGAACAGTTAGATCAACATTCATGTGGGGAAAAATAATGGTTTCTTTACTGGAAGATGTAATAAGAAACAACTCGAATCTAAAAGTACAATGAAGAATAGTCAGCATTTCAACACTAAATTTCAAAAAGGAAGATCATGCTTCACCAATCTTATTAAATGCTTTGAAAAGGTAACATGAAGAATTGACAAAAAACATAGCAAATGTAGTATATTTGCGAAAAGCTTTCAATAAGGTATTGCATCGTAGACTCATGACTAAGGTCAGAGCATATGGAATCAAGGATCAAGCAGCATAATGGATACGAACAGAAAACATAGAGTAAGGGTTAAGGGTAAAGATAAGAAGCCAGGACGGCTGTCATGTTCTGTAGACTGGCCGATATGAATGTTGCACTACAGAACATCTAATTTAAATAATTTATTATGAAACAACTGCGTGGTAAAGACAACCGGAATACATAAATAACAAACTACTCACACTAACTATTATAGAGCTACAGCAAAATACATTTATCCACCAACACAACTTACTCCCAATTGCCTCGAGGCACAGAGCCGCATGGTAGACGTACCCTACCACACTGCCACCTACCGGTCAGAGGCCATGTACAATATTAAATACAGAATTGCTTTATGCATATCATCACAGGCGACTACTGTTCACAATTTTTAAAAACAGTTTGCACTCAAAATCGGTACGTCAAAGCTTGTTGATAACACCAAATTAGGGTGATGGATTTGGCTAATACTGAGGAAGAGTGTGACAAAATGCACGAGTGTGTGACAGCGGGAAGAGTAAGGAGGCCACATACTGTGTGGAAAATAAGAGTGTAAATGGGATAGAGGAATGAAAGGATCGGAAGGTACAAATTACTAAAAAGAGTGACACATTAGGCCATTAAAGAAGCAAAACAAATACTCAGATTCATTCCTGGAGGGTTAGGACTGAAGAAAAGTTCTGTTAATCTTGTACTAAATCTTGGTTAGATCACATTTGTTCAAAGGTTCTGGTCTTTATATTATAATAGGATGGTACCAGAAGTGGAAGATCAGTGGAGTTCTATAAAAAGTTCTCTGGGATATTGGGACCGTTGTTGATGAGGATGTTCAATGAGGCAAGGGATAGGGGGGTGCTGCCCGCGACGATGTCACAGACCACGATTTCGCTGATCAAAAAGTGGGACAAGAACCCGGAGCTGTGTGGGTCCTACAGGCCGATATCCTTGTTGAATGTGGACTTCCGCTTGTGACCATGGAGTGATTGGTCACATAGTGGGCGGTTCCTCTTCAAAGTCACAGAAAAGGGTTCTTTTACCCAGGTCCGGGTGCAATTTTGATGAAAAGGCATAGGTGAATGTTAGAGGAGTAGTTTACCCCTGGAATGGTATGTCTTCTGATCACCGGACCCGGCAGAAAACAGAGAGGTTTGGCTGGAAAGTTGAAACTGTCTTGTGTTTCACAGACAGTCTCTTCCAGCATGCAGGCGGGAAGGGGCAAACTGTAAGGCCCCAGATACAGGAACTGATGACTTTTAACAAGGAGGAATTCCATAAACAGAGGAAAGAAATGCATGAGGATCATGCAAAGGCCATTGCAGAAGCTGTGGCACCCCTGAAGAGTACTTTGGAGTGAATGGAGAGGTGTTTCGAGGTGCAGGGGTCACAGATTCGGGAGATTGAAGGAGTGATCTTGGACCACAGCGATCGTGTGGTGGCTCTGGAGGCGGAGGTGGGGCTCCTAGGAGACCTTTGTAAAACGCTGAGGGCAAAGGTTGAGTGGCAGGGGAATGCCTCGAGAAGGCAGAACCTGCAAATCGTGGGCCTGCCCGAGAGAGTGGAAGGTGTGAGTGCCACAAGGTACATTTTGTGGATGCTGGCGGCACTGGTGGCAGAAGGGGTGCTAGATATGGCACCTGAAGTGGACCAAGCGCATAGGTCCCTGAAGCAAAGGCCTCGAGCTGGGGAGCCGCCGCGGGCGGTGATCGTGGGGCTCCATAAATTTGTGGAGAAAGAGAAAATTCTATGGTGGGCCAGGGAGAAGCGTAGCTGCGACTGGGAGGGAAATAACGTCCGGATTTATCAGGACATTGGAGCCGAGTTGGCAAAACGGCGAGCAGGTTTCAACAAGGCCAAGGCGGTGCTGTACCGGCGGCAGATCAGGTTTGGGGTGCTCTACCCGGCAAAATTATGGGTGACGTTCGGAGGCCGGGAGTATTATTTCGAGACCCCAGAAGCGGCCGAAGACTTCATTAAGGAGCATAAACTGGGGGAGAACTGAGCGGACAATGCTTGGGAACCGGGGTGCTGGCACTATGTAATGGTCAGGAGCATGTTTGAAGTGGGTGTAGGGATTGGGGGATTTTCACCTTTTTTTGGCAGGGGGTGGGGGGGGGGCATTTGTTCAATGTTGAGATTGTAAGGAGTTGTCGGGGTGAAAAGTTTATGTGGGGATGGATGTTCCCACCCCCTCTCCTGTTTTAGGGACTGTTTGTGTTTAACATCTGTTTGTTTGCTTTTGGAGAAGGCGACCTGGAGTTCAGGAGAAGTCCTTGTTTGGGTGGGGGAGGGTAAGGCCAGCAGGAGGCCTTCTTCTTGGAGCTGAGGAGTGGGGGGGGGGGGGGGTCAGTAGGATATGCCTTTGGGCAGGGGCAGCCGCGCTAGCGGGTTATGCTGGTGAACGGAAGTGAGGTGGGGGGGGGGGAGAAGGGGTGGCCGGGGGGAGGGGGGAAAGGGGAAGTGGGGGAGGAAGAAGGGGAAAAGCGGGGGCGTGGTTTCTGTGATGTGGCAGGGGGTGAGAGATGACATGGTCAAGGGCGAAGAAAGGGGCCATCTGGGATGGGCTAGGTACAGAGTGGAATTAAACGGGCAGGAGTTAAGTGGGGAAGATGACGGATGGGAGAGGGGATTGGAGGCGCAAGCCTCCGGTAAGGTTGGTAACGTGGAACGTCCGGGGACTGAATGGGCCAGTTGAAAGGTCGCAGGTGTTCGCGCACCTCAGGAGCTTAAAAGCGGGGGTTGTCTTTTTGCAGGAGACACACCTCCATGTGAAGGACCAGGTTAGGTTAAGGAAGGGGTGGGTTGGGCAGGTTTTTCACTCGGGGATTGATTTGAAATCGAGGGGTGTGGTGATTTTAATGAGCAAAAAAATGGGATTTGTGAGTGCGAAGGAGGTGAGGGATCCGGGTGGGAGATATGTGATTGTGAGTGGGGTATTGGAAGAGGCACCGGTAGTGTTGGTAAATGTGTATGCCCCAAATTGGGATGATGTGGGTTTTATGAGGCAATTGCTGGCAGCAATCCCGGATTTGGCCACACACCAGTTGATCATGGGAGGAGATTTTAACTGTCCTGGAGCCGAGGGTGGATAGATCGAGCCCCAGGTCGATGGGCAGAGTACGAATGGCAAGGGAGCTGGGGGGGTTTATGGAGAGGACGGGTATGGTGGATCCATGACGCTTTCAGAACCCAGGGGGAAGGGAGTCTTCCTTCTTTTCACACGACGAGAAGGTGTATTCGAGGATTGATTACTTTGTAGTGAGTCGAGAGATTTTGGTTGGGGTGGAGGGGGCAGAGTATGCGGGGATAGCTATCTCGGACCATGCACCCCACTGGCTGGATATTCGGTTCAGTATGGGACGAGAGCAGAGGCCGGGATAGAGGTTTGACTCAGGGTTGTTGGCGGATGGAGGTTTTTGTGATAAGGTGCGGTTGGCGATTAGGGATTATGTGGAGTTCAATCAGAATGGGGAGGTGACACCGGGCATTTTTTGGGAAGCACTGAAGGCAGTGGTTCGGGAGAAATTATCTCATTTACGGTTCGTGCGAATAAGGAAAGGAGGGTGGAACATGACCGTCTAGTGAGCGAGATAGTGGAGGTGGACAGGGAATATTCGAGGGTGTCCACCGTGGAGGGATTGGCGAGGAGGAAAAAGTTGCAGGGGCAATTTGACAGGCTGACACCGGGGAGGGCGGTAGGGCGACTGCGTAGGGCAAGAGGGGTGCAATACGAGTATGGGGAGAAGGCGAGCCGCATACTGGCGCACCAGCTGCGGAGGCAGGCTGCGTCCAGGGAAATATTGAAGATCCGGACTGGGGCTGGGGATGTGGTGTCAGAGCCAGGGAAGATAAATGAGGCATTTAGAGAGTATTACCAGGGACTTTATGAGGACCCAGGAGGAGAGGAGGGGGACATGCAATGGTTTCTGGATGAGCTGGCATTTCCCCAGGTGGAGGAAGCAAAGAGGCAGGCGTTGGAGGAGCCCCTGGGGCTGAGGGAGGTGCTGGATAGTACCAGGGGTATGAAGTTGGGGAAGGCCCCTGGGCTGGACGGGTACCCGGCAGAATTTTATAAGGAATTTGCGGCGGACCTGGCACCACATCTGTTGGGGGCATTTAATGAAGCACTGGAGAAGGGGGAGTTGTCGGAGACGATGAAGCAGGCAGTAATCACACTAATCCCAAAGAAAGGGAAGGATCCGGTGGAATGTGGGTCGTATAGACCCATATCACTGTTGAACACGGATGTGAAAGTATTGGCTAAGTTGTTGGCTGAGAGGATGGAGGATTGTGTCCGGGGGTGGTTGCAGGAGATCAAACAGACTTCGTGAAGGACAGGCAGCTCGCGAGTAATATAAGATGGCTGTTGAATGTGGTGATGAATCCGTCGAGAGCTCTGGTACCGGAGGTGGTGGTGTCCATGGACACGGAGAAAGCATTTGATCGGGTGGAGTTGCGGTACTTGTTTGAAGGTTTGGGTTTGGGCCGAGATTTGTGGCATGGGTGCGGTTGCTGTATGGGGTATCAAGAGTGAGGGTGAGGACGAATGATATGAGTTCACGAAGCTTTGACTTACACAGGGGTACGAGGCAGGGGTGCCCACTGTCGCCGCTGCTGTTTGCGCTGGCCATAGAGCCATTGGCGATGGCTCTCAGGGGGCCGGCAGAGTGGCAAAGGATAATGAGGGGACAGAGGGAGCATCGGGTGTCGCCCTATGCCGATGACCTCTTGCTGTATGTTTCAGATCTGTTGGAGAGTATGGGAAGGATTATGACCCTGTTGGGGAGGTTGGGAGGGTTCTCGGGATACAAGCTGAATGTAGGGAAAAGCGAGGTATTCCCGGTGAATGAGCTGGCACAGCGGGCTAATTTGGGGGGGATGCCATTTACGGTAGCGAGGGATGGGTTTAGGTACTTGGGGATTCAGGTAGCGAGGGAATGGACGGGGCTCCATAAGTGGGACTTAACAAAGCTGGTGGAGGAGGCCAGGGAGGATCCTAAGAGGTGGGATACACTGCACTTAACGTTGGTGGGGAGGGTCCAAGTGGTGAAAATGAATATTCTGCCGAGGTTCTTGTTTATCTTTCAGGCTCTCCAGATCTTTATACCAAAGGCCTTTTTTCGGAAAGTGGACACAATCATCTCTGACTTTGTATGGGCGGGGAAGGTGCCGAGGGTGGGGAGGACCCTGCTACAGAGGCAGAGGCAGCAGGGGGGGTTGGCGTTGCCAAACTTGCTTCATTATTATTGGGCGGCGAATGTTGACAAGGTGCGGCGGTAGTCGGAAGGAGAAGGGGTAGAGTGGGTTAGGATGGAGGAGGAATCTTGTAAGGGGTCTAGTTTGAGGGCTATGGTGACGGCAGCATTGCCAATGGCACCGAGTAGGTATTCAGGGAGCCCAGTGGTGCAGTCCACGATGAAGATATGGAATCAGCTGAGGAGGCTAATGCCGCTGTGCGAGAAACATGGGTTTGAGCCGGGGGGGGGATGGATAGTGTACACAGGAGGTGGAGGGAAGTGGGGCTGGTCAAGGTGAGGGATTTGTATTTGGAGGAAGGGTTTGCCAGTCTGGAGGAGCGAAGGGAGAGGGTAGAGCTGCCGAGGGTTGCCGAGGGGTAGTGAGTTCAGGTATAGAAAAAAGAACAAAGAAAAGTATAGCACACGAACAGGCCCTTCGGCCCTCCAAGCCCGTGCCGACCATGCTGCCCGTCTAAACTAAACTCTTCTGCACTTCCGGGGTCCATATCCCTCTATTCCCATCCTATTCATATATTTGTCAAGATGCCCCTTAAACGTCACTATCGTCCCTGCTTTCACCACCTCCTCCAGCAGCGAGTTCCAGGCACCCACTACCCTCAGTGTAAAAAACTTGCCTCGTACATCTCCTCTAAACCTTGCCCCTCGCACCTTAAACCTATGCCCCCTAGTAATTGACCCCTCTACCCTGAGAAAAAGTCTCTGACTATCCACTCTGTCTATGCCCCTCATAATTTTGTAGACCTCTATCAGGTCACCCCTCAACCTTCTTCGTTCCAGTGAGAACAAACCGAGTTTATTCAACCTCTCCTCATAGCTAATGCCCTCCATACCAGGCAACATCCTGGTAAATCTCTTCTGCACCCTCTCTAAAGCCTCCACTTCCTTCTGGTAGTGTGGCGACCAGAATTGAACATTATACTCCAAGTGTGGCCTAACTAAGGTTCTATACAGCTGCAACATGACTTGCCAATTTTTATACTCAATGCCCTGACCAATGAACAGTACGAAGTCTTACAACACCAGGTTAAAGTCCAACAGGTTTGTTTCGATGTCACTAGCTTTCGGAGCGCTGCTCCTTCCTCAGGTGAATGAAGAGGTCTGTTCCAGAAACACATATATAGACAAATTCAAAGATGCCAAACAATGCTTGGAATGCGAGCATTAGCAGGTGATTAAATCTTTACAGATCCAGAGATGGGGTAACCCCAGGTTAAAGTGGTGTGAATTGTACCAAGCCAGGACAGTTGGTAGGATTTCGCAGGCCAGATGGTGGGGGATGAATGTAATGCAACATGAATCCCAGGTCCCGGTTGAGGCCGCACTCATGTGTGCGGAACTTGGCTATAAGTTTCTGCTCGGCGATTCTGCGTTGTTGCGCGTCCTGAAGGCCGCCTTGGAGAACGCTTACCCGGAGATCAGAGGCTGAATGCCCTTGACTGCTGAAGTGTTCCCCGACTGGAAGGTAGGGAGGTTGAGGTAGTGATCGCAATGGATGCAGAGACGGATACTATTGGCATGGAGGGACTCAAAGCCCCCGAAGTCGGAGACCTGGCTATCGGACATGGCGAGCTTTCTCTGTTTGGGGAAAATCAAGTTCGCAATGAGAGGGTCGATTTTAGGGTTTGCCCGGAGGTGGCAACCGTTCGTCGACTTCTTTGCGGAAAATTAATCGTCAGCAGAAGGGGAGGAGGTTAATTTAGCTTAGAGTAGGGGTTAATAAAGGTGGGACCTGTAAGGGAGGGAGATGGCTTTTGCACTATGTTTACAGATTCATGTACATTGTTTATTTTGTTGTTGTTGTTGATGCACAATCAATACTCTCGAGACAAAGAGGAGTCATATCTTTTTAAAAATATATATATTTTATTGAAATTTTTTTCCAAACAACAATTTTTTCCCTCTTACAAAGCAAACGTAACAGTAAAGAAATTTTTAACAATACACAAATAACTAAACCCCATAATCTTTTGACATAAACTAAACTAACACCCCCCCCCTCCCCCCACTCCCCCCTGGGTTGCTGCTGCCGGTCATCTGTCTTCCCTCTAACGTTCCCCTAGGTAGTCGAGAAATGGCTGCCACCGCCTGGTGAACCCTTGAGCCGATCCTCTCAGGGAAAACTTTATCTGCTCCAGTTTAATGAACCCCGCCATATCGTTTACCCAGGCCTCCAGTCCGGGGGGTTTCGCCTCCTTCCACATGAGTAGGATCCTGCGCCGGGCTACTAGGGACGCAAAGGCCACAACGTCGGCCTCTTTCGCCTCCTGCACTCCCGGCTCATCCGCAACTCCAAATAGAGCTAGCCCCCAGCCTGGTTTGACCCAGGCCTTCACCACCTTCGAAATCACTCCCGTCACTCCCTTCCAATACCCCCCCAGTGCCGGACACGCCCAAAACATATGTGCGTGGTTTGCTGGACTCCCGCCGCACCTCCCACATTTGTCCTCCACTCCAAAGAACCTGCTCAATCTTGCTCCCGTTATCTGTGCTTTGTGTAGCACCTTAAATTGAATCAGGCTAAGCCTGGTGCATGAGGAAGAGGAATTTACCCTGCTTAGGGCATCAGCCCACATACCCTCCTCAATCTCCTCCCCTAGTTCTTCTTCCCACTTTCCTTTTAGTTCGCCCACCAACTCCTCCCCCTCTTCCCTCATCTCTCGGTATATCTCTGACACCTTGCCATCTCCTAATTGGGGACCCCACCAGGGCACCCCGCACCCCTCTCTGTCGCCTCCACTGTCCCCAGATATTCAATGTTGCCGCCACCACCGGGTTCGTGGTAAACCTTTTTGGTGAGATCGGTAGCGGCGCCGTCACCAGCGCCTCTAAACTCGTCCCTTTACAGGACTTTCTCTCCAGTCTTTTCCACGCCGCTCCCTCACCCTCCATCATCCATTTACGTATCATTGCCACATTGGCGGCCCAATAGTAATCGCCCAAGTTCGGTAGTGCCAATCCACCTCTGTCCCTACTTCGCTGAAGGAACCCCCTCCTTACTCTCGGAACTTTCCCTGCCCACACGGAGCTCGTGATGCTCCTGTCTATTTTATTGAAAAAGGTCTTAGTGATTAGTATAGGGAGACATTGAAATACAAATAAGAACCTCGGGAGGACCATCATCTTAATTGCCTGCACCCTGCCCGCCAGCGACAGAGGCTGCATGTCCCACCTCTTGAAGTCCTCCTCCATTTGTTCTACCAGCCGTGTCAGATTAAGTCTGTGCAAGGTTCCCCAGCTCCTAGCGATCTGAATCCCCAGGTATCGGAAGTTTCTTTCCACTTTCTTTAGAGGCAGGCCTTCTATCTGTCTACTCTGGTCCCCTGGATGTATCACAAATAATTCACTCTTCCCCATGTTTAGCCTATACCCCGAGAAATCCCCGAACTCCCTCAACATTCGCATAACCTCTATCATCCCCCCCGCTGGGTCCGACACGTATAACAATAGGCCATCTGCGTATAGCGAGACTCGGTGTTCTTCTCCCCTCTAATCACCCCTCTCCATTTCCTGGAGTCTCTCAACGCCATGGCCAGAGGTTCAATTGCCAACGCGAACAACAATGGAGACAGCGGGCATCCCTGTCTTGTCCCCCTATATAGTCGGAAATACTCCGATCTTTGTCGACCCGTAACTACACTTGCCGTTGGAGCCCCATAAAGAAGTTTGACCCAGCTAATAAACCCGTTCCCGAACCCAAACCTCCTTAACACTTCCCATAAATACTCCCACTCCACCCTATCAAATGCCTTCTCTGCATCCATTGCCACCACTATCTCTGCCTCCCCCTCCACTGGGGGCATCATTATCATCCCTAATAGTCGTCGCACGTTAACATTCAGTTGTCGCCCTTTTACGAACCCTGTCTGGTCTTCGTGCACCACCCCCGGGACACAGTCCTCTATCCTCGATGCCAGTACCTTTGCCAGCAATTTGGCGTCCACGTTCAATAATGAAATAGGTCTATAGGACCCGCATTGCAACGGATCTTTATCCCTCTTCAAAATTAGCGATATCGTCGCCTCCGACATTGTCGGGGGTAAAGTCCCTCCTTCCCTGGCCTCATTGAACGTCCTCACCATCAACGGGGCCAACAAGTCCACATATTTTCTGTAAAATTCCACCGGGAACCCGTCTGGTCCCGGATCCTTCCCTGCTTGCATGCTTCCCAGTCCCTTAATAATCTCGTCTCCCCCAATCGGTGCCCCCAGGCCTACCACCTCCTGCTCCTCCACTTTCGGGAACCACAATTGATCCAGGAACTGCCGCATCCCCTCCTCTCCCTCTGGGGGTTGAGACCTATACAGTCCCTCATAAAAGGTCTTGAACACCTCATTTATCTTTCCTGCTCTTCGCACTGTGTCTCCCTTTTCGTCTCTAATTCCTCCTATCTCCCTCGCTGCAGTCCTCTTTCGCAATTGATGAGCCAGCAGGCGACTAGCCTTTTCCCCATATTCATACCTCCTCCCCTGTGCCTTCCTCCACAGCACCTCCGCCTTTCTGGTGGTCAGAAGGTCAAACTCCGTCTGGAGTCGTCTCCTCTCCCTGTACAGTCCCTCCTCCGGGGTCTCTGCAAATTCCCTATCCACCCTTAAAATCTCCCTCAGTAATCTTTCCCTTTCCTTGGCCTCTGTTTTCCTTTTGTGGGCCCCAATGGAGATCAGCTCTCCTCTGACCACCGCTTTTAGTGCTTCCCATACCACTCCCACAGGGACCTCGCCGTCGTCATTGACCTCCAGATATCTCTCAATACACCCCCGCACTCTTGCACACACTCCCTCATCCGCCATCAATCCCACATCTAATCGCCAGAGTGCTCTCTGCTCCCTTTCCTCTCCTAATTCCAGGTCCACCCAATGTGGGGCATGGTCCGAAACCGCTATGGCTGAATACTCAGCTTCTTCCACCCTAGAGATCAACGACCTTCCCAAAACAAAAAAATCTATCCGGGAGTACACTTTATGGACATGGGAGAAGAAGGAGAACTCCCTAGCCCTAGGTCTAAGAAATCGGCATGGATCCACTCCCCCCATTTGGTCCATAAACCCCTTAAGCACCTTGGCCGCTGCCGGCCTTCTTCCGGTCCTTGACCTGGATCTATCTAGCCCCGGGTCCAGCACAGTATTAAAGTCCCCTCCTAAAATCAAGTTTCCTACCTCCAGGTCCAGTATACGCCCCAGCATCCGTCTCATAAATCCCGCATCGTCCCAGTTCGGGGCATATACATTAACCAACACAACCTCCATTCCCTCCAACCTGCCACTCACCATTACATATCTGCCTCCGCTATCTGCTACGATGTTCTTTGCTTCAAATGCTACCCGTTTCCCCACCAAAATGGCCACCCCTCTGTTCTTTGCGTCTAGCCCTGAGTGGAACACCTGTCCCACCCATCCTTTTCTTAACCTAACTTGGTCCGCCACCTTTAGGTGCGTCTCTTGGAGTATAACCACGTCTGCCCTTAGTTCTTTCAAATGCGCGAGCACTCGGGCCCTTTTTATCGGTCCGTTCAGGCCTCTCACGTTCCACGTGATCAGCCTCACTAGGGGGCTACCTGCCCCCCTCCCGTGTCGACTAGCCATTACCTTCTCTAGGCCAGTCCCATATCCCACCTCCGCGCTCCCACTCGCTCCCCCAGCGTCGCATACCATCCCCGTCCACCCACTCTTTAGCCATTTCCTTTTGGATTTCCGCAGCAGCCCCAACCCAGTTCTCTTCCCCCGCCCCCCCGCGAGATCTCTTTCTAGCTTGATTGCTCCCCCCATATTACTTCCGTAAGTCAGCTGACTTCAACTGACCCCAGCTACTCCTGCTCATTCCTCGACCCCCCCGTGTGGGGAACTCCCATCCGCCTTGCGCCTGTCTTCCCGCCATATTCTTTCTGGCGGGAACATCCCTTTACCTGACCCGCCTCTTGTGGCGCAGCTCCCTTTCCCCTCCCCCTCCCCTTCCTCATTCTCCATCTGTGTCCCGTCTTTCCCCCCTCTCCGGCGCCCACATTTCCCAATGTCTCCCCCCTTCCCAATTTACTTCTCAATTAACTTCAACCATAACATTAACAATAACATTTCCTGCAGCATCAGTCCCTCAGTTCCGATCCAGTTTCTCCTCTTTGATAAAGGTCCATGCTTCCTCCGCCGTCTCGAAATAATGGTGTCTCTCCTGATACGTGACCCATAGTCTTGCCGGCTGCAGCATCCCGAACTTCACTTTCTTTTTATGCAACACTTCCTTGGCTCGGTTAAAGCTCGCCCTCCTTCTCGCCACCTCCGCACTCCAATCCTGGTATACCCGTACCACTGCATTCTCCCATCTGCTACTCCGCACCTTTTTAGCCCATCTCAGGACCTCTTCTCTATCTTTAAGGCGGTGAAATCGCACGATTATCGCCTTGGGTGGTTCTCCCGCTTTTGGTCTTCTCGCCGGGATCCGATGTGCCCACTCCACCTCCAAGGGGCCCGTAGGGGCCTCAGCACCCATCAGTGAGCTCAGCATCGTACTTGCATAAGCTCCACAGTCCCCTCCTTCCACTCCCTCAGGGAGACCCAGTATCCGAAGGTTCTTCCTTCGCGCTCCGTTTTCTAGGGCCTCGATCCTTTCAGTACACTTTTTATGAAGTGCCTCGTGCGTCTGTGTCTTAACCGCCAGGCCCAGGATCTCGTCCTCATTATCCGTCACCTTCTGCTCCACCACGCGGAGCTCTGTCTCCTGGGTCTTTTGTGTCTCCTTGAGCCCCTCAATTGCCTGTAGCATCGGGGTCAGCACCTCCCTCTTCAGCAGCTCCACGCACCGTCTCAAAAATTCATCCTGCTCGGGCCCCCATGTCACCTGCGCTTTCTCCGCCGCCATCTTGTGCTTCTCCCTTTCTGTCTCTTTGGTCGACGATTCCTCGCGCTGCAGCCGCCGCCGCCGGTTTTTTCCTCCTTTGTTGGGGGGGGGACTCCCTTCTCACTCACCCCACACCGGGTTGCGTCGCCCAAAAATTTCCCGTTGGGGCTCTTAAAAGAGCCCGAAGGTCCGTCGGAGCTGGAGCCGCCGAAATGTGCGGCTAGCAAGGCATCACCGCAACCGGAAGTCGAGGAGTCATATCTAATCGGCTTTGATCAGCTAGAACTGCACCCAGCAGCGATGATACAGAAAGTGAAGGCTGCTGGGACGGCATTGGTTCTTATACCCCGCCTCTCAGGGTGGGGCTATGTACATTATCCAATGGTAGGCCCCTCGGTCTAGCCAATGGTCATTCACCTCTCAGGTACTGCAATACCTGGTATTACCACATTCACCCCCTGTTAAAAAAGAACCCAGCGGGGTGATGGCCAGTGTTACTGTCGCCTTTTGCATGGTAGGACCAGGTATTGCAGATACCATGATGTCGAGGGTAACAGAGAAAGTTTTTAAAAAAATTGTTTCATGTTGCAGCAATCAGACGATCGGGTGGCCTGGTCATCCTTCTGGAGCGTCTGAGTTTCGGCGATGATGCTGGTGGGGGCCACTGGTGTGGCTCCGGGAACGTGGTGTCTTCCTCCCAGGCAGCTTCGTCACCCCTAGGCGGCGCTGTTGGGGCGAAAAGTGGGCAGGGGGAGGGGCGCCTGTAGGCGCCGTCGGTGCCTGTTCGGCGCTGGGTAGGGGATCCGGCGGCAATACTGACCCTCCGGTCAGGTGCTGCGGGGGAGGTTGGGGTGGGGGCAATGGCGCGAACGCGCGTGGGGCTCTTGGCGGCCGTCGGGGAACACTACGTAGGCGTACTGGGGGTTGGCATGCAGCAGGTGGACCCTCTCGACCAATGGGTCCGACTTGTGCGCCCTCACATGTTTCCGAATCAGGACGGGTCCGGGTGCCGCTAGCCAGGTGGGGAGCGAGGTCCCGGAGGCGGACTTCCTGGGGAAAACAAGGAGACGTTCTTGAGGTGTCTGGTTTGTGGTAGTACAGAACAGCGACCGGATGGAGTGAAGGGCCACTGGGAGGACTTCTTGCCAGTGGGAGACTGGGAGATTCCGGGACCGAAGGGCCAACAGGACGGTCTTCCAGACAGTTCCGTTCTCCCTCTCTACCTGCCCGTTTCCCCGGGGGTTGTAACTGGTCGTCCTGCTCGAGGCAATGCCTTTGCTAAGCATGAACTGACGCAGCTCATTGCTCATAAAGGAGGACCCCCTTTCACTGTGTATGTATGCGGGGAAACCGAACAGTGTAAAAATACTTTGGAGGGCCTTGATGACGGTGGTTGTGGTCATGTCCGGGCAGGGGTTGGCGAATGGGAAACGGGAGTATTCGTCAATCACGTGGAAATACGTGTTGCGGTTGGTGGAGGGGAGGGGGCCATTGAAGTCCATGCTGAGGTGTTCAAAGGGACGGGAAGCCTTTATCAGGTGCGCCCTCTCTGGTCGGTAGAAGTGCGGTTTGCACTCGGCGCAGATTTGTCAATTCCTGGTGGCTGTCCCGACCTCCTCGATGGAGTAGGGCAGTTTTCTGGTCTTAACGAAATGGAAGAACCGAGTGACCCCCGGGTGGCAGAGGTCCTCGTGGAGGGCTCGGAGGTGGTCCACTTGTGCGGTGGCACAAGTGCCACGTGACAGGGCATCAGGAGGCTCGTTCAGCTTCCCGGGACGGTACAAGATCTCGTAATTGTAGGTGGAGAGTTCTGTCTTCCACCGCAAGATCTTGTCGTTTTTTATCTTGCCCCGCTGTGCATTATCGAACATGAAGGCCACCGACCGTTGGTCCATGAGGAGAGTGAATCTCCTGCCGGCCAGGTAATGCCTCCAGTGTCGCACAACTTCTACTATGGCCTGGGCCTCCTTTTCGACCGAGGAGTGATGAATTTCGGAAGCATGGAGAGTGCGGGAGAAGAAAGCCACGGGCCTGCCCGCTTGGTTGAGGGTGGCCGCCAGAGCTACGTCAGACGCGTCGCTCTCGACCTGGAAGGGGAGGGACTCGTTGATGACGCACATCGTGGCTTTTGCGATATCCGCTTTGATGCGGTAGAAGGCCTGGCGAGCCTCCGTCGACAGGGGGAAGGTTGTGGATTGGATTAGGGGGTCGAGCCTTGTCGGCGTAATTAGGGACCCACTGTGCATCGTAGCTAAAGAAGCCAAGGCAGCGCTTTAGGGCCTTGGGGCAGTGAGGGAGGGGAAACTCCATGAGGGGGCGCATGCGTTCAGGGTCGGGGCATATGACTCCATTTCGCACTACATAGCCTAGGATGGCTAGACGGTCGGTGCTAAACACGCATTTCTCCTTATTGTAGGTCAGGTTAAGGAGGTGCGTGGTCTGGAGAAATTTACGAAGGTTGGTGTCGTGGTCCTGCTGATCATGGCCGCAGATGGTGACGTTATCGAGATACGGGAACGTTGCACGTAAGCCGTACCGGTCAACCATTCGGTCCATCTCACGCTGGAAGACCGAGACCCCGTTCGTGATACCGAAGGGAACCCTTAAAAAGTGGTAGAGCCGCCCATCTGCTTTGAAGGCAGTGTACTGGCGGTCACTATTACGGAGGGTTGGCTGGTGGTAGGCGGACTTGAGATCCACCGTGGAGAAGACCTTGTATTGCGCAATCCTGTTTACCAGGTCGGCAATACGGGGGAGAGGGTACGAATCCAGCTGCATAAACCGATTGATGGTCTGGCTATAGTCGATGACCATCCTATGTTTCTCCCCGGTCTTTACCACCACTACCTGAGCCCTCCAGGGGCTGTTGCTATTTTCGATGACCCCTTCCTTCAGCAGCCTTTGGACCTCGGACCTGATGAAGGTCCGGTCCTGGGCACTGTACCGTCTGCTCCTGGTGGCGACGGTTTGCAATCCGGGGTGAGGTTCGCAAACAGGGACGGCGGGTCGACCTTAAGGGTCGCGAGGCCGCAAACCGTAAGGGGGGGTATAGGGCCGCCAAATTTAAAAGTCAGGCTTTGTAGGTGGCACTGGAAATCCAGCCCGAGACGGGTGGCTCTGCCGAGGTGCGGCAGGACGTACAGGCGGAAATTGCGGAATTCCCTGCCTTGGACGGTGAGGTTCGCGAGGCAGAACCCTTTTATCTGCACTGCGTGTGACCCGGAGGCCAGGGAGATCCTTTGTTTGACTGGATAGGTGACCAGAGAACAGCGCCTTACTGTGTTGGAGTGGACAAAGCTTTCCGTGCTCCCGGAGTCGATCAGGCACGATGTCACATGGCTGTTGATGGCGATCGTTGTGGTGGCCTTCACTAGCGTCCGGGGCCGACTCTGGTCCAGGGTAACGGAGGCCAGCTGCAGCAAGGAGTTCTGGTCGGGCAGCGCCTAGTCAGCCGTGCTGGGGGCTTGAGGCCCCATCCAAGATGGCGCTGGCCATGGGTCGCACATGAAGTCCGGGGACGGGGATTCCGAAGATGGCGGCGGCAAGGGACAAAATGGCGGCGCCCACCCATCCAGCGTGGTTGCCGGGGGGCAAAATGGCCGCGCCCGCGGGCCGCAGTCTGCCTGGAGAGAGAAAGGCTGTGGTGGGCGTTGGGCTGCTGGGACCTTACTGAACGGCTGTGGTGGGCCTTGGGCAGCCGGGACTTGGAAGAACGGCTGTTGGTGGTCGCTGGAGACCGCGGCCACAGCGCGGGCCAGGCAGACTGCGGCATAGTGGCCTTTCTTGCCGCACCCTTTGCAGGTGACGGTGCGGGCCAGGCAGCGCGAGCGCGGGTGATTCGCCTGGCCGCAGAAGAAGCAGCCTTGCCGGAGGCGGTAGCGGGACGTCTTGCCGCGCAGGCCTGCGGAGTTAGCGGGTAAGTCTGCGGCGTTAGCGGGTAAGTCTCGGGGGCTGCCGCGGCGGGGTGCCACGCAGCCCAGGGGGCGCCGTGCGTGCGGGGGCATACGCGAGTGCGTTCTTGTACGCAACGTCCATGGACCCTGCCAGGGCCCGGGCCTCAGTGAGGCCCAGTGTGTCCATTTCGAGGAGCCTTCGGTGGATGTCGGGGGAAGCCATACCTGCCACGAAAGCGTCCCAAATTAAAAGTTCCGTGTGCTCGTTCCCCGTCACTGCTGGGCAGCTGCAGTTTTGGCCCAGCACTATCAGTGCCCGGTAGAAGTCTTCGAGTGTCTCATCTGGACTCTGCCATCTCGTTGCCAGCAGGTGACGGGTGTAGACCTGGTTCAGTGGATGAATGTAATGTCCTTCTAGCAGCTCCATGGCTGCAGCATAGTTCGCCGCCCCTTCGATCAGGGGGTAGATCGCTGGGCTGACCCGTGAGCGTAAGAGGTGTATCTTCTGCCTTTCCGTGGGGGTGTCGGCAGCCGTTTCGAGGTAGCTCTCAAAACACTCCAGCTAATGCTTAAAAATAGCAGCTGAGTTGTCTGCGTGGGGGCTGAGCTGAAGGCACGCCGGCTTGATGCGGAGATCCATCCTTCAAAAGTACTAGCTGATTAAATTGATGCACAATCAATACTCTCGAGACAAAGAGGAGTCTTATCTAATCGGCTTTAATCAGCTAGAACTGTACCCAGCAGCAATGATACAGAAAGTGAAGGCTGCTGGGATGGCATCGGTTCTTATACCCCGCCTCTCAGGGCGGGGCTATGTACATTATCCAATGGTAGACCCCTCGGTCTAGCCAATGGTCATTCACCTCTCAGGTACTGCAATACCTGGTGTTACCACAGTTGTCATACCAAAAATACCTCAATAAAATGTTTATTAAAAAAAAAGAAGTGGGAGATCATATTTAAGAAGTCAAAACAAGCTGGGGCACGTTTCTTGAGTAAAAAGGGCTGTTTTGGGTCAGGAGGGTTGTGGGGAGGAAAGGGTACAGCCAATTCAGGTTTTTAGAATTATGAAGGGTAGATTTCTACCTGGGTTAAGGAGAAAAATGCATCCACTTGTGGGGACACCAAAACTGGAAGCTATAAATATAAGATTGTTATCTATAAAACCCAGTTGGACAATCAGGCCTCTTTATCCAGTGTGTTAAGAACTCGATACATGTTTAATGATTTTAAATGCTACAGAGGGAGGGCCTGCCACACGATCCTCATCTTGGGAAAGACCCTCCAGCCCAGTCCAAGCCCTACCGACCTCCACCTCCCCTGAAGGACCCCCTCTTTGGCACCCCGAAGGTAAGTATAGAGCGGGTACTCACCCACTTGCCTTCCACTCTGAGTCCACAATGCCAGTTTGGCACTGCCAAGGGATGGGGCCTGAAGCGGGGGGCTGATGGGGGTGCCTGAAGGGGGAACTCAGGCGAATGGTGAAGAGGGGAGGCATGTGGCGAGCCCATAATGAGGTGTTGCTCACATGGGGAGGAGGGGTGGGGGGTTGCCTTGTCAGTGATTGGGGGGAGGGGGTCCTGCCAGCATTTCGGGGGTGGGCCTTACCAGTGATTAGGGGGGGCCTGTAATAATATTCTGAGATTGAGGCGTCAGGACCGGGTCCTGTCAGTGGGTTTAGGCCCCGTCCAGCTCAAGGCCAGTGCAAATCTGCCCCTCTCTAACAATGTTTTAAGGTGCCATGAAATTCACCTCAGCAGCGATGCCAGAGCCAGAGGGAAGCACTGCGGTTTTCCCACTGGCATCAGCACTTATAATTTATTCAGGAGAATCGTGGCTTTAGTGTTGAAACAGAAATGATGCTGACACCAGTTAAATTAAATCTTTGAGTGCACAAGGGTTTTCAAAAAAAAAAAATCTTTTATTTTAATATTAATTTGAAGTTTATGTTTAATTAATTATTTTTACCTTCTAACTGTAGAACTATTTCTTCATTTATTTGGTCGATTACAGTAGAATTTAAAAATTGCAACTGCCCATGTGAAGCAAGTGAAAACCAAGGGAAGTGGTATTTAAAGACTGCCAATGTGCTCTTCCAATTCTTCCCACTTCCCCTGCCATGCTTCTCAACTGGTACCTACAGCAAACTTGTCGCTATGTAACTGTGGCTTTGTTTCAGACCAGCTTGGCTAATCAGGTGGAACATTATTCCTTCTTTAGACCAATATTCGATCAATAACTCCAGAAGCAAGATTGGATGACAATTGAAGGCTTTATTGGACTAGTTGTTTCCCCCAGCAGCGCAAGTACAGAATGCGGCTGCTAGGGAGACACAGGCTCTTGTACTCCGCCTTGCTGGGCGGAACCAGCAGGCAGGCTTCACCAATTACCTTCATGTCTCACGTACCTCCCACACCAATGGTCTTACAGCCTCAACCTAGGTATCTTAATACCCCTAATACAGACTACCACATTCACCCCCTGTTAAAAAAAAGAGTCCGGCGGGGGTGGTGGTCTCGCGTCATACAGTGGTAGAGGTTATGGTGATATCCATTGGTGGTACCGTGTTTTGCCTTATTACATGTCACAACTATTTACAGTATTCATTTACATGTACATATCAGAATGAAGCAATTAGTCGATCGGGAGCCTTGGTCGTCCTCTGTGATCGTTGCAGTTTTGGCGGTGATGCAGGCGCCGGCTCGGGCATCCGTGACTCCGGGAGCGTGACTTTGGCTTCTTCGGTAGCTTCACCGCCCCTGGGTGGGACCAGTGGAAGAACCGATCCACCTGGGAAGGGGGCAGCCGTGGGGTGCGCCGGTGGGAGGGAGGGTGGGGTTGGTGGGGGAGGTGTGGGTGGGGATCCAGTGGGCGCCAGGTCCGTAGGGAGACCGTATCCTGCCGGCCGTCAGGGTTCGCCACGTAGGCATAGTGAGGGTTAGCGTGAGTTACCAATGAGCCCGACTTGTGCGCCCCCACGTGTTTGCGGAGCAGAATGGGTCCAGGAGCTGCCAGCCATGTTGGGAGTGAGGTCCCAGAGGAGGACTTCCGAGGGAAGACAAGGAGACGTTCATGAGGTGTTTCGTTTGTCGTGGTACACAGCAGTGATCGGATGGAGTGGAGTGCATCGGAAAGGACCTCCTGCCAGCGGGAGACTGGGAAATTCCTGGACCGTAGGGCCAGTAGGATGGTCTTCCAGACTGTTCCGTTCTCCCTCTCTACCTGTCCGTTTCCCGGGGATTATAACTGGTCGTCCTGCTCGAGGCGATGCCCTTGTTGAGCAGGAATTGACGCAGTTCGTCGCTCATGAAGGAGGACCCACTATCACTGTGTATGTAGGCGGGGAAACCGAACATGGTAAAGATACTGTGGAAGGCTTTTATGACAGTGGCTGCGGTCATGTCGGGGCAGGGGATGGCGAATGGGAACCGGGAGTATTTGTCAATCATGTTCAGGAAGTACGTGTTGCGGTCGCTGGAGGGGAGGGGCCCTTTGAAATCCATACTGAGGCGTTCAAAGGGACGGGAAGCCTTTATCAGGTGCGCTTTCTCTGGCCTGTAAAAGTGCGGCTTGCACTCCCCGCAGATTTGGCAGTTCCTGGTGGCGGTCCTGTCCTCCTCGAGGGAGTAGGGCAGGTTGCGGGTCTTGATAAAATGGAAGAATCGAGTGACCCCCGGGTGGCAGAGGTCCTCATGGAGGGCCCGGAGTCGGTCCACTTGTGCGTTGGCACAATAGGGCATCAGGAGGCTCGTTTGGCTTCCCGGGACGATACAAGATCTCATAGTTGTAGGTGAAGAGCTCGATCCTCCACCGTAAGATCTTATCGTTCTTTATCTTGCCCCGTTGGTCAGTGAGGAGCGTGAATCTCCTGCCGGCCAGGTAATGCCTCCAGTGACGCACAGCTTCTACTATGGCCTGGGCCTCCTTTTCAATGGAGGAATGACGGATTTCTGAAGCATGGAGGGTACGTGAGAAGAAGGCCACGGGTCTGCCCGCTTGGTTGAGGGTGGCCGCCAGAGCTACGTCGGACGCGTCGCTCTCGACTTGGAAGGGAAGGGATTCATCGATTGCGTGCAACGTTGCCTTTGCAATGTCCGCCTTTATGCGGCTGAAGGCCTGGCGGGCCTCTGCCGACAGGGTGAAAACTGAGGATTGGATTAGTGGGCGGGCCTTGTCCGCATAATTGGGGACCCACTGGACGTAATATGAAAAAAATCCCAGGCAGCGTTTCAGGACCTTGGAGCAGTGGGGGAGGGGAAACTCCATGAGGGGAGCATGCGTTCGGGATCTGGGCCTATGACTCCATCATGCACTACATAGCCGAGGATGGCTAGACAGTCGCTGCTGAACACGCATTTGTCCTTGTTGTAGGTCAAGTTAAGGGTTTTTGCGGTATGGAGGAATTAGCGGAAGTTGGTGTCGTGGTCCTGCTGGTCGTGGCCACAGATGGTGACATTGTTGAGGTACGGAAACGTGGCCTGCAAACTGTACCGGTCAACCATTCGGTCCATCTCCCTTTGGAAGACCGAGACCCCATTTGTGACATTGAAGGGAACCCTTAGGAAGTGGTAGAGCCGCCCATCTGCTCGAATGCAGTGTATTTGCGGTCATCCGGGCGGATGGAGAGCTGGTGGTAGGCGGATTTGAGGTCCACCGTGGAAAAGACCTTGTATTGTGCAATCTGATTGACCAAATCAGATATGCGGGGGAGAGGGTACGTGTCGAGCTGCGTATACCTGTTGATGGTCTGACTATAATCGATGACCATCCTGTGCTTCTCCCCGGTCTTTACAACCACTACTTGAGCTCTCCAGGGGCTGTTGCTAGCCTTGATAATACCTTCCTTCAGTAGCCGCTGGACGTCCGACCTAATGAAGGTCCTGTCCTGGGCACTGTACTGTCTACTCCTGGTGGTGACGAGTTTGCAATCTGGAGTGAGGTTCGCAAAAGGGAAGGCGGGTCGACCTTGAGTGTTGCGAGGCTGCAGACAGTGAGAGGGGGTATAGGGCCGCTGAATTTAAAAGTTAAGCTCTGGAGGTTGCATTGGAAGTCCAACCCTAGGAGCGTGGCAGCGCAGAGGTGAGGGATGACGTAAGGTCAGAAATTTTTTAATTCTCTTCCCTGGACCGTGAGGATTGATACACAGAACCCCTTGATCTCTACAGAGTGAGACCCGGAAGCTAGGGAGATTTTTTGGTTAACTGGGTGTATGGGAAGAGAACAGCGCCTTACCTTGTTGGGGTGTATGAAGCTCTCTGTGCTCCCGGAATCGATCAGGCAGGATGTTTTGCGCCCGTTGATGAGTACGGTCGTCAACGCGGTTGAGAGTGTTCGGGGCCGAGACTGGTCCAGGGTCATCGAGCCGAGTCATGATAAAAGTTGGAGATTTTCCTCGGGCAGTGTGTGGTCATCAGAATCGGGGTCCTGAGACTCCAGACAAGATGGTGGGGCCCACGGGTCGCACATGGCTGGAGGTGGGCAAGATGGCGGCGCCCACGCATCGCACGTGGTCCCTGGGGAACAAGAAGGCGGCGCCCGGGTCCCGCACATGGCTGGGGAAAAAGAAGATGGCGGCGCCTGCGGCCTGTACATGGTCCGCGGAGAGAGTTGTGGTGGCGGCCCCGGTTTTCCCCCGGAGACAGCGGCGACCGCCCGGGCCTGGCATACTGCCACGAAATGGCCTTTTTTGCCACAACTTTTGCAGGTGGAGGAGCGGGCCGGGCAGCACTGCCGGGGGTGCTTGGCTTGCTCGCAAAAATAACAGTGGGGCCCCCCGGGGTTGCCTGGTAGCCGCGTGGCACAAGCTTGTGGGGGGATGAGGGATGCATTGGGATCGGCCGTGGGTGGGTTCCACGCTGCCCAAGGGGCTGCCACGCGGTCGGGATGGACACGCGGGCGTTTTGGGAGGCCACATCCAGGGAGCTAGCAAGGGCCCGTGCCTCCTTGAGGCCTAGTGTCTCTTTCTCCAGCAGCCACTGACGGATTTAGGAGGACAGCGTACCTGCAATGAATGCGTCCCGGATTAAAGGTTCTGTGTGGTCGCTGGCTGAAACTTGCAGGCAGTCACAGTTCCTACCCAGTACCAGGGGCGCATGGTAGAATTCATCCAGCGTTTTTCCCGGGATCTGTCGCCTGTCACTAGCAGATGTCGGGCATAAACCTGGTTCACTGGGCGAATGTAGTGTCCTTACAACAGGGCCATCGCGGCCTCGAAATCGTCCGCATCCTCGATGAGGGTGTAGATCTCTGGGCTCACCCTCGAGTGGAGAACTTGCAGTTTCTGGTCCTCCGTGGGTGCAGTCGTGGCCATCCTGAGGTATCCTTTGAAGCATGCCAGCCAATGTTTGAAGGTTGCCGCTGAGTTTGCCGCGTGGGGGCTGAGTTGCAGACACTCCGGCTTGATTCGGAGCTCCATTCTTTAAAATCTAGTCCAATAAATTGATGCTCGATCAATAACTCCAGAAGCGGGATTGGATGACAATTGAAGGCTTTATTGGGCTAGATGTTTCCCCCAGCAGCGCAGGTACAGAATGCAGCTGCTAGGGAGACACAGGCTCTTGTACTCCGCCTTAATGGGCGGAACCAGCAGGCAGGCTTCACCAATGATCTTCCTGTCTCAGGTACCTCCCACACCAATGGTCTTACAGCCTCAACCTAGGTACCCTAATACCCCTAATACAGACTACCACAAGACATAAAGCAAGGTAATCTCGGAGGATACAGGCTACAAATAAATATTCTTAACACAATTGATGATTAAAACTACAGGTGCAATTGTTTGAAGAGTTCATTCTACACATTCTTGGATAGCCATATCTTTCAATAGCACATTCTTGGTTTCTGTCAGCCTATACCCGCCCTTACAGCTGTATCAATGTCCTTGCTGCTTTGTTGCTGACTCAGGTAGCTTAATAACATATATTATATGATTATTTGGTAATTCTCAAGTAGCGTGAATTTCTTAAACAAATGTAAATAGACTGAAATAAAACTTCTCTGCAATTTGTGACTGTGATAAAAATGGGCGGAATCTGACCAAAATATGGCAATGTGTCAGTTCATTTGAGAAAAATGGTGCGAATCGTCGGCGGGATTTCTCATGGAATTTTGAGCCTCTTAAAGAAAAGTTTTTTCCGCATGTGAATCACACCCTGTTATTGGCGCCCTCCCGCGGATTCGCTCACCCCAGGGAAACTTGATTATTGCAATCTCTGGGGAGTTCCATTTAAATACCTGCCCAGCACTTGTTTCAGATCCAGTCAGGGAGGTGGCAACCAGGAAGCCAGCACCATGTTTCTCAGAGGGAGCCCTGACCAGACTCCTGGATTGTGTGCAGCAGAGGCAGGATGTCCTGTACCCACACTCCAGGAAGTGGCCCACCAGCAAGGTGACCACCTGTGCCTGAGATAGAACATAGAACATAGAACATTACAGCGCAGTATAGGCCCTTCAGCCCTCGATGTTGGCATTGCAGCTTTAGTAAGTGCCAACTCCCTGCAACAGACGACGGGGCAGCAGTGCCAGCCATAAAAAATGAATGATCTTCTTTGCATGGCCACGGTAAGTCTGCTACCTGCTGTCTCTCAGTGTACCCCCTCACCCGCCCCTCGCGCCACCAAGGTGATCTCTCACCCAGTCACCTCAGGGGTTGCCCACTTCACCCTCCCTGGATGTTGTGGGAGGCTGGGGAGGAAATTGTGGATCCCCTAGCAGAGGTATTTGAATCGTTGACAGCCACAGGTTAGGTGCCTGAAGATTGAACGGTAGCAAATGTTGTGCATTTGTTTAAGAAGGGCCGCAGGGAAAAGCCTGGGAACTACAAAACGGTGAGTTTAACGCCTGTGGTGGGTAAGTTGTTAGAAGGTATTCAGAGAGACAAGATCTTCAGGCATTTAGAGAGGCAGGGACTGATTAGGGACAGTCAGCACGGCTTTTAGAATGGAAAATTATGTCCCATGAATTTGATTGCGTTTTTTGAAGGGGTAACCAAGGAGGTAGATGAGGGTAGTGCAGTCGATGTTCTCTACATGGACTTTAGCAAGGTCTTTGACAAAATACCGCATTCTAGGTTGTTGCATAAGGATCGAGGGTGAGATAGAGAATTGGATACAAAATTGGCTTGACAACAGAAGACAAAGGGTGGTTGTAGAGGGTTATTTTTCAAACTGGAGGCCTGTGACCAGCGGTGTGCCTCAGGGACCAGTGCTGATCACTGTTATTTGTTATTTATATTAATGATTTGGATGAGACTTTAAAAAAAAATTATTTTTTACCCAATTAATTTTTTTCCAATTAAGGGGCAATTTAGCATGACCAATCCACTTAACATGCACATCTTTGGGTTGTGGGAGTGAAACCCACGCATACACGAGGAGAATGTGCAAACTCCACACGGACAGTGACCCAGGGCCAGGACTCGAACCCGGATCCTCAGTGCCATAGGCTGCATGGATGAGAATTAAGGAGGCATAGTTAGTAAGTTTGCAGATGACACCAAAATTGGAGGCATAGTGGACAGTGAAGAAGGTTATCTAGGATTGCAACGGGATCTTGATCAATTGGGCCAGTGGGCCAATGAATGGCAGATGGAGTTTAACTTAGATAAATGTGAGGTGATGCATTTGGTAGATCAAATCGGAGCAGGCCCTCTTCAGTTAATGGTAGGATGTTGGGGAGAGTTATAGAACAAAGAGATCTAGGAGTACAGGTTCATGGCTCCTGAAAGTGGAGTCACAGGTGGACAGGGTGGTGAAGAAGGCATTTGGCATGCTTAGTTTCATTGGTCTGGTCACAGGAATTGGGACGTCATTGTTGAAGTTGTACAAGACACTAGTAAGGCCACACTTAGAATAATGTATACAGTTCTGGTTAGCCTGTTATAGAAAGGATATTATTAAACTCGAAAGAGTACAGAAAGGATTTACTAGGATGCTACTGGGATTTGATGGTTTGAGTTATAAGGAGAGGCTGGATACACTGGGACTATTTCTCCCTGGAGGCTGAGGGGTGATCTTATAGAGGTCTATAAGGGGCATAGATAAGGTAGATAGTCAACATCTTTTCCCAAAGGTAGGGGTTTCTGAAACTAGAGGGCATAGGTTTATGTTAGCTTTTGGCAGCTGTTGAGTAAAGAGTCAAGAGTTCTGCTCCTTTTCACAAACACCTTAATTTTACTTGAACACACTCTATACAAAACTCTATCACCGCATCACATGCCACAAGAGCCACCGACAACCCCTTTACATATCAGTGTTAATTATTGGATACTTAACATCAATAAGATATTGAATTGGAATGTCTCTTAACCCACTCCTTAACAGTTGAAGGTGAGAGGAGAGAGATACAAAAGGTTTCAGAGGGGCAATTATTTTCTCACAGAGGGTGGTGAGTGCCTGGAATGAGCTGCCAGAGGCAGTAGTAAGGGGGGGTGGGGTACAAGGGGGGGGGGGCACAATTGTGTCTTTTAAAAAGCATTTAGACAGTTATATGGGTAAGATGGGTATGGAGGGATATGGGCCAAATGCGGGCAATTGGGATTAGCTTAGTGGTAAACACTGGAGGGCATGGACAAGTTGGGACGAAGGGTCTGTTTCCATGCTGTAAACCTCTATGACTCTATGACTCCTCTTCACCTTGGTGCCCCCTGTCTCAACTCTGCTCCCCATATGCCTGCTCCTATTCCAGTCCCACACTTGCCAATTCTCAACCATCTGAACTGGCAGGACTCCTGCCGACATTCTCTTCATCTGCATCCCCGCAGGACAAAATCGAGCACAACCAGTGTGAGAAGGCACAGCCCCCCTGGAGTCATGCAAGAGCTCAGCGTCCTCACCCCCCATAAGGAAAGAGCCCTTCAGCTATCTGGGGAGGAGCAGGAACACACCTGCGCTGATGGTAAAGCGAAGGCAGGGAGTAAAAGGGAGAGCCCTAAGGACAACAGTCATACCTCAAACTTACTGAGTAAACATCTCACATCATTTATCCGCTGTGATGTACCAATGCCAGCTCCCTCTGACTGACCCACCTCTACACCCACACTCCTCACATACCCAGTCCAGCTTGCAAATTGCACTGTGAAAAAATCTAAATGGTGAAGGGCAGCATGGTAGCTCAGTAGTTGGCACAGCTGGCTCACGCCGCTGAGGACCCGGGTTCGATCCTGGCCCCGGGTCACTGTCTGTGTGGTGTTTGCACATTCTCCCCGTGTCTGCGTGGGTCTCACCCCCCAAAACCCAAAGATGTGTCTGGTAGGTGAATTGGCCACGCTAAATTGCCCCTTATTTGGAAAAAAGAATTGGGCACTCTTTAAAAAAAAAATGGTATATGGATTCACACATTTGTCGTGTATGCAGCTTGGGAACCACAAAAGTGCGCAGGTTGAGTTTACAAAGCCCCTCGGAAGAATTGGTCCACAGTATTCGAAGATGTGCTGAGAAATATTCTCATTATTTTATTCTCAAACCTGGTAACATATATCTTGTAGATAATTAACCAGCTTTGGAGGACTTTCGGTTGCGGCTATGCTGAGCTAAGTCGCACGTTCGGCAGCTCCCGCCAGAAACGGACTTTTGGGCTCTTTTGAGGGTCCCCAGCGACATTTGTTCGACGGTTCCCAGTGTGGGAAGGTGACAGTACGATTTCCCCGGCACTGTATGGATTGGACCAGGAGTGGAGCGGTGAAAAAAGTAATTCTGGTGCAGCGAACATTGCGAGGGAGGAAAGCCAAGATGGCGGTGGGTGGAGACCAGGCAGCGTGGACGCAGTGGGCGCAAGAGCAGCAGGAGTTTCTCAAGCGCTGCTTCACGGAATTGAAAGCAGAGCTGCTGGAGCCGATGAAGGCTTCGATCGACAAGCTGGTCGAGACCCAGAAGGCCCAAGGGGCGGCGATCCGGGAGGTGCGGCAGAATGCCTCGGAGAATGAGGACGAGATATTGGGCCTGGCGGTGAAGGTGGAGGCGCACGAGGCGCTGCATAAGAAATGGCAGGAGAAGTTTGAGGACATGGAGAATCGGTCGAGGAGGAAGAGTCTACGGATTCTGGGTCTCCCAGAGGGAGTGGAGGGGTCGGATGCTGGAGCATATGTGGTCACGATGCGGAACACGTTGATGGGCGCGGGTGCCTTCCCGAGGCCCCTGGAGATGGATGGGGGTCACCGAATCCTGGCGAGGAGGCCCAAGTCTAACGAGCCGCCGCAGGCGGTATTGGTGCGGTTCCACCTGGGTGGACAGGGAGTGTGTCCTAAGGTGGGCAAAAAAGGAGCGGAGCAGCAGGTGGGAGAATGCAGAGGTCCGTATATACCAGGACTGGAGCGCGGAGGTGGCCAAGAAGAGGGCCGGGTACAATCGGGCTAAGGCGGTTCTGCATCGGAAGGGGGTGAAATTCTGGGACTGGGTTGCTGCTGCATTGGCCAAAGGTGAGCTGGAGCTCGGAGTGAGAGTTGGGGCGGGGGTCTACCGCTGCGGCGAACGGAGAGTGCGGGAGGCGCGGGCACGTGGCTGGCCTAGAAAAGGAGATGGCTAATTGGCAGGGGGGGGCGGGAAGCCCCCTGATCTGGCTGATAACTTGGAATGTGAGAGGCCTGAACGGGCCGGTCAAGAGGGCCCGTGTGTTCGCGCACCTGAAGGGACTGAAGGCAGATGTGGTTATGCTCCAGGAATCGCATTTGAGGGTGGCAGATCAGGTTAGGCTGAGAAAGGGGTGTGTAAGGCAGGTTTTCCAGTCGGGGTTGGACGCAAAGAATCGAGGGGTGGCGATTTTTGTGGGGAAGCGGGTGTCGTTTGAGGCGCTGAACATCGTAGCAGACAATGGAGGTAGGTATGTGATGGTGAGTGGTAAGCTGCAGGGGGTGCGGGTGGTATTAGTGAATGTCTCTGCCCCGAATTGGGACGATGCCGGATTTATGCGGCGCATGTTGGGCCGGATTCTGGACCTGGAGGCAGGGAGCTTGATAATGGGGGGGGGGGGACTTCAACGCGGTACTGGATCCAACATTGGACTGCTGCAGGTCCAGGACGGGTAAGAGGCCGGCGGTGGCCAAGGGGCTGATGGGGTTTATGGACCAGGTGGGAGGAGTGGACCCATGGAAGTTTGTCAGGCCGGGGGCCAGGGAATTTTCTTTTTTTCCCCACATCCATAAAGTCTACTCCCGGGTAGACTTCTTCGTTATGAGCAGGGCACTAATTCCGAGGGTGGAGGGCATGGAGTATTCGGCCATAGCCATCTCAGACCATGCCCCGCATTGGGTGGAACTGGAGCTAGGGGAGGAGAGGGACCAGCGCCCGCTGTGGCGCCTGGATGTGGGCTTGCTGGCGGATGAGGAGGTGAGCGGGCGGATCCGGGGGTGCATTGAAAGCTATCTAGATGCTAACGATAATGGGGAGGTGCAGGTGGGGGTGGTCTGGGAGGCGCTGAAGGCGGTGATTAGGGGAGAGTTAATCTCCACTAGGGCCCACAAGGAGAAGAAGGAGAGGAGAGAGAGGGAGAGATTGGTGGGGGAGATTTTAAGGGTGGATAGGATGTATGCAGAGGTCCCTGAGGAGGGACTACTCATGGAGCTACGAAGCCTCCAGGCTGAGTTCGACCTGTTGACCACCAAGAAGGCAGAGGTGCAGTGGAGGAAAGCGCAAGGGGCGGTGTATGAATACGGGGAGAAGGCTAGGCGGATGTTGGCACACCAGCTTCGGAAGCGGGAGGCAGCGAGGAAGATTGGGGGAGTTAGGGATAAAGGGGGGAACACGGTGCGGAGTGCAGTGGGAATAAATGGGGTATTTAGAGACTTTTATGAGGGGCTATTTAGGTCTGAGCCCCCGACGGAGGAGGGGGGGATGCGTCGATTTTTGGACTGACCTAGGTTCCCGAGGGTGGAGGAGGAGCAGGTGGCTGGGCTTGGGGCACCGGTAGGGCAGGAGGAGTTGACTAAGGGGCTGGGGAGTATGCAGGCGGGGAAGGCACCGGGGCCAGATGGGTTCCCGGTGGAATTTTACAGGAAGTATATGTTGGGCCCACTTCTAGTGAGGACTTTCAATGAGGCGAGGGAGGGGGGGTCCTACCCCCGACGATGTCCAGGGCGCTGATCTCGCTGATCTTGAAGCTGGACAAGGACCCATTACAGTGTGGGTCGTATAGGCCAATCTCTCTCCTCAACGTGGACGCGAAACTATTAGCGAAGGTGTTGGATACCAGAATTGAGGACTGTGTCCCAGGGGTGATTTACGAGGACCAGGTGGCTTTTGTTAAGGGAAGGCAGCTGAATACCAATGTGCGGAGGCTCCTTAATGTAATCATGATGCCTACATTGGAGGGGGAGGCGGAGATAGTGCCAGCGATGGACGCGGAGTAGGCCTTTGATAGGGTGGAGTGGGGGTACCACTGGGTAGCGTTGAGGAGATTTGGGTTCGGTGAGGGGTTCATTAGTTAGGTTAGGCTACTTTACGAAGCCCCGGTGGCGAGTGTGGCTACGAATCGGAGCAGGTCGGAATACTTTTGAAAGTGTGGCGACTTTGAAAATGTGGGGGCAGTGGAGGCGCCACAGGGGGGAGGCTTCGGCTTCGGTTTGGTCCCCGATCTGGGAGAACCATCGGTTCGCCCCGGGGAGAATGGATGGAGGGTTCCTGAGCTGGCACAGGGCAGGAATTAGAAGGACGGGGGACCTGTTTTTAGATGGGACGTTTGCGAGCCTTGGGGCGCTGGAGGAAAAATTTTGGCTTCCCCCCGGAAATGCCTTCAGGTACATGCAGGTAAGGGCATTTGTAAGACGGCAGGTGAGGGAGTTCCCGCTGCTTCCAGCACTCAGGATCCAGGATAGGGTGCTCTCGGGGGTGTGGGTTGGAGAAGGCAAGGTCTTGGTGATCTACCAGGAGATGCAGGAGGAGGAGGAGACTTCGGCGGAGGAGCTAAAGGGTAAATGGGAGGAGGAGCTGGGGGAGGAGATAGACGAGGGTGCGTGGGCGAACACCCTGGGTAGGGTAAATTCTTCCTCCTCTTCCGCCAGGCTTAGCCTGATACAATTTAAGGTTCTTCACAGAGCGCACATGACAGGGGCGAGGCTGAGCAGGTTCTTTGGGGTGGAAGACGGGAGTGGGAGGTGCTCGGGGAGCCCAGTAAATCACACCCACATGTTCTCGGCGTGCCTGGTGCTGGATGGGTTCTGGAGGGGTATTGCGAGGACGGTGTCTAAGGTGGTGAACACCCGGGTTAAGCCGAGCTGGGGGTTAGCACTATTTGGGGTATCGGACGAGCCGGGAGTGCAGGAGGCGAAAGAGGCCGGTATTCTGGCCTTTGCGTCCCTGGTAGCTCGGCGGAGGATTCTGCTACAGAGGAAGGATGCGAGGCCCCCAAGCGTGGAAGCCTGGGTCAGCGACATGGCTTTCCGCCCTCTTCAGGGGAAGCTCGTTTATCCCCCTTCCCTGGTCCCCTGGGTGTATCCAGCCCGACAAACCCCCGTGGGTCCACTCCTCCCACCCGGACCACAACCGCCCCCCCCCCCCCCCCCCCCACCAGCACCCTGGCCGCCGCCGGCTCCCCACCCGTTCCGGACCCGGAGCAGTCCAACGCTGGATCCAGTACCGTGTTGAAGTTCCCCACCATTATCAAGCTCCCTGCCTCCAGGTCCGGAATCTGGCCCAACATGCGCCGCATAAATCCGGCATTGTCCCAACTCGGGGCACACACATCCACCAACACCACCTGCACCCCCCCGCAGCCCACTACCCACCATCACACCCCCACCCCCACCATCTGCCACGACGCCCAGCGCCTCAAAAGACACCCGCCTCCCCACCAAAATCGCCACCCCTCGATTCCCCGTGTCCAACCCCGACTGGAAAACCTGCCCCACCCAACCCCCCTCCCAGCCCAACCCGATCAGCAAACCCCCAAACGATTCCCCCGGAGCACAACCACATCCGCCCTCAGTCCCCTCAGTCCCGCGAACACACTAGCGCCCCCGACTGGCCGTTTAGGCCTCTCACATTCCAAGCCATCAGCCAGATTAGGGGGCCTCCGGCTCCCCCCCCCCCCTCACTGCCGATCAGCCAGTCCCCTTTCCAGGCCAGCCACGTGCCCGCACCCCCCGCACTTCCCCCCCCTCCCCCTGCGGCAGATCCCCGCCGCGACTCTCCCCCCCAAGCTCCAGCTCACCTTTGGCCAATGCAGCAGTAACCCAGTGTCCCGTCCCCGGCCCCCCCCCCCCCCAACCCCCCAAGCTAGGTCCCCCCCTAGCTGCGTTGCTCTCCCCATAGCACTCCCGTAAGTCAGCCGACACCTGCTGACCCCGGCCACTCCCGCCATTCCATCGACCCCCCAGTGTGGTAGTCTCCCCCCCCCCCCCCCCCCCTGTCCATCAGCGGGCGCTCCTCTCCAACACCGCCCTTCCTCCCCCGGCCCTGCCCCCCTCCCTCCCTAGCGCAGGAAAAATCCCGCACTTTACATCAGACCGGCCCCGCCCGCTCTGGCGCACCTCCCTTTTGCGGCCTAATCCCAGCTCCCCCACCTCGGGCCTCCCATCTCCCCTCCCCCCAACAGGGCGTCTGTGATTGGAAGGATCTCACAAAACCCCCCCTTCGAACCAATTCACCCTACCCCACCCAGCACCCAAGGAAACAATACAGAATAGAACATCCGCCAACATCCCCCAAAGCACAGTAACCACAGTAGCCCCCCACGACCTCCCCCACAACCGACCCTCAGGCCGCGTCCACCTCTTCGGCCTGAATAAAGGTCCACGCCTCCTCCGGCGTCGTAAAGTAATGGTGCCGGTCCTTAAACGTGACCCACAGTGGCGCCGGCTGCAGCATCCCGAATTTCACCCCCTTCCGATGCAGAACCGCCTCAGTCCGATTGTACCCGGCCCTCATCTTGGCCGCCTCCGCGCTCCAGTCCTGGTATATACGGACCTCTGCATTCTCCCAACTGCTGCTTTTTGAAGTGATAACAACTTGGCTAGCTCAAGAAGTGTTATGATCCCAGACCAGACTCCAACAGTTGCTAGGATATTGGACAGGAACCTCAATATTTTATTTAATTTTTAAGACTGTGAGAAAAGGATACTTCACTCCATTAGTGATTCCATGCAAAAATAGGGATAGAGTATGTCAAAACAAACTTATTAATAACACAGGACTAAAATAACTTTAACATCATAAAGAAAATAGCTTACAATTACCCATTAAATAAGCTTAATAATTACAATGAAACACTCACCACTATCCTTTACCTCCACTCAAGCAAAACCTATCTCAGGTCAAAATCCACTTTTAAATACAGTTAGCCAACTCAGGGAAACATGCTGTAAAGAGATGTCTTGGATAAACCCTTTGAGAGAGAGAGAGATCCTTTAGGTGCCAACTTATAGATTTTGGTTTGTGTTGTAGCCACCTAAAATGGCTGATTCCCGATTAATTTGGCCAAAACCCGATATAAAATGGCTAACCGAAAAGGCTGATGGGAAAAGCAGCCAACAGGACACAAACGAACAGCTCCAGACAGAATAGCGTATTCGGCTCTGGGGAAGTCGGCCCAGATCGATACCTGCGACCATTAGCAGCACATCAACACAGACATCTGCAGTTTAATCGGCTATCCCCGGGAACAATTGCAATTGAATGCCGGGCCAGACCTCTCGGCGCCTGCAGTGGCCGAAACAAAGACAGGTGAACGACCACCCCCCGATCGAGGAATCGCCCCATTATTGGAGCATATCGAACCCAGTGATTGGGAACAAGTCCAATCACTTGGGACTCAGGATCAAGGGCCGCCCCGAGAGGCGGGAAGGCCCTGGGCCCTATAAATTGAGCGGCCAAGTTCAGATCGCTCTCTCTCCCTTCTTCTCCTGCTCGCAACCTTCGCAAGAACACCGACCAGAAACCGTAAGTTTGACTCCAGCGATCGCTACCCGATAGAGACTCCTAGCCATCGACCCGTATCAGCCTTTTGAATCCCGCAGGCCAGACCAAATTCGATAAGCCATTCATTTCCCTGACCTGGTGGGCCATCCCCAAAAGTTAAGTATTGGCCAGTAGTGGTAGGTAGTGATATAGAAAGTAGGATTATTGTGTAAGTATTTATTGCTGTACATAATAAATGACCGTTGATTTCAATCTTACTAAGCGGTGTGCTGTCTTATTAATCATAACTCGAGTTTGAACCACGTGGCGGTATCTGAAAGATACCTGGCGACTCGTGAGCAAAGGTGACATAATCAGAGCTAATAAAATTAAGGCTAATAAGAGCAACAGTGTTAAACTACTGTTTAACCTGGCAGCATTAGTAAAACCCCCCTGCGCATGCGCAGGAACACACTGGCCAGTCTGCGCATGCACGGAACCATGCCGGCGGTTCTGCGCATACGTCATGACCGGTGCGGAACGAAGGAGTGCCCCCACGGCACAGGGCCACCTGCAGATTGGTGAGCTCCGATCACGGGCCAGGCCACCGTGGGGGTCCCCCCCCAGGGCCGGATCCCCCCGCACCCCCCCGAACACTCCACTAGACGGCCTACCAGCCAGGTCCCGCCGTGTGGGACCATGTCCATTTCACATCGGCGGGACTGCCAGGAACTGAAGGCCGCTCGGCCCATCGGGGCCCGGAGAATTGCCAGGGGGGCCGCTGCCAACGGCCCCCGACCAGCGGGGTGTAAACCCCACCCCCGCCCGAAAACCGGCGCCGGAGAATACAGCAGCCGGCATCGGAGCAGTGGGGCGGGATTGAGGTCGCCCCCCCCCGGAGAATCCCGCCCAATGTCTCTAAGAATCTACTACCTAGGGAACCTCCTTTCTATAAACAAACTTTGATTGCCACAATTTTTATGATGCTTTAATTAGCCCTTGTAGCCAAAGTGTCTGCTTGTCTTCTAAACCAAGACTTTTAAAAAAGATTACTGCAGCAGATGCACACACACACCAACCCAGGCTTTTAGCCCTTACAGCCCCTAATGTATACAATCCAATTTAGTTCTGAAATTCCTACATTCATCACAGAAGACTGAAAATAGAAGACATTGCTGCCTCCAGCAATGGTAATGAGCATTATTTATACAATCGATTTATACAATCTGAGACCACTAAATCAGTCTGAAGAGACTGCTGTCGTCAGTCATTGAGATTTGCAGTGCAATGCTTCCCTCATCCAATTGTGGGCTACCCTGACCCCCAAGTAACAGAAAAGTAACGTGCCTCAATGGGCTTGCCTTCCAGGGGGATTGTGATGGGAATACTGACTTCTGGAGGGTCTCTCTACTCCTCAAGTGGTCCAAGTATTTCCCAACGATCCATCCCTTCACATCCACTTGGTACGACAGGGGCCTTAGAGAAAATAATTCTGGGGATCCAACTTGATCCACTCCATAGTTTAATATTATGCACTTAATGTTGCAGTGGTGATTCCTAATTGATGAGATCTTGAGGCTTTAACAGAAACATTTTTATTAGTAGGCTTTAACGATGTACAGTTCGAAGTATCATTTTGCATGGAGTTGCTCAGTTGCATCAAGTTCAGTTCTTTAGATGGGTTGAACAGGTTTGAGGAATGCAGCAATTGCGTTACTCTGTTGAAAGCTTCCTCATGGGGGGCCTTCCAAGACCAACGATGATGGTGTTTCTTCAGAAGAATATGCAAGGGGGCCAGTTCCGTTGATAAGCTTGGTAAAAGATGTCCACAGTAGTTTACCATCGCCCAAAACGATTTGAGTTCAATTGTGTTTGTGGGGGTAGGCGCCGTCTTAACCACTTTGACCTTGTCTGCCACAGGGTGTAATCCTTGTGCGTCTACATGGTGCCCCAGGTAGGTCACCTCAGTGCACTTCTCTTTCTTGAGGTGAACTCAAGCCTCCTGAAATCTCCTTAACATCTCTTCTAAGTTTGCTAGATGCTCGGCCTCCATCAGTCCAGTTATAAGGGCATCAACAAAGTATACTGCAACCTACGGTAGCCCCTTTAGAATCATAGAATTTACAGTGCAGAAGGAGGCCATTCAGCCCATCGAGTCTGCACCGGCTCTTGGAAAGAGCACCCTACACAAGGCCAACACCGCCACCCTATCCCCATAACCCAGTAACCCCAACCAACACTAAGGGCAATTTTGGACACTAAGGGCAATTTATCATGGCCAATCCACCTAACCTGCACATCTTTGGACTGTGGGAGGAAACCAGAGCACCCGGAGGAAACCCACGCACACACGGGGAGGATGTGCAGACTCCGCACAGACAGTGACCCAAGCTGGAATCGAACCTGGGACTCTGGAGCTGTGAAGCAATTGTGCTATCCACCATGCTACCGTGCTGCCCCAGACTGTCCATTGCCTTTTTGGAATACTGCGCATGCCTGCGGGCACCAAAGGCCCGGGTTCAATTCTATCTTTGGGTGACTATCTGTGTGGAGTTTGCATTTTCTCCCTGTGTCTGCGTGGGTTTCCTCTGGGTGCTCCGTTTCCTCCCATAGTCCAAAGATGTGCAGGTTAGGTGGATTGGCCATGCTAAATTGTTCCTTAGTGTCCAAGGATGTCATGTTACAGGGCTAGGGCGGGGGAGTGGGCCTAGTTAGAGTGCTTTATCGGAGGGACGGTGCAGACTTGATGGGCTGAATGGCCTCCTTCAACACTAGATGTAGGGACTGTATGATTTCTGAAGAGTAATGAAGAGTACAGGGGCTGTTTAGCACAGGGCTAAATCGCTGGCTTTGAAAGCAGACCAAGGCAGGCCAGCAGCACGGTTCAATTCCCGTAACAGCCTCCCCGAACAGGCGCCGGAATGTGGCGACTAGGGGCTTTTCACAGTAACTTTATTTGAAGCCTACTTGTGACAATAAGCGATTTTCATTTCATCTAATTCGAGTTGCTGGGTATGCACAACTCAAATCGATAAGATTGACCTCCTGTCAAGTTTTTCATACAGGTCTTCAATTCTCAGGAATGAATATTTATCCAGCTTGGTGACCTGGTTAACCGTTAATTTTTTCATTCTGGCAAATACTGATGGTCTTATCCGATTTCAATGTGTGGACAATAAGTGCTCCCATTCTGTAAACTGAACTGGCTGGATGATGCCTTCTTCCAACCTCTCGTAAGGCATATGGTACCAATCTTACCCTAAAGAATCAGGGAATCATCTCTGGGTCAACATGAATTTTAATTTGTAGCCTTTTGATTTTGCCTTGTGCGTCTACACGGTGCCCCCGTGCAACGGCTCCTTGAGAGAAAGAGAAGAAAAGTCAAGTGGAATAAAGAAAAAGTAAAAAATAAAATGTCGGTTGAGGAACATGACTGTTCCTCGGTGTGTGTAAAAGAAAAGCTGACTTCTGGGGCGCCCAGGTGCTGAGCAGTCACACACACAAGGTGGCTCCTGTATGAAAATGTCACCACAAAACATGTTGCCATATTTTTTTATCAGTTCCGGCAGTTCCCTTTCCGCACTTGAAAAATCTCAGTCCAATTCAACTTGATTTCTTTAAGCCAATCACAGCCAAGAATGCTTGGTCCTTCACCCGTCACTGTTATCACTGGAAGCTGGATAAATTGTTGACCATAGCTCACAGGTATCATTGAGGTGTTTTTTTAACTTTTATTGCTTCTCTTGCATAAGCCTTCAACTTGGCAGAAGCGCTCTTCAAGTTCAATGGTTGGACTCCTGCTCTTAGATAAAATGTATGCTCACCCCTCAGAGTGACTGATGCCCCTGTACCATGTCTCCAACCTGAAACATAGTTATAAGGGCTGGTTTAGCTCAGTGAGCTAGACAGCTGGTTTGTGACGCAATTCCCGTACCAGTTTACCCGAACAGACACCGGAACGTGGCGACTAGGGGCTTTTCACAGTAACTTCATACTTGTGACAATAAAAGGTTATTATTATGAATGATATGTATATAGGATTAACACTAAAGGGTTAATTATTACATCTCAGTGTAATTCAAACACTAGAGGCACCACCAGTTCCCAGTAGAAATATCAAGGGCGGGATTCTCCGATATCGGCGCAATGCCCGCCGACCGGCGCCAAAAACGGCGCGAATCAATCCGACATCGCGCTGCCCCAAAGGTGCGGAAGTCTCCGCATCTTGAGGGGCCGAGCCCTAACCTTGAGGGGCTAGGCCCGCGCCGGACTGATTTCCGCCCCGCCAGCTGGCGGGAAAGGCCTTTGGTGCCCCGCCAGCTGGTGCGAAACTGACTTTGCCGGGCGGCGCATGCACGGGAGCGTCAGCGGCCGCTCACGGCATCCCCGCGCATGCGCAGTGGAGGGGGGCTCTTCTGCCTCCGCCATGGCGGAGACCATGGCGAAGGCGGAAGGGAAAGAGTGCCCCCACGGCACAGGCCCGCCCGCGGATCGGTGGGCCCCGATCGCGGGCCAGGCCACCGTGGGGGCACCCCCCTGGGGCCAGATCGCCCCGCGCCCCCCCCAGGACCCCGGAGCCCGCCCGCGCCGCCTTGTCCCGCCGGTAAGAGAGGTAGTTTGATTCTCGCCAGCGGGATAGGCATTCCAGCAGCGGGACTTCGGCCCATCGCGGGCCGGAGAATCGCCAGGGGGGGGGGGGGGGGGCCGCCAACCAGCGCGGCGCGAATCCCACCCCCGCCGACTATCCGGTGCCGGAGAATTCGGCAACCGGTGGGGGCGGGATTCACGCCAGCCCCCGGCGATTCTCCGACCCGGCGGGGGGACGGAGAATCCCGCCCCAAAGCTCAGGGAATCTTGGGTAGTGTGTTGGCAGAGGAGAGAGATATATCACAACTCAAGGACTAGTTTAGGTGAGAGAGAATTAACATGTGTACTTCACTAGTTAATAGTTAATCATAGTTTCACAGACTCAGTCTTACTTTATTAACAGTTACAGCTCTGTAGAGTGTGCAAACTATATTTAATTTAATCGTTATTCAATAAATCAGTTTTGCTTCAAGTTAAAGATTGGTGGTTTCTCAATCATCACACTATCAGACCATTCTGGATCACGAGGCAGAGAGTGACGACATATTGCCACAAAGTGTAATATAACAATAGTTAAATTAAACTGGGAAGTGGTTAATAACTTTCAGGTGTTGGCCAGTTTCCCACAAGGGAAACTTCCGCTCAGCTTCTCTCTTTCTTGTTCCACCGATCAAGATCCATACATTATGAACACATAGTTTTTTGAGGCAGGCCAGCTAGACCAGGAAGACCAAGTTCACCAACGGCTCCCTGAGAAAAAGATAAGAAAAGTCAAGTGTGTAAAAGAAAAGCTGACTTCTGGGGCGCCCAGGTGCTGAGCAGTCACACACACAAGGTGGCTCCTGTATGAAAACGGCGGAAACAACCTTTTAACCCCATGGAATGGCCACCAAAATTACCCCCCCCCCCCCCCCCCCCCGCCCCCAGCCTAACCCCGGCTGACCACGTCGAAGAATCCAAAAATGGGAAAGAACCATCTGTCCACAAGGAAAGACAACAAGGACGAGGGGAGGGAGCTTCCGCCTCGGAGCTGACAGCCACATGAGGTGGTATGGAAACGGGAAGGGCCGTCCCGTGGTGTTCTCAGCACCGACTGGACAAACTCATCGGGCGGAATTTTCTGAAATGGCGGCTAAGTATTGCCGCCAGTGTAAACACCGGAGCGTTTCACGCTGGCGTCAACGGGCCCCTTGGCCCAGCCATTCACTCACCTGAAGGGGGCCAGCAGTGCGCCAGAGTGCTCCGCGCAGCTCCGGCAGCTGATATGGGGCCCTGCACTTCTGGCTGGTGGTCTGCACATGTGCGCGGCGGTGGCCTCGTGTAACATGGCGGACCCACACAGCGGACCGGCCCCCACAAAATAGACCCCCCGAGATCACGCGCACCCGCTGATTGGTGGCCCCCGATCGCGAGCCTGGCCATCCTGGAGCCCCCCCCCACCCCGGCGAAGGATCCCCCCGCCTCCACTAGGGCGGCCATGGACTCAGCCCTCAGCCGCCACTCCGAGTACCCACCGGGTGCAACCATGTTAGAACCACACCGGCGGGAACTTGGCCAGTTGCCGGCAGAGAATCGCTGCGGGGGCCTCTTTCAATGGCCCCCGATCAGCGCCGCGTCGATCACGCGTGCGCGATTGGTGCCGATTCTCCGGTGACCAGAGAATCGTGGCAACGAAGTTGCGCTGGTTTTCGGCATCGACGCCCATTTTCCGCCCCCGCGCCGAGCAAGATTTCGACGCGGAGTCTCGGAGAATCTTGCCCGTGGGCTTTATCACCACTGGACCCCAGAGACACAGAGAAGAGCAAAAAAGTGACCTCCTGGCAGCCATCGTGACAGCAGTGGAAATGGCAACAGCCCCCCATGAGGGAGGCAATGGCCAAAATAGAGCGGCGGCTGGAGGCCCAAGAATTGAAGACAAGAGACCTGGAGTCAGCCGCCACAGACCAAGGGGACCTAATCGCAGCACAGGAGACCGAGGTAGCGAGCCTGATCAAATCCCAGAAGGGCCTAAGAGAGAAAATCAATGACCAGGAGAACAGGTCTCGCCGCCTGAAATTGAGAATCGTAGGGCTGCCGGAAGGGATGGAGGGGAAGAATCCCACGGAATATGTCTCAGAGATGTTCAGGAAACTGGTCGGCAAAGGGAGCTATGGACCTCACCCACAGTCACTTTGACAGCGGCCTAGAGCCGGGGAACCACAACGGGCGATAATTGTGATGTTGCAAGGGGGCCATCTTGGATGGGCCCGGTATAGGGTGAAATTAAAGGGGTCAGAATTGGTCGGGGAGGATGGCGGACAGTAGAGAAGAGTGGAGGCTCATAACATGGAACATGCGGGAGCTAAACGGGCCGGTGAAGAGATCTCGGATCTTTGTGCACCTAAGGAGTCTAAAGGCAATGGTGGCCTTTCTGCAGGAGATGCACCTCCAGGTGAGGGATCAGGTTAGGCTGAGAAAAGGAGGGTTGGGTCAGATATTTCACTCGAAGTTTGACTTGAAGTCACGAGGGGTGGCCATTTGCTGAGTAAAAAGATGGGGTTTGTGAGTACGAAGCAAGTGAGGGACCCGGGTGGGATATCTGTGATGGTGAGCGGGATGTTGGAGGGAACACCAGTGGTGCTTGTCAATGTATATGCATCAGATCGGGACAATGTGGGGTTGGTGAGGGGGCTGCTGGGAGCAATTCCGGACTTGGCAACAGTTGATAATGGGAGGAGACGTTAATTTTGTACTGGAATGCTGGAATCGAGGGTGGACAGGTTGAGCCCCAGGTCAATGGGAAGGCTGCAGATGGCGAAGGAGTTGGAAAGGTTTATGGAAAGAATGGGTGTGGTGGACCCGTGGAGATTTAAGAACCTGGGGGGTGGGGAGGGAGTATTCCTTCTTCTCGCATGTTTACAAAGTAGACTCCAGAATCAATTTTTTTGTGGTGAGCCGTGAGGTGTTGGTGGGGGCAGAGTATGAATATGAAGAGAAGATGAGCCGCATGCTAGCCCATCAGCTACGGAGGCATGCTGCGTCTAGGGACGATACGGACAGGGAAGGGGACGTAGTGTTGGAGCTGGGGAAGATCAATGAAGAGTTCAGGGAATATTATGAGGAATTGTATAGGGCAGGTCCAGAGGGTGAGGATGGGATATGTGGCAGTTCTTAGATGGGCTGGAATTTCCGCGGCTGGATGAGGAGAGGAGGCAGGCGATAGAAGAGTCTCTAGGGCTGAGGGAGGTAATGGAGAATGTAAGAGAGATGAAGTCAGGGAAGGTCCTGGGGCCAGAAGGTTACAGGGCAGAACGGTAGCACAAGTGGCTAGCACTGTGGCTTCACAGCGCCAGGGTCCCAGGTTCGATTCCCCGCTGGGTCACTGTCTGTGCGGAGTCTGCACGTTCTCCCTGTGCCTGCGTGGGTTTCCTCCTGGCGCTCCAGTTTCCTCCCACAGTCCAAGGACGTGCAGGTTAGGTGGATTGGCTATGCTAAATTGCCCTTAGTGTCCGAAAAGGTTAGGCGAGATTATTGGGTTACGGGGATAGGGTGGAAGTGAGGACTTAAGTGGGTCGGTGCCGACTCAATGGGCCGAATGGCCTCCTTCTGCACTGTATGTTCCATGTTCTATGGCGGACCTTTATAAGGAGTTTGCGGCGGAACGGGCACCACACCTACTCAGGCCATTTAGTGAGGCACTGGAGAAGTGGGAGCTGCCTGGGATAATGGCACAGGCGACAATTACGCTGATACCAAAGAAAGGGAAGGACTCATTAGAATGTGAGTCGTACAGGCCCATATCTCTGTTAAATATGGGCGTGAAAGTGCTGGCCAGGTTAGTGTCGGGGCGGATGGAAGGATGCGTTCTGGGGATGGCTGCAGAGGACCAAACGGCTTCATGAAGGACAGATAACTTTCGAGTAATATAAGGCGATTATTGAATGTGATCATGACCCCCGTCGAGAGGACGGGTACTAGAGGTGGTGGTGTCCATGGACGCAGAGAAGACATTTGATTGGGTGGAGTGGTGGTACCTCTTCGAGGTCCTGTGAAGGTTTGGGATTGGGCCAAAGTTTATGGTCTGTTGTATGTGGCCCCGGTGGCGAGCCTATGGACCAATGAGACGAGCTCACAGGTTTTCGGGTTGCATAGGGGAACGAGGCAGGGTATCCACTGTTGCCGCTACTGTTTGCGCTGGCGATAGAGCTCTTGCGATGGCCCTTAGGGGGTCAGCAGAGTGGCAGGGGATTAGGAGGGGGAGTAGGGAGCACGGGGTGTCGCTGTATGCAGACAAACTGCTATGTGCCAGGCTCGCTGGAGCGTATGGGGAGGATTATGAGCCTATTAGAGAGGTTTGGGGCATTCTCGGGTTATAAGTTGAACGTGGGGAAAACTGAGGGGTTCTCAATGGATGAGTCGGGTCCGAGAGCTAATTTAGGGGAGTTGCCATTTTGGGGAGCCAGGGATAGGTTTAGGTATCTGGGGATCCAGGTGACGGGAGAGTGGGTGACATTGCATAAGTGGAACTTAACAAAATTGGTGGAGGTGATAAAGGAGGACTTTAGGAGGTGGGGTACATTCCACGTGTCGCTGGTGGGGAGGGTTCAATAGGTGAAAATGAAGGTCCTGTCAAGGTTCTTATTTATATTCCAGATGTTTCCGATTTTCATTCCAAAAGCCTTTTTTCGGAAGTTGGATACAGTCATTTCAGAGTTTGTATGGGCGGGGAAGGTGCCAAGGGTGAAAAGGACCCTGCTGCAGAGGCAGAAAGGGGAGTTGGCATTACCGAACCTGCTGCACTACTATTGGGCAGCAAATGTGGAGAGAGTGAGGCGCTGGTGAGAAAGAGAGGGGATTAGAATGGGTTAGGATGGAGGAAGAGTCCTGTAGGAGGTCCAGCCTGAGGGCTATGGTGATGGTGGCACTGCCGCTGGCACTGTGGAGGTATACTGAGAGCCCGGTTGTACAGTCCACAAAAAGGTGTGGAACCAGCTGAGGAGACATTTTAGGATGGAGGAGATGTTGGTGTTAACACCGTTGTGTGAGAACCATGGGTTTAAGCCGGGGGAGACGGGTGGCATGTACAGGAGGTGGGGCTGGTGAGGGCAAGCGATTTGTATCAGGAAGAGAGGTTCGCAAGCATAGAGGAGCTGAGGGAGAGGGTAGAGCTTCCAAAGAGAAGTGAATTTAGGTATTTACAACTAAGGGACTTTGCACAGAAGGTGTGGAAAGGGTTTACCAGGCTGCTAAAATATGCCCTTTTGGAACAGTTGCTGCTTCCGGATGTGGAAGGCGTTGGTAGGATTGGGGACATATATGGGGAGCAGGGATGTATGCAAGTAGTGAGGATCAAGAAGAAATGGGAGGAGGAGTTGGGGGATATGTTGGAAGCGTGGAGTGAGGCACACAGTATGGTGAATTCAACTTCCTCGTGTGCAAGGATGAGTTTGATACAGTTTAAGGTGATAGACAGGGTACACATGACTCGGGCGAGGATGAGTGGGTTCTTGCAGGGTGTGGCAGACGAGTGTGAGAACTGTGGGCGAGGACCTGTGAATCATGCGCATATGTTCTGGGTCTGTGAGAAGCTAGAGATACAGGGCAGGGGTTTTCGGGATGCTAGCAAAGAGTGTGGGGGTGGAGGTTGTGCCGGACCCGATGGCGCCGATTTTTGGTGTATCGGAAAAGCCGGTGCTAATGGAGGGGAGGAAGGCCGACATCGTGGCCTTCGCCTCTCTGGTTGCCCAGTAAAGAATGTTACTGGAATGGCGGTCGAAAACACCGCCTGGGGTGGTTAGGGGATCTATGTGACTTCCTTCAGTTGGAGAAAGTTAAGTTTGAGCTCAGGGGTTCAGCGGAGGGCTTTGAGGCATGGTGAGGACTGCTTGTGGCTATGTTCGAGGAGTTGTTCGTCTCGGCGGGCGGGGTGAAAAAGGGTAAAAATTTGTACACAGGCTCTAAAACTGTGACTTGGGGAGTGTGTTCCCTGGATTATTTATGTTTTTGTACTTTTCAAATAAGTTTGGAATAAAATACATTTATTAAAAAATTGTGAAGTTCCGTGAAAAACAGGATAATACCTTGTGTTGCCCTATTATGCATTTTCTTTTATTCCCTTTTCTTCCCATGTACTTAATGATCTGTTGAGCTGCTCGCAGAAAAATACTTTTCACTGAATCTCGGTACACGTGACAATAAACAAATCCAATCCAATAAGGAGCAGATCCAGAGATGAGAAAAACGTGTGAAAGGGTGCAAGTGGGAGGGACATTCCATCCGCTTGTATTAAGACATTGGGGTGGACCTGGCCAAGCGATGTGCCATGTTCAACAGTGCCAAATCTGCCCTGTACAAGAATAAGGTGCGGTTTGACATGCTCTACCCTGCCAGGTTATGGGTCATATCCCAGGCAAACGCCCCTGAGATGGCCAATAAATTTGTGCAGGATAATGTTCTGGGCAAACAGTAAGAGCTTACATGGGCAAGAAAACAGGGGGCTAAAAGCCAAGAGAAAGAAAGACAGGAAAAACTGCGAGCAGAGATGGGGGACCGGGGTGGAAAAGGCAGACGGGGATTATATATGGGGACCGAACCGGATTGAGAGGGGAGCCACCTACACTAGCGAGTAAGATGGTGTACAGGAGTACAGTGAAGGAGGAGGCAGTGGCGCACCTCCCAGTAGGAAGGGAGTGCCTGACAGGAGGAAGGGGAAAGATGGAAATTCATTGATTGAATTATTGCCACATGTACCGAAGTACAGTGAAACGTATTTTTGTGCGGCTAAGGGAACGTATACACTAAGTACATAGTAGACAAAAAGAATAATCGACAAAGTACATTGACAAATGGTACATCGAGAAATAGTGATTGGTTACAGTGAGGAACAAGGGGCCAAACAAAGCAAATACATGAGCAAGAGCAGCATGGGGCGTTGTGAATAGTGTTCTTACAGGGAACTGATCAGTCCGAGGGTGAGTCGTTGAGGAGACTTGTAGCTGTGGGGAAGAAGTTGTTCTTATGTCTGAATGTGCAGGTCTCCAGACTTTTTATTTAGAAAATATTTTATTAAGGCATTTATAATTTTAACAATTTTAAACATCAGGGGCGCGATTCTCCAACCCCCACCGGGTCGGAGAATCGCCGGAGGCCTGCGTGAATCCCGCCCCCACCGTGCTGCGAATTCTCCACCACCGGAGATTCGGCGGGGGGCGGGAATCGCGCCGCACCGGTCAGCGGGAATCCCCCCGGCGATTCTCCGGTCCGCGATGGGCCGAAGTCCCGCCGCTGTCAACCCACGCCAGCCGGTGTGGATTGAACCACCTTTGGGGCGGTGGGACACGGTGGTGCGGGCGGGCTCCGGGGTCCTGGGGGGGGGCGCGGGGCGATCTGGCCCCGGGGGGTGTCCCCACGGTGGCCTGGCCCGCGATCGGGGCCCACCGATCCGCGGGCGGGCCTGTGCCGTGGGGGCACTCTTTTCCTTCTGCCTTCGCCATGGTCTCCACCATGGCGGAGGCGGAAGAGACCTCCTCCACTGCGCATGCGCGGGGATGGCATGAGCGCCCGCTGACACTCCCGTGCATGCGCCGCCCGGCAAAGTCATTTCCGCGCCAGCTGGCGGGGCACCAAACGCCTTTCCCGCCAGCTGGCGGGGCGGAATTCAGTCCGGTGCGGGCCTAGCCCCTCAAGGTGAGGGCTCGGCCCCTCAAGAACTAAATCTGCTGGAAAGCTTCAGGAGAGTCTACGATAGGACAAGGCAGTGCGAGTGTGAAATGCATCCCGAGCTCCAGGGCCTCTGGTGAACAAACAATTAAGAAAAAACTGAAATACCAAAGGCCTTTTTTCGGAAAGTGGACACCGCAGGAAGATAAAGTATGCGTTAAGAGGCTCAGCAGGGGAGTGGGGGATGGGGAGAGGGGGTTTGAAAAAGGAGAAAATCTGTACAGACTGGATAGTTGATTGTTGGGAAGTATGTTTCCCGGGGTGTTTACCTGCTGTAACCTGCTTTGATACAGGTTTGTAATAAAATACGTTAAAAAAAAAATGAACAAATTTAAATCGGGAACAAAGCAGTATAAAGATGATTGCTTGAGGTATGGCTTTAATTGTGCCAATGCAATTCAGGATGCAAAGCCCATGTGTGTTATATGCAGGGGAGTACTGACAAATGAAGTTTAAAACTCTCAAATCTTCAAAGACATTTGAAGACTAAGCATGGAGAGTTCAAGGACAAACGTCTCGATTTTTTCAAAGCATGCAGCAAGAACTTAAATCGTCAGCTGAAGTCCTTAGCAGAAATGCAACCAACATTGAACGACGAAGCATGAGAGATCGTGAGGACCAAGCAGGCCCACCTGTCGCATGAAAAGTAAGTAATAATGGTGTGTCACGAAGGTCAGCCGGCATGTCTCGCGAACATCGGCCGGCATGGGACCCGAAGGTCCGCCGGTTGGTAAAAGTGGGTCCCAGGAAAAAATGTTTGAAAAACACTGATCTACAAGACGCACTGCAAAATTATACGACAGCAACTTCCAAACTCACGGCTTCTCCCAACTAGAAGGACGAGGGCAGCAGATGCATGGGAACCTGCAAGTATCCTGCTAAGCCACACACCATCCTGATGTGGAAATATATCGCCATTCCTTCACTGTCAGTGGGTCAAAATCCTGGAACTCCTTCCCTAACAGCGGTGGTTCAAGAAAGCGGCTGGCCACCTCCTTTCCAAGGGCAATTGGGGATGGGGCAACAAACGCTGACCTTGCCAGCAGCGAGGTCCACATCACACAAAAGTAGTTGAAAAAAAAGTGGGTGAAGATCCTCAATCATTTTCGTCCGCGCCGCTTGAACGGCGTCTCTCGCGCATGCGCTCTTTCTCGCCCTCACTGCAACGGCCGCGCGCGTGAACAGCCGTTTGAATCCGCCGCTCCCGCGCATGCGCAACAGGGCGGGTGACACGCAAGACGTGGCGAGTCCGAGTCAGAAGAGGAAGTTGCTCGCCCGCCCGCCAGAGGGGAGCGAAAGTCAGCCACACAGGCGTATCTGAAGTAAATTTGTTGTTCGGAGTGAAGCTGACGAGTGGATTGGGAGGGGATGGATAGTCGGGGAAAGCTGCCGGTCAGCCGTTGATGATGTTTCGGTGTTAACTCGGCGGTCGGTGCAATTAAATTTATTGGCTGTGCTGCGATCTTCTTGATGTAAAGTGGCCTTTGTGTCCTGTACGTGGGTATTCGCAACCCTTTGACATCGTCAGTATTGAATTCTGTTATAACCTCGGTGCACCTCTCTGCCCTTCACATTTCCCCTGCTGTCTTGTCCTCTGCATTTCTGATTTGAAAGTTCCCTTGATCGAGACTTTGATTCCCTCACTTAAAGAAGGAATTCCTCTTTCGCCAAGTACTTTTTCTCCATCGACACAGCCAGAGATTATGTGCCCGTTCCTGGGAAGGAAGTGGATTCAAAGTCAATGCGAAATGCTTGGGATCGTTCTCTATCTGTACTTTCAAAGTCCGACTATAGATGCAAGGATGTGTGTGCGTCTTGTGAAATAAATAAGAAAAAACTGTCTGCTCTCCCGTGGCATCTGCTGACTTTGGTTGATATTTGTGGTCGTCAGCATTCTCCCAGTTACGCAAGATGATGGACTCAGTCATGTCAACCCCGTTGTGAATGGGATTAGCTTAACATGGTGCAATTCTGCTGGTGGCTGAAGAGACTCAATCTGAAAGAAGCAGGTCCTGCTGCATGCGGCCCAAATGAAGTGGTTTCATTGTAGCTTACTGTATTTGGTTGTGTTGTAAGCTGCTGCAGCCACTGATGGTCTGTGAAAATCATAAGAGTTTACAGTGTAGAGGAGGTCACTTGGCCCATCGAGTCTACACCGGCCCTTGATAGAGCACCCTACCCAAATCCACGCCTCCACCCAATCCCCGTAACCCCACTTAACCTTTTAGAACACTAAGAGGCAATTTATCCTGGCCAATCCACCTAACCTGCACATCTTTGGACTGTGGGAGGAAACCGGAGCACCCGGAGGAAACCCACGCAAACACGGGGAGAAAGTTCAAACTCCACACAGTCATCTGAGGCTGGAATTGAACCTGGGCCCCTGGAGCTGTGAGGCAGCAGTGCTAACCACTATGCCACTGCACCACCTGTGATGGTGCACGGCATGGTTCACAGGTGATTTTGATGTTTTCCTTTGTCATTGGCCAATGTCTGCATGGTGTGAGAATTGATGTTTCGGGTCTCCATGTCATAAGAACCAGGAACAGGCAATTCGGCCACTCGAGCCCGCCCCACCATTCAGTACGATCATGGCTGATCTCCACTCTGCCTCAACTCCACTTTTCCTGCCCATTCTCCATAACCCTTCAACCCATTGCTAATTAGAAATCTGTCCCTCTCCTCCTTAAATTTACTCAATGTCCCGGCATCCACTGCACTCTGGGGTAGTGAATTCCACAGATTCATAACCCCTCGTGAAAGTCATTTCTCCTCTTTGTTTTAAATCTGCTACCCCATATCCTAAAATGATGCCCTCTCTTTCTAGAGCGGCATGGTAGCATAGTGGTTAGCACAGTTGCTTCACAGCTCCAGGGTCCCAGGTTCGATTCCCGGCATGGGACACTGACTGTGTGGAGTCTGCACATTCTCCCCTTGTGTGCGTGGATTTCCTCTGGGTGCTCCGGTTTCCTCCCACAGTCCAAAGATGTGCAGGTTAGGTGGATCGGCCATTCTGGATTGCACTTGGTGTCCAAATAGGTTGGGTTGGGTTACAGGGATGAAGGGGGAAGGTATGCGGCTTAAGTATGCTCTTTCCAAGGGCTGGTGCAGACTTGATGGGCTGAATGGCTTCCTTCCGCACTGTAAATTCTATGATTCAATGAACTCGGTACAAGTATCCAGTTGAGTTGAATTAGTGCTGATTACAAGTTCAACATAACCTCCTTGCTCTTGCAGTTTATGCTCCTATTAATAAAGCCGATGATACCGTATGCGTTATTAGCCTTCTCTGAACCTTTCCTGCCACTTTCAGTGGCATTTGCACATTTATGCCCAAACCCCTCAGCTCCTGCACCTCCTTTAGAGTTGCACCTTTTATTCTATATTGTCTCTCTATATTCTTCCTACCAAAATAATCACTTTGCTTTTCTTGGCACAGAACTTCATCTTCCACCTGTCCGTCCATTCCACCAACTTGTCTATATCTTTAAGTTCTGCACTGTCCACATTGCAGATGGTATGAAGCTTGGAAGCAAACTTTGATATTGTGCTCTATAAACCAAGGTCTGGGTCATGAATATGTGTCAGGAAAAGATACAAGGTTATTATACAGAGTTTGCATTTTTAACAGGATTTATACATTCTTGAAATCATCACTTTTTTTGGGCAAAGTTGGCTAGGCCTAGCTGGAGATTTTACGTCCTCCCCGTGTCAGCATGGGTTTCCTCCAGGTGCTCTGGTTTCCTCCCAGAGTCCAAAGATGTGCAGGTTAGATGGATTACACATGATCAATGTGCGAGGTTACGGGGATAGGGTGGGTGAGTGGGCAGGTGTAGGGTGCTCTTTCGGAGGGTCAGTGCTGATTTGATGTGCCAAATTGCCTCGTTCTGCACTATAGAGATTCTATGGATTATTGCCCATCTTAATTGCCCTTGAGAAGGTGGTGGTGAGCAGCTTTCTTGAATCGCTGCAGTCCATGTTCTGTCCACACTGCTGTTAGTGAAATCATTAAAGTTGTTGATTAAAATTTAATACGCTGCAGACATGTTTTCAATGTTAAACCTTTCACTCCTGTTTAATCTACAGCTCAAGAATGTAAGAAGAAAAGGCAATCATGACTGCTGTCCTACCTAATGCAATATTGGAAATATGTGTAGTTGTGGGAGCATCTAATGAAAAGCTGAAGGAAATATGCCAGGTAAGTTTATTTTAGTTATGGAATAATCTGTTTCCTGTATCTGCCATTTATTAATGCAGTATCAAGAGCACCTTATTCCCAGTCAATGCCAGTGCTATTTTAAAACTGGACAGTTGAAGATAACCACAGGGTAGTATTGGGATGAGTTTCCTTGCAATTTTCCTTCTTGTGGGGTCTCTTGAGGATAATAATCTTTATTGTCACAAGTAGGCTTACATTAACACTGCAATGAAGTTACTGTGAAAAGCCCCTAGTCGCCATATTCCAGCGCCTGTTTGGGCACACCGAGATAATTCAGAATGTCCAAATTACCAAACAGCACATCTTTCGGGACTTGTGGGAGGAAACCGGAGCACCCGGAGGAAACCCACGCAGACACAGGGAGAACGTTTAGACTTCGCACAGACCATGACCCAAGCCGGGAATCGAACCTGGGTCCCTGGCACTGTGAAGGAACAGTGGTATTTGCTATTGCCTCGCTGTATGATGGGCAGAAATGACAATTTATGATTGCTGATGAAAGGTAAAGACCTGCAGCACAGTTGGTTCCATGGCTCGTTATTTCACCGTACCTCGGTGGATTTTTCACTTGTTTTAAAAGCAATATTTGGGTTCATCACCATCCTCTGAAGGGTCTGAAAGAATGTCACATACAATGAGTTAATATGAGATATGTGTGACTGTCAATGTGTTGGGCCATCTTCTGCTCTGGAAGTTCTCATAAACCAGTGAGATAAATCAGCAGCTAATTTATTTCTAATTGTTATGGGTGAGGCGTTTTCAGAACCCCAAAATGTATCATGGAGTACAATCAACCTCACCCTTTAATGTATTTGTTGCTTTTCTTAGCACACGGCTTCTTCCCGAGGTGTGGTATTTCAATTATGGACACGTGGGTTTTTAAACACAAAATACTGTTTATTCCATGAACTCAACTTAACATCTTAAATAAACATTGGATCTCTTAACACCCCTTACTTCAAAGATAACTCAGAAAATATTGCAACAGTAAATAATTCCTTAAAATGTTCCTTCAAATTTCCAAGAGACTTAACACCTTTAAACAAAATCACATCAGGTTAAAGGCTTCACTATTATAAGTTTAAATCACCCAAATGATCCAGAGATAGTCTTTCATGGCAGAGATCCAGCTCACTGCAAAACACAGACACTCACAAGCTCTTTTCAAAACTAAACTGCAAAAAAACCTGCAAACCTAAACTGCAAAATGGCTGACCTGACCTCAGCCCCACCCACTCTCTGACATCACTGTTTTCTTAAAGGTACATTGCTTAAACATCCATGTCTTAAAGGTACTCTCACATGACACCTCCCCCCAAGAAAAAAAAATAAACCATCAACTTCAAGATGTTTTCATTTTTCACTTTTGCACCATCCACTAAGAAATGTACACAGTAAATATATCTTTTCGTTTTAAAAAAAATCAACACATGCAAACATAATATAGTCAATTTTTCTTGGTTCTTCTTCCTCCAACCGAAATCCTTCTCGATTGACAGTCTCTTTGAACAAAGTCTCTGCACGATCCATCCATTCCTCCACTCCTCGGCATTTCTCTTTAGATTCAGATAACTTAGTTCAATCTGACCACAGAGTCCTTTGCAATTCGCCAATACAGGATCATTGGTGATCACAGCTTTCAGGCACTCAAATGCCTGTTGAAAGTCCGCTGTCCATTGAAACTTTTTAGGTTTCTTTAGCAAGTCCATCAATGGAGTAAGCACGCCACAAAACCTTTGCACAAAGGTTCGATCAAATTCACTCATGCGAAGAAATCGCATTATTTCCCTTTGTCTTGAGGATAACAGAAACTCCGCAAGGAAAGTGATTTGGGCTTCTCCAAATTCACCTTCGGCTAGGTTAATCACCAAACCCGCCTCCTGAAGTCGATCGAAGAACTCCATACGATGCTTTAAATGTTCTTTCCATGTCCGGAAGTCGAAAATAAAAGCAGATTATCCCAATTTCTCAATGCAATCCCTCAAACGTGGAATAGGATAAGAGTCCGCTCTTGTAACTGCATTCACCTTTCGATAGTCAACACACAACCGTTGGGTACCGTCTGGTTTAGGTACCATCACTATGGGTGAGCTCCATTGGCTGCAACCCACTTCAATTATGTAATTCTTCAGCATACACTCAATCTCTCTGTTAACCTGTGCCAATTTTAAAGGATTAAGTCTATATGGATGTTGTTTGATAGGAACAGCATTTCCCACTTAGCTATTTTAGTAATTCCCAATTTATCTCTACAAACTTGCCCATGTGATATCAATAACTCTTTCAGGTCAGTTCGTTTTTCCTCTGGAAGGTAACTTAACAATTCATCCCAATTTTTAAGAACATCCTCATTTTCCAATTTAATTTGAGGTATGTCAAATTCACAGTCATCTGAATTTGGTTCGTCATTTTGAGTTAGAATCATTAAAACCTCCTTTTTCTCTCCTTCCCTTTCAAAGTACCTTTTAAGCATATTCACATGACACACACGGCGAGTCTTCCTTCTATCTGGTGTTTTTATCACATACTTCACCTCACTTAATTTCCTTTCAATCTGATACGGTGCACAAAATCTAGCTTTTAAAGGTTCACCTACCACTGGCAACAACACTAAAACTTTATCCCCACTGGCAAAACAAAATCATAGAGTACAATCAACCTCACCCTTTAATGTATTTGTTGCTTTTCCTAGCACACGGCTTGTTCCCCAGGTGTGGTATTTCAATTATGGACACTTGGGTTTTTAAACACAAAACACTGTTTATTCCATGAACTCAACTTAACATCTTAAATAAACATTGGCTCTCTTAACACCCCTTACTTCAAAGATAACTCAGAAAATATTGCAACAGTAAATAATTCCTTAAAATGTTCCTTCAAATTTCCAAGAGACTTAACACCTTTCAACAAAATCATATCAGGTTAAAGGCTTCACTATTATAAGTTTAAATCACCCAAATGATCCAGAGATAGTCTTTCATGGCAGAGATCCAGCTCACTGCAAAACACAGACTCTCACAAGCTCTTTTCAAAACTAAAAAACTAAACTGCAATAAACCTGCAAAACTAAACTGCAAAATGGCTGACCTGACCTCAGCCCCACCCACTCTCTGACATCACTGTTTTCTTAAAGGTACATTGCTTAAACATCCATGTCTTAAAGGTACTCATATGACACTAATACTATTAGTTAAAGAAGACGTGTTGGCTCGATTACTGGGGTTTTTTGGTTTGGCGCTTCTGACATTTCAGTATTCCTTCAATTGCAATTTTGTGATTTTATAAAAAAACTCTCCTGTTCATCTATAGTCCATTTTTGCAAACTAACCACCTTCTTCCTGAAAACTGATGTAACTGATGTATAAAACATTTACCATTCTAACACCAACCCTTCAGACAGTTGCTTGAGCTTCCTATAGAGTCACACAGCACAGAAAAGGCCCTTCTGCCCACCGCGTTTGCGTCGGTCAAAAACAACCAACTAACTATTCTAATCTAATTTTCTAAATGGCCCATAGCCTTGTTTGCCTTGGGATCGCAAGTGCACATCTAAATACTTCTTAAATGTTATGAGGGTCTCTGCCCCCGCTACCATTTCAGACAGCGAGTTCCAGACTCCCACTACCCTCTGGGTAAAAAGCTTTTCCTCACATCCCCTCTAAATCTCCTGCCCCTTCCCTTAAATCTATGCCCCTGGCCATTGATCCCTCCACCAAGGGGAAAAGTTTCTTCCTGTCTCCTCTATTTATGCCCCTCATAATTTTATACATCTCAATCATGTCCCCCCTCAGTCTCTTCTGCTCCAAGAAAAAACAATCCAAATCTATCCAAACTCACTTCAAAGCTAAAACTCTTCAGCTCAGGTAACAATCTCCTCTGCACCCTTTCCAATGCTAACATATCCCTCCTATAATGTGGATTCCAGAACTATTCCTATTCCAGCGTGCTTTGTGCAGTAATTGATGATTACATACTCTTACATCTGCCATCCAAATTCTTAAATTTGCTTTCTTATGCAGGCCTTCAGCCTTTTCCTTTACTATATAATTGGCTCCCCCATGGGCTATAATAACTGGCCCCTCTACCTTCCCATCCAAGATTTCCAGTCTTTCTTAAATGATGCTTATCCTACCCCTGGTCAAACAGCAAAGTATTGTGTCTATCTTGCCAACTGATGAATTTTCTGTTACTATTGCTTTCATATTTGAATTTCTAAACTCTTCCCTTTGGACCATCTTCTGTTTTTTGGTGCCATTGTAATTTATTTGATGGCTCTGCACCGAGTCCTCAAGCTCGTCATGGGAAGCCACTGTTTAAAACCTGTTGGAAAAGGTAATTTTGATCTGAATGTTCATGCTTTAACCAGTGGATATTCACCAGTACTTCTTGCACACTGATTTTTTTCCTGCCATATAGAATCATAGAATGGCCTCCTATCCTGTAAACATTTTGGTCCATTATGTCATTGCTGGTTGTCCATAAGAACAACTCAGCTATTCCCTCTCTCGCCCCGTAATTGTTTTTCTTTTATTATTATCCAATTCACTTTTGAATTCCATGAATGAATCTGCTTCTGTCTCCAACACCCTCCCATACAGCCCATTCCAATTCCTTACCACTCTTTCAAAGTTTTTCCTCACGTTGCCAATCAAATCTTTCGGCAATCAAATTAAATGGCTGTCTTCCGGTTCTTGACCCTTTGCTGATGGGGACAGTTCTGCTGATGGATACAGTTCTCCTGCTGATGGATACAGTTCTCCCTATCTACTCAGTCCAGACTGCTCATGATTTTGAACACATCTACCAAATCTCCCAACCTTCTCCTCCAGGAGAACAGCCTCCATTTAGTCAATCAATCCACATAACTCAAGTCTCTGAACCATTTAAAAAATGACCCTGAATGACCCTCTTATGGATTGATCTGATCTCTTCACACATCTTCTCCACTGAGTAGTACTACACTTCTGAATGCTTCACCCGATACCTGTGTCTATGTATTTACATTGGGTATTTATGTTTGCCCTCTGTATTTATTTTTTTCATGGTCTGAACCATTTAAAAAATCTTCTCTGTACCTTCTCGGATACCTTCTTCCTAAGGTGCACTGCCGTGAGTTGGACACAATACTGGAATTGAGGCTGAACTAGTTTTGAATAATGGTTCATCATAAATGCCTTGATATTGATTATGCTATTACTTATAAAAATCAGGATCCTGTATTCCTTATCAACTTCTTTTTCAACCTGCCGGCTTCAATGATTATGTACATACACCCAAAGGTTCCTCTGTTTCTGCACCACCTTTAGAATTTTATTCTTTAGTTTATGTTGCCTTTCCGACCAAAATGTATTACTGCACACTTCTCTGTCTTAGATTTTATCTACTGCATGTCCACCCATTCCACAAACCTGTCTATGTCCTGCTGAAGTTCCTCCTTACAGTTCATTTGACCTCCAAGTTCTGCATAATATGCAAATTTTGAAATTGTGCTCTGCACACCCAAGTGTAGGTCATGAATATAGATCAGTGAAAGCAGTGGTCCTAATTTCCTGGGGAACCCCACTGTATACTTTCCTCTAGTCCAAAAAAACCAACTGTTCATCACTAATATTAATTGCTTGTCACTCAGCTAGCTTGGATGCATGCCAGCACTGTCTCTTAAGTTCTGTTTTGCTGACAAGTCTATTTTGTGGCACTCCTGCCTTTTGGAAGTCAATGTATGCCATGTGAACTGAATTCTCCTCATCAACCTTCTCTGTTACTTAATTGAAAAACTCAGATCAAATTAATTAAACATGATTTACCCTGAACAAATCCATCCTGGCTTTCATTAATCCATGAACCTTCTGAAGTTCTTGCTCAAGAAATTTCCCTTCCTCCTCAATTTGTTGGATTGTGTTCAACATTACTTAAATTCTCAGATCTTATGCTCAATTGGAGACATTTCCTGCAGAAGTTACATTCTGCTACTTGAAGCAGCATTCAGAATAGAGTCACCTACCTTTCTGTGCTGTCATTCAAACTAAAAATAGCCGCCATGTGCTTCAAATTCCCATTCACATTAACTCTTTAAAATATCACAGCTCAACCTGTTCCTGTGTACTCTCAATCCACAGATACACTTTTTGAGAGAGGAAACTTGATTGATATTCATTAACATGATGCAAAATTGGGATTAAAACAGTGGTTTTCTAGTCTGTACCCCAGTAATTTGGGTCAGGTTTGGTGATTTATTTCTTCTATGTACCAGCAGACCCTTTTATGAATTTGAGTCGTATTAAAAATTCAAGTCTATATTCATCTTTGGTTCATAATGTATAATTTAGTCTTGAGTAATTTTTTTTGTGGAGATATTCAGGAAATGAAACTTGATTTAATATTAACAATGTTCATAATTCTTATAATATGCTATCAGTTATATTTTGAGTAATGCTTGTAAACAGTTTGGTTTGTCTGTTCTTTTTTAGGCAGTCCAGAAAGATACTGCTCAATCATTTACTTGTTTTAGTCCAGAGATTCGTTCAGTTCACGTTCCTCCATTTGTTACCAAAGAGGTCAGTCAGTCTGGCTATGTTGTTCAAAATTTTACCAGAACCCCAAGGCACCGCTCATTCAGAAAGAGAAAGGAATTCAAGCGTGCAACGTCTGCCTCAAGCAATGCAAACACGAGTCACAAAGAGCCAAACCTTGAAGAAATTGGCATTCCAAATAATATAGATCTTCAAGGATTGCCTCAGTTCTGTTTCCCAGGTATGTTATTTATATTTGAAAAGCATTTATTTTTCTTCTTTGCACATCCAACCAGCAGATCATTTATATAAAATGTGGCTGAATATTTTTCAGTTGTATTCACTCTTTTGTGGTGCATTCCGAATTCAGCTGAAGATTCAAAAACGGCTTCTTCCCCACTGTTGCCTGACTCCTGAATGACCCTCTTATGGATTGATCTGATCTCTTCACACATCTTCTCCACTGAGTAGTACTACACTTCTGAATGCTTCACCCGATACCTGTGTCTATGTATTTACATTGGGTATTTATGTTTGCCCTCTGTATTTATTTTTTTCATGTATGGAATTCGCAGAACAATACTTTTCACTGTACCTCGGTACAGATGACAATAAACAAATCCAATCCAATCCTCCCTCTGTAACTGGATCCTCGACTTCCTGACCCATAGACCACAATCAGTAAGGATAAACAACGACACCTCCTCCATGATAGTCCTCAATACCGGGGCCCTGCAAGACTGCGTACTTAGCCCCCTACTATACTCCCTATACACACACAACTGTGTAGTAAATTTTAGCTCCAACTCCATCTACAATTTTGCTGATGACATGACCGTAGTGGGTTGGATCTCAAACAACGATGAGTCAGAGTACAGGAGGGAGATGGAGAACCTAGAGCCTGGTGTAACGACACAATCTCTCCCTGTCTGCATCAGTGGTGCCGAGGTGGAGATGGTTGAGAGCTTCAACCACAGCTTCAATTTGTGCACATCACTAACAATCTGTCCTGGTCCACCCACGTCGACACTACGACCAAGAAAGCACAACAGCGCCTATACTTCCTCAGGAAATTCGGCATGTCAAGTCTCCACACTTGGGGGTTTCGCATCCCTCCACGTTAACAAGAGCCGTCTCCGGGCTACCAAGGAGGCAAAGGCCAGGACCCCGGCCTCTTTCGGCTCCTGCACTCCCGGATCTTCTTTTTTTTTTTAATAAATGTTTTTATTCTCCATTTTCACATTTTCCTTCAAAAGTTACACTCCACCCACAGACAGGAAACGGTAACAAATACAAATTCAATCCCCTTAACAATAACAACGATCCCATACTCCCACCACCCCAAACAACGGCCCACCTGTCAATATATGCATCCAATAAAATAAACCCTCCCACGGTGGAAACAAAACACAAAAGGAGAAAAAAAAGGAGTCCGGGACCGCCCATGGTCACCATTAACCTATAGAGTGCACCACCCCCCCCCCCCACTCAACGCCATCCAACCTCTGAAAGAGTACCGTACATGATACCCAAGAGTTGTAAAACCCCTCCTCCCGTCCATTGCCTCTTGTAAAACTCCTGCCCCCAACCTCTGTTCCTTCCCCCCAACTTTCCACCCCGGCTAGACCACTCGGACCCTGTTCTGCCAGGCTCTGATGGCTGAAGCCCCTCCCCCACCTCACTCCCGTTCACTGGTCGGCTTAAACCGGCCAGCATGGAGGCCCCCGCCCAGGTCCCTTTCCCCCTTGCCCGGCCCTAGGAAAGCCTAGAAATCCCCCTTTAGCACACAAACCCCGCATATCCACCTACACCCCAAAGAGCCCTCATTTCAAGTGAAAGTCCCATCACTTCCCTTGTCCAAATATATACAACATTGGCTCCTTTAGCCTGTACACCCGCACGCAGTGAAACAAAAAAGAAGAAAATACAGTCATGAGGTTACATCGGTACATGGCCATTTCTCAATTTCTCAGTTCTGCCACAGTCCTTTTGTATTCGCAAACTCCTCCGTCGCTGGATATGCAATGCCGCACTGCACCTTGCTAATATACAGTGCTCTCTTCACCCGTTGAAGGCAGCCTGCCTCCTCGCCAGCTCCACCGTAAAGTCCTGGTATACACGTATACCAGCTCCAACCCACTGCACCACCCGCTTCTGCTCGGCCCAGCACAGGACCTTCTCCTTCACACTGTACCTACGGAAGCACAGAGTCACTACCTTGGCGGCTCACTCGCCTTTGGTACAGGCCTCCACGACCGGTGAGCCCGATCCAGCTCATATCGGTAGGGATCCTCCCCCTCCCCCAATAGTTTTGCCAGCATCGCGGCAAAATACTCAGTCGGCCTCGGTCCTTCAACTCCTTCGGGCAGCCCCACAATCCTCAAATTATGTCGCCTGGATCTGTTTTCCAGGTCTTCCATTTTTCCTCGCAGATCCTTGTTAATCTCCATCACCTTCCGCATCTCCTTTTTTACGGCCGTTGTTTTGCTCTCCCTCGACATTTTTCTTCACTGTGCCTCCTCTGTGCCTTCTCCCTGCTTTTGCCACCTCCGTGGACCCTGGGACCGGGCTTAAAGCCCCGAAAATGCCGTTCCCGAACGGTAGCCCTCCATTGTGCGGCTGCCTCCCGCCCGCCATCACCGGAAGTCCCCACCCCTGGATCTTCTGACACCCCAAATATCGCTATCCCCAGACTCGGCTTTACCCAAGTGTCCAAGACCTTGGACATAGCCTTTGCAAAGCCTCGCCAGAATTCTTTAAGTGCCGGGCATGGTCAAAACATATCGACATGATTTGCTGGGCTCCCTGAACACCTCACACACCTGTCAACCACCCCAAAGAATTTGCTCATTCTTGCCGCTGTCATGTGCGCCCGGTGGACCACCTTAAACTGAATCAAGCTAAGCCTGGCACAAGATGAGGAGGAATTGACCCTGCCCAGGGCGTCCGCCCACAGGCCCTCATCCAGCTCCTCACCCAGCTCCTCCTCCCACTTGCCCTTCAGCTCCTCCGCCGAGGCCTCCTCCGCCTCCTGCAGCTCCTGGTATATGTCTGATACCTTTCCGTCTCCTACTCACATGCCCGAGACCCCCCTGTCCTGTATCCTGCGGGCAGGTAGCAGCGGAATTTCCACCACCTGCTTCTTCAAGAAAGCGCGGACTTTCAGGTACATAAAGGTATTCCTTGGGGGCAACCTGAATTTCTCCTCCAGCGCCCTCAGGCTAGCAAAAGTCCCATCCATAAACAAGTCCCCCATCCCTTTGATATCCGCTCTGTGCCAGCTTAGAAACCCTCCGTCCATTCTACCCGGGACGAACCTGTGGTTGTTTCGTATCGGGGTCCAGACTGAGGTCCGTACCTCCCCCCTGTGCCTTCTCTACTGACCCCAGATCCTCAGTGCTGCGGTGCCGGGCTCGTGGTGTACCGTGCCGGCGGGAGCGGCAGCGGTGCCGTTATCAGTGCCCCCAAGCGAGTATCCCTGCAAGACACCGCCTCCAGCCGCTTCCATGCCGCCCCTCCCTCTACTACCCATTTCCGAATCATGGATATGTCCGCTGCCCAATAATAACTGCAGAAGTTCAGCAGCGCCAGCCAGTACCAGCCTCCCCGAACAGGAGCCGGAATGTGGCGACTAGGGGCTTTTCACAGTAACTTCATTTGAAGCCTACTTGTGACAACAAGCAGTTTTCATTTCATTTTCATTTTCAGTCCACCCCGACTGCGCTCTAAGAACAGTCTTTTAACTCGCGGGGTCTTGTTTGCCCACACAAATCCCGTGATAATCATGTTCACCCGCTTGAAGAAGGACTTGGGGATGAGGATGGGAAGGCACTGGAAGACGAACAAGAACCTGGGGAGGACCGTCATCTTCACGGACTGTACCCTGCCCGCCAGGGAAAGCGGTAGCATGTCCCATCTCTTAAAGTCCCCCACCATCTGATCAACAAGCCGCGTTAGGTTGAGCTTGTGCAGGGCATCCCAACTCTTAGTCACCCGTATGCCCAAGTAGCGAAGGCTCCTCTCCACCATCTTGAGCGGGAGCTCTCCCAGTCTCTTTCCCTGGCCCCTCGCATGGATCACAAAAAGCTCACTTTTCCCGACATTCAACTTATACCCCAAGAAATCCCCGAAATCTTTTAGGATCTGCATGACCTCCTCCATCCCCCTCCACCGGATCTGAAATATACAAGAGCAGGTCACCCGCGTACAGTGAAACACGATGCTCCTCCCCTCCCCGAACCAGCCCCCTCCAGTTTCTGGACATCCTCAGCGCCATGGTCAACGGCTCGATTGCCAGGGCAAACAGCAGGGGGGACAGGGGGCACCCCTGCCTCGTTCCTCGATGCAGCCTAAAGTACTCCGAACGCAGCCGGTTCGTGGACACACTCGCTATGGGGGCCTGATACAGTAATTTGACCCACCCCATGAATTCCTCGCCAAATCCAAATCTGCCTAACACTTCCCACAGGTACTCCCACTCCACCCGATTGAAGGCTTTTTCCGCATCCATTGCAGGCACCACTTCTCCATCCCCTCCTTCCGAGGGCATCATGATCACGTTCAAGAGCCTCCGCACATTCGTGTTCAGCTGCCTGCCCTTGACAAACCCCGTCTGGTCTTCATTAATCACCCCCGGGACACAGTCCTCAATTCTCGTGGCCAGGATCTTGGCCAACAGTTTGGCGTCTACATTAAGGAGCGATATCGGCCTTATCTTGCTTAAGGATGAGCGAGATCAAGGCCCGCGACATCGTCGGGGTAAGGGTTCCCCTTTCCTTAGCCTCGTTGAAGGTTCTCAGCTACAGCGGGCTCAACAGCTCTGAAAATTTCCCATAGAATCCTACAGGATATCCGTCCGGTCCCGGGGCCTAGCCCGACTGCATACCCTCCAAACCTTTAACCAATTCCTCAAACTAAATTGGGGTCCCTAATCCCACTACTAGCTCCTCCTCCACCTTCGTAAACCTCAGTTGCTCCAAGAATTGCTTCATCCCTTCCCTCCCCTCCGGGGGTTCATAAAAATCCTTGAAGACCTCATTGATCCTTTCCGAGCTCAGGACCGTGTTACCTCCCCCGCCCCTAATTCCCCCAATTTCCCGAGCCGTCTCTCTCTTCCTCAGTTGGTGTGCCAACATCCTACTTGCCTTCTCCCCATACTCGTACACCACTCCTTGTAACTTCCTCAACTGAGCCTCTGCCTTCCCTGTGGTAAGCAAGTCAAACTCCGCCTGCAGGCTCCGGCGTACCTTTAGCAGCCCCTCCTTGGGTTAAATATCCGAGGGTATCAAACTATTCGGAAGGACAGAGTGGATGGTAAGGGAGGTGGTGTAGCTCTGTTAATTAAGGATGACATCCGGGCAATAGTAAGGGATGACATCGGTGCTATGGAGGATAAGGTTGAATCCATTTGGGTGGAAATCAGGAATAATAAGATGAAAAACTCACTGATAGGAGTAGTCTATAGGCCACCAAATAGTAACATAATGGTGGGGCAGGCAATAAACAAAGAAATAACTGATGCATGTAGAAATGGTACAGCAGTTATCATGGGGGATTTTAATCTACATGTCGATTGGTTTAACCAGGTCGGTCAAGGCAGCCTTTGGGAAGATGGGGCTGGAGAAGGAGTGTTCGTGCCCGGGGGGAGCTGGGGTGAATTCCCAGCCAAATTTGAATTAGCTTCTCTGTTTTCACAATCTTCATTTGAAGGGAGGGCGTCCAGAGTTCAATGGAGCACATTGTATCCGGCCTTCGAGGCCTGGTGTCTGTCGGAAATCCAGACCAGTGGTGTTAAGTTGTCTTGTCCTCTGTGTTTGTCGAGAAGGGTTGGAGACAGCATCACACGATGGATCTTTGTTGCCCTGCCGAGGTGTCTTTTTGCCAGTGTTTCGACACCCTAGGCTAGTGCGTGGTCAATTCCAGCCCCACTTGACCCGGAGTCACAAGTTGCCTTGAACTTCTGCAGTCCTTGAGGTGTAGGTACACCCACTGTGCTGTTAGGAAGGGAGCTCTAGGATGTTGCCCCAGTGACAGTGAAGGAGCGACAATATATTTTCAAGTCAGGGTGGTGCGTGATTTGGAGGGGAACCTGCAGGTGAAGGGGTTCCCAGGTATCTGCTGCTTTTGTCCTTCTAGATGGTAGTGGTCGTGGGTTTTTCATCAAATCCCCTAAACCTCCTGCTTCTCGCCTTGAACTTGTGTCCCCTCATAACTGACCCTTCAACTAAGGGCAACAGCTGCTTCCCATCCACCCTGCCAATACCCCTCACAATCTTGTACATCTTGATCAGGTTGCCCCTCAGTCTTCTCTGCTCCAGTGAAAATAACCCAAGCCTATCCAACCTCTCTTCATAACGTCAAATGTTCTATCCCAGGCATCATCCTGGTGAATCGCCTCTGCACCCCATCCAGTGCAATCACATCCTTCCTATAATGTGGTCACCAGAATTGCTCACAGTACTCCAGCTGTGGCCTCACCAAAGTCCTATACAACTCCAACATGACCTCCCTGCTTTCTAATCTATGACTCGATTGATAAAGGCAAATGTCCCATATGCCTTTTTCACCACCCTATTAACCTGCCTTTCTGCCTTCAGAGAACTATGGCCAAACACTCCAAGGTCCCTTTGTTCCTCAGAGCTTCCCACTGTCAGACCATTCATTGAATATTTCCTTGTCAAATTACTCCTTCCAAAATGTGTCACTTCACACTTTTCAGGGTTAAATTCCCCCTCCATTTTTCTGTCCATTTGACCATGCTGTCTATGTCTTTTTGCAACCCAAGAATGATCCCTGAAATGAAGAGCTTATGAGGAGTGGTTGAGGACTCTGGGTCTGTACTCGCTGGAGTTTAGAAGGATGAGGGGGCGATCATATTGAAACTTTTGTGATACTCTTAGGCCTGGATAGAGTGGACATGGAAAGAATGTTTTCACCAGTAGGAAAAACTAGAACCAGAGGACACAACCTCAGACTGAAGGTACGATCCTTTAAGACCGAGATGAGGAGGAATTTCTTCAGCCAGAGGGTGGTGAATCTGCGGAACTCTTTGCCGCATAAGGCCGTGGAGGCCAAATCACTGTCTTTAAGACCGAGATAGATCGGTTCTTGATTAATAAGGGGATCAGGGATTATGGGGAGAAGGCAGGAGAATGGGGATGAGAAATGAGAAATGTATCAGCCATGATTGAATGGCGGAACAGGCTCGATGGGCTGAATGGCCTAATTCTGCTCCAATGTCTAATGGAAACCAGTTTTGTTTTATTTGCATTCAATTCTGAAGCATTTTCCAAGTAACTAGCTTGCCATTGTTTCTGTGACATTTACTAATATGTATTAAATTTGTTATTTTTCTATGACATTTTGGAAAACATGCGGCATAATTTGATTCGCATGAATATATCATGTGGTCCCAGTTATGCCCATTGATGAAAACTGAAGTTGAATAATGGGCAGAATTTTAATATCTCCCTGGAGGCAGGGGCATGTTAATTGGACAGGAAGGTGTGGGCTGGAGACCTTGTGATTTCCCCCACCCTTTCCTACACCCCCACCAAATATGTCTGAAGTGGAAAGGCTCGTTAATGTATTTTATGTGGGGAAACCTACCAGAGCCTTCCGCCCTGGTAGGTGGAGGGTGTCCCTTCGACTTGGGCAGCCCATGTCAAATGGGGACCCGCCAGAGGCAAGGGCTTCCAATGGGTGAAGACCTTCATCTACCCATAATACTGAACACCCTCCCTCCCCCTCGTTGGGGCCAAGCGTGGAATGCTGCAACGGATTCTCAAGCTGGTGGAGGAGCCCATAAAGGCGAGGATCCAATTTCGCGCAATAACATTTTATCATTCTGTTTTAATGAATTGAATTAAAAATGAAGCATTTAAATCTACTTGTATCAGTCTGGGCTATTTTGGGAAATATAAACCCATTATTTGCAGAGATGTCAAATATCTTTTATTGTTAGTGTACAGCATTAAAGAAAACTCCACAAAATAATGCACTGCTATGTGCAATATTGTTTCCTTGTTTACAGGCGAACTGCAAATAGAAACTGAACCAAAGGAGGACCACTATCATTTCCTGGTATTCACAGATGTTTTGGGAACGAGAACCTATGGTGTGGTAGTGCAATTCTACAGACCTATTCAGGTATATAAAGTATGCAATAATAGCTTAATTTGAAAAGACTGTGTAGGATTCTTGCCTAACTGTTGTTGCCACATGAAAGCGCTGAGTTTTTGTAAGTTTTTTTCTCATACTGAGGTACTAATTGTTGTAATTTCTTTGCTAACCATGTGTCAAGAATTGATGGGGGTGGTGGGAGAATAAATGTGTGCCAGTCAGTGCAGTAATCACTTGCAGACCTGTGCAAGATTTCCCTCCAGAGAAAAGGATCATTGTTAGACTTTCCTGCTTGATACTTGGTATTAAATACGCAGAAAATACAACAGGTTAACTATTATCCAATTTCTAACCTCCCCACAAATTCACCCCCACCCTCCATACACAGACACAAGACAGACAAACAAAGCAGAGGGGAAAAGAGGGGTGTAAACATAATAATGGAAGTTTTGTGAGGGCCACGAAGAATCCAGCACGAGTTTTAAGGATACAAAGTAATAACATTTTTTTTTTTTTTAAATAATATTTTATTGAAAATTTTTGGTCAACCAACACAGTACATTGTACATCCTTTACACAACATTATAACAATACAGATAATAATGACCTTTTTTATTTAAACAAGAACAAAAGAAAACAACAACAAATAAATAAATATTAAATAACAAAAAATAAAAACTAGCCCTAATTGGCAACTGCCTTGTCTCAGGCCACCCCCCACCCCCCACCCCCCAAGTCCTGGGCTGCTGCTGCTGCCTTCTTTGTTCTCCCCTATCTATCTTTCCGCAAGATATTCGACGAACGGTTGCCACCGCCTAGTAAACCCTTGAGCCGACCCCCTTAGGACGAACTTAATCCGCTCTAACTTTATGAACCCCGCCATATCATTTATCCAGGTCTCCACCCCCGGGGGCTTGGCTTCTTTCCACATTAGCAATATTCTGCGCCGGGCTACTAGGGACGCAAAGGCCAAAACATCGGCCTCTTTCGCCTCCTGCACTCCCGGCTCTTGTGCAACCCCAAATATAGCCAACCCCCAGCTTGGTTCGACCCGGACTCCTACTACTTTCGAAAGCACCTTTGTCACCCCCATCCAAAACCCCTGTAGTGCCGGGCATGACCAAAACATATGGGTATGATTCGCTGGGCTTCTCGAGCACCTCGCACACCTATCCTCCACCCCAAAAAATTTACTGAGCCGTGTTCCAGTCATATGTGCCCTGTGTAATACCTTAAACTGAATCAGGCTTAGCCTGGCGCACGAGGACGACGAGTTTACCCTGTTTAGGGCATCTGCCCACATCCCCTCCTCAATCTCCTCCCCTAGCTCTTCTTCCCATTTCCCTTTTAGTTCGTCCATCATAGTCTCCCCTTCGTCTCTCATTTCCCTTTATATATCCGACACCTTACCGTCCCCCACCCATTTCTTTGAGATGACTCTGTCCTGCACCTCTTGTGTCGGGAGCTGCGGGAATTCCCTCACCTGCTGCCTCGCAAAAGCCCTCAATTGCATGTACCTGAATGCATTCCCTTGGGGCAACCCATATTTCTCGGTCAGCGCTCCCAGACTCGCAAACTTCCCATCCACAAATAGATCTTTCAATTGCGTTATACCTGCTCTTTGCCACATTCCATATCCCCCATCCATTCCCCCCGGGGCAAACCTATGGTTGTTTCTGATCGGGGACCCCCCCAGTGCTCCGGTCTTTCCCCTATGTCGTCTCCACTGTCCCCAAATCTTCAGTGTAGCTACCACCACCGGACTCGTGGTATAGTTCCTTGGTGAGAACGGCAATGGGGCTGTCACCATAGCCTGCAGGCTGGTCCCCCTACAGGACGCCCTCTCTAATCTCTTCCACGCCGCTCCTTCCTCCTCTCCCATCCACTTACTCACCATTGAAATATTAGCGGCCCAATAATACTCACTTAGGCTCGGTAGTGCCAGCCCCCCCCTATCCCTACTACGCTGTAAGAATCCCTTCCTCACTCTCGGAGTCTTCCCGGCCCAAACAAAACCCATGATACTCTTTTCTATCCTTTTGAAAAAAGCCTTCGTGATCACCACCGGGAGACACTGAAACACAAAAAGGAATCTCGGGAGGACCACCATCTTAACTGCCTGCACCCTCCCTGCCATTGACAATGCTACCATGTCCCATCTCTTGAAATCTTCCTCCATCTGTTCCACCAACCGCGTCAAATTTAGCCTGTGCAATGTGCCCCAATTCTTAGCTATCTGGATCCCCAGGTAACGAAAGTCTCTTGTTACCTTCCTCAACGGTAGGTCTTCTATTTCTCTACTCTGCTCCCCTGGATGCACCACAAACAGCTCACTCTTTCCCATGTTCAATTTGTACCCTGAAAAATCCCCAAACTCCCCAAGTATCCGCATTATTTCTGGCATCCCCTCCGCTGGATCCGCCACATATAGTAGCAGATCATCCGCATATAAAGATACCCGGTGTTCTTCTCCTCCCCTAAGTATTCCCCTCCATCCCTTGGAACCTCTCAGCGCTATCGCCAGGGGCTCAATCGCCAGTGCAAACAGTAATGGGGACAGAGGACATCCCTGCCTTGTCCCTCTATGGAGCCGAAAATATGCCGATCCCCGTCCATTCGTGACCACACTCGCCACTGGGGCCCTATACAACAGCTGCACCCATCTAACATACCCCTCTCCGAACCCAAATCTCCTCAACACCTCCCACAGATAATCCCACTCCACTCTATCAAATGCTTTCTCGGCATCCATCGCCACTACTATCTCCGTTTCACCCTCTGGTGGGGCCATCATCATTACCCCTAACAACCTCCGTATGTTCGTGTTCAGCTGTCTCCCCTTCACAAACCCAGTTTGGTCCTCATGAACCACCCCCGGGACACATTCCTCTATTCTCATTGCCATTACCTTGGCCAAGACCTTGGCATCTACATTGAGGAGGGAGATTGGCCTGTAGGACCCGCATTGTAGCGGATCCTTTTCCTTCTTTAAAAGAAGCGATATCGTTGCTTCTGACATAGTCGGGGGCAGTTGTCCCCTTTCCTTTGCCTCGTTGAAGGTCTTCGTCAGTAGCGGGGCGAGCAAGTCCAAATATTTTCTGTAAAATTCAACAGGGAATCCGTCCGGTCCCGGGGCCTTTCCCGTCTGCATGTTCCTAATTCCTTTCACCACTTCTTCTACCGTGATCTGTGCTCCCAATCCCATCCTTTCCTGCTCTTCCACCTTGGGAATTTCCAGCCGATCCAAAAACTCCATCATTCTCTCCCTCCCATCCGGGGGTTGAGCTTCATACAATTTTTAATAAAATGTCTTAAACACTTCATTCACTCTCTCCGCTCCCCGCTCCGTCTCTCCATCTTCGTCTCTCACCCCCCCTATTTCCCTCGCTGCTCCCCTTTTCCTCAATTGGTGTGCCAGCAATCTGCTCGCCTTCTCTCCATATTCATACTGTACACCCTGCGCCTTCCTCCATTGTGCCTCTGCAGTGCCTGTGGTCAGCAAGTCAAATTCCACATGCAGCCTTTGCCTTTCCCTATACAGTCCCTCCTCCGGTGCTTCCGCATACTGTCTGTCCACCCTCAAAAGTTCTTGCAACAACCGCTCCCGTTCCTTACTCTCCTGCTTCCCTTTATGTGTCCTTATTGATATCAGCTCCCCCCTAACCACCGCCTTCAACGCCTCCCAGACCAATCCCACCTGAACCTCCCCATTGTCATTGAGTTCCAAGTACTTTTCAATGCATCCCCTCACCCTTAAGCACACCCCCTCATCCGCCATTAGTCCCATATCCATTCTCCAGGGTGGACGCCCTCTTGTTTCCTCCCCTATCTCCAAGTCTACCCAGTGTGGGGCATGATCCGAAATGGCTATAGCCGTATATTCCGTTCCCCTCACCCTCGGGATCAATGCCCTACCCAACACAAAAAAGTCTCTGCGTGAATAGACTTTATGGACATAGGAGAAAAACGAGAACTCCTTACTCCTAGGTCTACTGAATCTCCACGGGTCCACCCCTCCCATCTGCTCCATAAAATCCTTAAGCACCTTGGCTGCTGCCGGCCTCCTACCAGTCCTGGACTTCGACCTATCCAGCCTTGGTTCCAACACCGTGTTAAAGTCTCCCCCCATTATCAGCTTTCCGGTCTCTAGGTCTGGGATGCGTCCTAGCATTCGCCTCATAAAATTGGCATCGTCCCAATTCGGGGCATACACGTTTACCAACACCACCATCTCTCCCTGTAATTTGCCACTCACCATCACGTATCTGCCCCCGTTATCCGCCACTATAGTCTTTGCCTCGAACATTACCCGCTTCCCCACTAATATAGCCACCCCCCTGTTTTTCGCATCCAGCCCCGAATGGAACACCTGCCCTACCCATCCTTTGCGCAACCTAACCTGATCTATCAGTTTCAGGTGCGTTTCCTGTAACATGACCACATCTGCTTTAAGTTTCTTAAGGTGTGCGAGTACTCGTGCCCTCTTTATCGGCCCGTTAAGCCCCCTCACGTTCCACGTGATCAGCCGAGTTGGGGGGCTTCCCACCCCCCCCCCTTGCCGGTTAGCCATCATCTTTTTCCAGCTTCTCGCCCAGTTCCCACGCGGCTGTATTTCTCCCAGACGGTGCCCCCCCGCCCATCCTTTCCCGCACCCACTCCCCCCTTTCCCCAGCAGCAGCAACCCAGTAATTCCCCCCTCCCCCCCCCCCCCCGCTAGACCCCCCGCTAGCGTAATTACTCCCCCCATGTTGCTCCCAGAAGTCAGCAAACTCTGGCTGACCTCGGCTTCCCCCCGTGATCACGGCTCGCCCCGTGCGGCGCCCCCTCCTTCCTGCTTCTCTATTCCCGCCATAATTATCATAGCGCGGGAACCAAGCCCGCGCCTCTCCCTCGGCCCCGCCTCCCATGGCCAACGCCCCATCTCCTCTCCCTCCCCACCTCCCCCCATCACCACCTGTGGGAGAAAGAAAAGTTACCATACCGCAGGATTAATCATACAATCCCTCTTCGCCCCCCCCCCCCACTCGTCCCACCACTTTGTCCAAACGTTCATTTTCGTAGTCCAATCATTCCAATTTTTCTTCTACAATAAAAGTCCACGCTTCATCCGCCGTCTCAAAGTAGTGGTGCCTCCCTTGATATGTGACCCACAGTCTTGCCGGTTGCAGCATTCCAAACTTTATCTTTTTTTTGTGAAGTACCGCTTTGGCCCGATTAAAGCTCGCCCTCCTTCTCGCCACCTCCGCACTCCAATCTTGATCGACGCGGATCACCGCGTTCTCCCATTTACTACACCGAGTTTTCTTCGCCCATCTAAGGACCATTTCTCTATCCTTAAAACGGAGAAATCTCACCACTATGGCTCTGGGAGCTTCTCCTGCTCTCGGTCCTCGCACCATAACTCGGTATGCTCCCTCCACCTCCAACGGACCCGTCGGGGCCTCCACTCCCATTAACGAGTGCAGCATCGTGCTCACATATGCCCCGACGTCCGCCCCCTCCACACCTTCAGGAAGGCCAAGAATCCTCAAGTTGTTCCTCCTTGTGTTATTTTCCAGTGCCTCCAACCTCTCCACAGATCGTTTCTGGTGTGCCTCCTGTATCTCCGACTTCACCACCAGGCCCTGTATGTCGTTTTCATTCTCTGCTGCTTTCGCCTTCACGACCCGAAGCTCCTGCTCCTGGGTCTTTTGTTCCTCTTTCAGCCCTTCAATCGCCTGTAATATCGGGGCCAACAACTCTTTCTTCATTTCCTTTTTTATCTCCTCCACGCAGCGTTTCAAAAACTCTTGTTGTTCAGGGCCCCATATGAAACTGCCACCTTCCGACGCCATCTTGGTTTCTGCTTGCCTTCCTTGCCGTTGTTCCAATGGATCCGCTGCAATCCGGCCACTTTCCTCTCCTTTTTCCATCCGTGTCCAGGGGGAACACCCTTCTGGTTTACCGCACGGTGTTTTCAGCCGTTAAAATTGCCGTTGGGGCTCCTATCAAGAGCCCAAAAGTCCGTTTCACAGGGAGCTGCCGAAACGTGCGACTCAGCTGGTCATCGCCGCACCCGGAAGTTCAGTAATAACATTTATTTACAATAACATATATATATATATATATATAACAGCAGCAGCAACTTCCCTTGCTACACACTCCTTCCTGCTGGTTCCTAAACTGGCCAGCTTTATTTATACTTGGAGTTTACTAATGGTTTCTCCGCCCCCCCTCATTGGGGAAGCTCATACCCCCACAGGATTGTGGGATTGTCATTAGTCCCCAGCCAATGGTAAGCAGGCAGGTTATAACATCCCTCCCCCCCCCAAAGTCCAAGGAATCCATCGAAGACCCTGGCGAAGGAGGGCGTCGGACTCGTTTTGCCGCAGGCCGGACCATTTGCATGCGGCGCTGGATTAGGCGGCGTGTAACGAGACGGAGACCGGCGCTTCCGTGATGAATGGCGCAACGGGTGTACACCCACGGCCCGTGGACCCGAGGATTCCCCCTCTGATGCATCCTGTGTCTCCATCTCGGAGTCAGAGTCTGCTGCCTCCGTCATGTCAGCGTCTCTATCTCCATTCGGTTCTGTAACGACCTGCGCAGGCTTCGAGTGAGGCACCAGTGGAAGATTGTGAGGACTACCTTCCCTGGTCTCTGGTCTCTGCGGCTGTAGAAATGAGCTCCGGGGGCGGGGAATCTTTTGAGGGGATACCCTTCTGGACCGAACGTGGTCTACATGTTTGCGCTGGAGACGACCCTGGGCTTGCACCTGGTAAGATATAGGGCCCGTTTGGCGAAAGATTACGCCAGGAACCCACTGGGCACCACCAGCAAAATTCCGAACGAACACTGGGTCACCGGGCGCAAACTGCCGAATCGGCCGATGCCGAGAAAATCCCTGTCCCTGCCGTTCTTGTGTGCGGCGTACTTTTGCGCCAATGTCCGGGAAAACCATACTAAGGCGGGTGCGAAGTCTCCGGCCCATTAGGAGTTCTGCGGGAGCTACCCCAGTCACCGCATGGGGGGTGGTCCTATACGTAAACAAAAAGCGAGCCAGTCTCGTGTCCATTGATCCGGAAGACTGCTTCTTTAGGCCTCTTTTGAATGTCTGCACTGCGCGCTCTGCCAACCCATTTGAAGCCGGGTGGTAAGGGGCAGTGCGGATATGGCGTATGCCGTTCATCTTCGTGAACCTCGCAAACTCCTCACTCGTGAATGGAGTGCCGTTATCCGTGACCAGCACCTCGGGGAGGCCATGCGTACTAAAAGTCAAACGCATCTTTTAAATTGTTGCGCAGGACGTTGTCCCCTGCATCTTATGCACCTCTAGCCATTTAGACTGGGCGTCAATTAATAGAAGGAACATGGATCCTTGAAAAGGGCCTGCGAAATCTGCATGCAAGCGTGCCCAAGGCCGCCCTGGCCATTCCCAGTGATGTTGGTGCGCAGCCGGCGGAAGCTTCTGATGCTCCTGGCAAATGGAGCAGTTTTGGGCCACCTTCTCAATGTCGGTGTCGAGGCCTGGCCACCAGACATAACTCCGGGCCAACATTTTCATTTTGGTCACACATGGGTGCACATTGTGCAAGTCTGTTAGTATCAGCTCCTGGCCTTTTTCCGGGACAATTACACGCGTCCCCCACAAGTGGATGCCGTCTTCCACGCTGAATTCTGACAGCTTGGAGGAAAATGCCCGCAACTCGCCTGGGAGCTGTCTATGCTGCCCACCATACAGGACTATGTGCCGAACCTTTGACAGGACTGGCTCCGTCTGGGTCCACTCACGGATCTGTGATGCGGTGACAGGCAAGGTGTCCATAAAATTTAGGGTTGCAACCACCTCACCGGTCTTGGGGGTCGACATGGGGCCAGTCGATAAAGGCAGTCGGCTCAGTGCATCGGCATTTGCTATCTGCGTTCCTGGTTTGTGCTCCAGAGAATACTCGTATGCAGCAAGCAACAAAGCCCAGCACTAGATCCGTGCGGAAGCAATGGGCGGTATTGGCTTATCCTCTCTGAAAAGTCCCAGCAGAGGCTTATGATCAGTCACGATAGTGAAATGGTGGCCATACACGTACTGGTGGAAGCGTTTCACCGCAAAAACCACTGCCAGGCCCTCCTCGATCTGCGCGTACTTTTTCTCCGCTGCAGTCAATGTGCGGGAGGCGAAAGCTATCGGTCGCTCGGCCCCTTTCTCCATCTTGTGGGACAGGACGGCCCCAATACCATACGGGGATGCATCACATGTGACGAGCAAAGACTTTCCAGGATCATAGTGGGTCAGTAACCCAGATGACGACAATTGTTGCTTTACCCGCCGGAAAGCAGTTTCTTGCGGCTGACCCCAAACCCAGGTGTGATTTTTCTTTAGCAGAAAGTGCAAAGGGGCCAGCGTAGTTGCCAGATTGGGGAAGAACTTCCCGTAATAGTTTACGAGACCGAGAAAAGAACGAAGATGCGAAGTGTCAGTCGGGGCGGGAGCCTGTTGAATCGCACACACCTTCTCTGCGACGGGGTGCAAACCTTCGCAGTCCACCCGGTAACCTAGGTAGACTACTTCCTTTGCCTGAAATATGCACTTTGTGCGACGTAAACGGACACCAGCCTCCGAAAAGCGTCTTGAGGACAGCCTCCAGATTTTTCAAATGTTCCTGCTCCGATGTCCCTGTAATCAAAACGTCATCTAAGTAGACAGCAACACGTGGTAAACCTCTCAAAATGCCCTCCATAACACGTTGAAAAATTGCGCAGGCAGAGGATACGCCAAAGGGCAACCGTGTATATTCATACAGGCCCCGGTGTGTATTAATCGTTACATATGGTCGGGAGGCAGGGTCCAGCTCCAACTGCAGGTAGGCGTTACTCATATCTAATTTTGGGAACGAGAGTCCACCTGCAAGCTTTGCGTAGAGATCCTCTATGCGAGGCATTGGATATCGGTCGAGTCGGGAAGCCGTATTCACTGTAAATGAACTGTGGCATCTGGCTTCATTACAGGTACAATTGGTGCTGCCCAATCAGCAAAACGGACGGGCCTGATAATACCCAAACTCCAAACAAGTGAGCTCCCCTTCTACCTTCTCGAGCAAGGCGTAAGGCACTGGACGTGCCTGGAAATAGCGCGGAGTGGCTCCTGGTTCGACTTGGATACGGGCTACGGCCCCTTTTATTTTCCCCAAACCAGGCTGGAATACATCTGGGTATCGTCCTAGCACCTTAGTCAACCCTTCAGAAACTGTTGGAGGATGTGCTGCCATTGCAACCGCAAATGGCGCAACCAGTCCCGACCCAACAGGCTGGGCCATGGCCGCGCACCACGATAAGTGGGAAACGCCCCTCCTGGCGTCCATAAACAACATGGGTCATTGTAGTTCCTGCAATGTCCAGTGGTTCCCCCGTGTAGGTGGCCAACCTGGCCTGTGAGTCAGTTAATGCAAGGGTCTGTAGACCCTGCTTGATGTGGTTGAATGTCCTCTGGGCGATCATGGAGACCGCTGCGCCAGTGTCCAACTCCATCTCAAGCGGGTGGCCATTGACCCGTACTGTCACCTTAATGGGGGCCACACGGGGAGCTGCCACACAATGCAGCTGCAGGCAGTCGTCCTCCGTCTCCACGTCCTCCGGAGTAGTCGCCGCAGGTTCATCCACATGGAAGGTACGGCCCCTGGGGTGGTCCCAGTTACAGCCCCTGGGCTGGTCCCAGTTTCGGTCGGAACGACGACGCCTCTGGTGCCCCCAGGACCGCCGTCCGCGATGGGGTCGGTGCCTACAAGCCTGACACGGACATGGCTCCTCATCCATTGGTTCTGGAGAAGGCTCCCTTCGGGGAGGAATGTCCGACGGCCACTGGCGTCGGTCCGGACGTCGCCTCGCCCAAGGTACCGCAGGAGTGCTGGGGGACGTTTTCGGACGGAAGGGGTTGCGCCCCAAGGCATGCACTTCCATTCCCTGTAGCTCCTGCAGTCCTCGTTCTGCGCTCTCTCGGGACAATACTATTTGAATGGCCTGTTGAAAAGTCAATGTTGGCTCAGCTAACAACTTTCTCTGGGTGGCCGCATTGTTAATACCGCAAACCAAACGGTCGAGTAACATTTCTGACAAGGTCTCACCATAGTCACAGTACTCCGCAATCCTGCGTCGCCTGGATAGAAAATCGGCAAAGGATTCTCCAGGGGTCCTCTCAGCGGTATCAAACCGGTAACGCTGGACTATCGTGGACGGGGTTGGGTTAAAATGTTGCCCCACTATATTCACAAGTTCATCAAACGTTTTGGTGTCCGGCGCAGCTGGGTACGTAAGGCTCCTAATCACCCCAAACGTATGCGGGCCGCAGGCGGTGAGCAATATGGCCATTTTCGGTGATATTGTTTGCCCGGAAATAGTAACGCATCCGTTGTGTGTACTGGTTCCAGCTTTCCAGCGCAGCATCAAAAACATCCAAACGTCCGGACAGAGGCATGGTATAATAGAAAACAACTTCCAACCTGTATCCAACAAAAATCCAGGGAGGTGGCTTCAGCAGTGTAGACAGCAATTCACTTTAACCCTCGTCACCAGTTTTGTGAGGGCCACGAAGAATCCAGCACGAGTTTTAAGGATACAAAGTAATAACATTTATTTACAATAACATATATATATATATATATATAACAGCAGCAGCAGCAACTTCCCTTGCTGCACACTCCTTCCTGCTGGTTCCTAAACTGGCCAGCTTTATTTATACTTGGAGTTTACTAATGGTTTCTCCGCCCCCCCTCATTGGGGAAGCTCATACTCCCACAGGATTGTGGGATTGTCATTAGTCCCCAGCCAATGGTAAGCAGGCAGGTTATAACAGGAAGTAAAAAGATGAAGAGCTTTTGTTTCAGATGGTTGTCTTGTAACACCTTCCTTCAATTTAGGCTTTCAGTTTGAGGTTTTCACTGTAGATTCAATCAGGTCTTTGCAGTTTTAGAAATACAGCAGCCATTCAGCTTTTCTGGAGAAAACAAGAGTGAAAGAGCTCCTTTCGCTGGTGGCCACGACCTGACTGCTTCCCCAGGCTCTCTGAAAATCGTCCCACTCAGGCAGGACCCAATCACTGCCTGTTACCAGCCTTATGGCCAATTCATTGGCCACCAACTAACCAATCGAGCCGCGTCCCACTGATCTATCGGGGGCTGAAAAGTTTGAGTTCTGCTGTCCGAAAACTCAGCTTTATCTTTTGTAACTTTTGAATTCCTTTCTTCCCCTGCTCGACTTAAAGGTAGATGTCCATTAAGCATCTATGGATCAAATTGATAACAGCCAAAATGAAGAGGAAATAGGAAATCAACAGGCAGGGGCCCTTGCACACATGGTAACTTTGAAAAAGAACTGCCAACTAGTCACAGTCCATAGCTCTTTTAAAAAATATATTTTTATTCTCCATTTTCACATTTTCTTCAGAAGTTACACCTCATCAACAAACAGTAAACGGTAACTAATACAATGTCAATCCCCTTATCAACAACAACGATCCCATCGTCCCACCACCCCAAACAACGGCCCACCTGACAATATAAGCATCAAATAAGACAAACCATCCCAAGGTGAAAAAAAAGGATAAAAGAAAAAGGAATCAGGAATCGTCTATGGTCACAATTGACATATACCGTCCACCCTCCAACCCTCCCCTAATATTCAATGCCATCCAATCCCCGAAAGAGTACCGTGAATGACACCCTTGAATTGTAGACACTTCCACTTCCTCCACTTCCTCTTGTAAACTCCTCCCCCCAATCTCGGTTCCTTCCCCCAACTTTTCACCCTGGCTAAACTCAACGAAACCTGTTCTGCCAGGCTCTGATGGCCGCAGGCCCCCCCCCCCCTTCACTCCTGTTGACTGGCCGGCTTAAACCGGCCAGCGTGGAGGCCCCCGCCCAGGTCTCCTTCCCCCTTGCCCGGTCCCAGGAAAACCAAGAAATCCCCTTTAGCACACACCCAAGCCCCAAAGAACCATCATTGCAAATGAAAGTCCCATCTCTCCCCTTGTCCAAATATATACAGCATTGACTCATTTCGTTCATACACCAACACACAGTGAAAAAATAAAGTTACAAGAGGCTACATTGGTACATGACCATTTCTCAATTCTGCCACAGTCCTTCTGCCTTCGCAAACTCCTCCGCTGCTTCCGCCGTCCCAAATTAAAAGTCCTTGGATTTGTAGGTCACCCTCAACTTAGCTGGATATACTATGCTGCACTGCACCTTGCTGATGTACAGTGCCTTCTTCACCCGGCTGAATGAAGCGAGTTCCACCGTAAAGTTCTGGTATATGCTTATACCCGCTCCAGCCCACTGCACCACCCGCTTCTGCTTTGCCCAACACAAAGCTTCACGCTATACCTACGGAAACACAGAGTTACTACTCTTGGCTGCTCACTCGCCTTTGGTATAGGCCTCCACGACCGATGAGCCTGGTGCAGTTCATATCGGGAGGGATCGTCCCCTTTCCCCAATAGCTTCGCCAACATCGTGGCAAAATACTCTGTCGGCCTCGGGCCTTTCCCCCCCTTCGGGCAGACACACAATCCATAGCTCTTTTTCTATGCCTTTTTAAAAAAATAATTTTTCAATTTCAAATATTTATTCATTCGAATATGCTTCCATCATTTTATGATGAGGTGTTACATAATCTAATAATCTTCACTCTTAAATAAAATCTGAATTCCTCTTTGTTCTTTTACTAATCCTAAAATTTATGTCCTCCAGTTATCGAGTTACTGACTGGAGAAAACCATTTTTCCTGATTTCTCTTGCCAAAAACCCTCATTATTTTGAACGTGCCTAGCAGATGGTAGATTTGTTTTTTGCAAACCTCTTGTCTACTGCTTAACACCCCCCTCACTTTTTCAAAAACTTCTAACTTCTGTTTTTGGTGGCCTGAATTTATACTTTCCAGTCATCAGTTTAATAATCTATGGAAATAGTTTATCCCCAATAAAACATTATCATAATTTTGAACATTACTGTCAAATACCTTAACTATTCTAATTGTATTTTGGCTTTCCCTTCTATTATTTATAATCTGTCTGTGAGATCTCATGATAATATTCAGGATTTAAATATAATTGAGAATGGGAAGACAAGGGGAAAATGAAATTCACTGTTGGAAAATGGAGAGTACTTAAGTGGGGGTCAAATAAATCTGGGAAGATGTTATTACTAAATTGAACGAAAATTGTGAATTTGTAAAAGATCTTGAGATCTCTATTTTTTTTTTTTTTAATAAATGTTTTATTGAAAATTTTTTCCCAAACAACAATTTTTCCCCTCTTACAAAGCAAACGCAACAATAACAATACAGAAATTTTAAACAATACACAAGTAACAAAACCCCTTTATCTTTGACCTAAACTAAACCCCCCCTCCCCCTGGGTTGCTGCTGCTGGTCATCTGTCTTCCCTCTAACGTTCCCCTAGGTAGTCGAGAAATGGCTGCCACCGCCTGGTGAACCCTTGAGCCGATCCTCTCAGGGCAAACTTTATCTGCTCCAGTTTAATGAACCCCGCCATATCATTTACCCAGGCCTCCAGTCCGGGGGGTTTCGCCTCCTTCCACATGAGTAGGATCCTGCGCCGGGCTACTAGGGACGCAAAGGCCACAACGTCGGCCTCTTTCGCCTCCTGCACTCCCGACTCTTCCGCAACTCCAAATAGAGCTAACCCCCAGCCTGGTTTGACCCGGGCCTTCACCACCCGCGAAATCACTCCCGTCACTCCCTTCCAATACCCTTCCAGTGCCGGGCATGCCCAAAACATATGTGCGTGGTTTGCCGGGCTCCCGCCACACCTCCCACATTTGTCCTCCACTCCAAAGAACCTGCTCAATCTTGCTCCCGTTATGTGTGCTCTATGTAGCACCTTAAATTGAATCAGGCTAAGCCTGGCGCATGAGGAAGAGGAATTTACCCTGCTTAGGGCATCAGCCCACATACCCTCCTCTATCTCCTCCCCTAGTTCTTCTTCCCACTTTCCTTTTAGTTCGCCCACCGACTCCTCCCCCTCTTCCCTCATCTCTCGGTAAATCTCTGACACCTTGCCCTCTCCGACCCACACCCCTGAAAGCACCCTGTCCTGTATCCCCTGTGTCGGGAGCAATGGAAATTCCCTCACCTGTTGTCTAGTAAATGCCCTCACCTGCATATATCTCAAGAAATTTCCCCGGGGCAACTTATACTTTTCCTCCAATGCTCCCAAGCTCGCAAAAGTCCCATCTATAAATAAATCTCCCACCCTCCTAATTCCCAACTGGAACCAGCTCTGAAATCCTCCATCCATTCTTCCTGGGGTGAACCTATGGTTGTTCCTGATTGGGGACCCCACCAGGGCTCCCCGCACCCCTCTCTGTCGCCTCCACTGTCCCCAGATATTCAATGTTGCCGCCACCACCGGGTTCGTGGTAAACTTTTTAGGTGAGATCGGTAGCGGCGCCGTCACCAGCGCCTCTAAACTCGTCCCTTTACAGGACTTTCTCTCCAGTCTTTCCCACGCCGCTCCCTCACCCTCCATCATCCATTTACGTATCATTGCCACATTGGCGGCCCAATAGTAATCGCCCAAGTTCGGTAGTGCCAATCCTCCTCTGTCCCTACTACGCTGAAGGAACCCCCTCCTTACTCTCGGAACTTTCCCTGCCCACACGAAGCTCGTGATGCTCCTGTCTATTTTATTAAAAAAGGTCTTAGTGATTAGTATAGGGAGACATTGAAATACAAATAAGAACCTCGGGAGGACCATCATCTTAATTGCTTGCACCCTGCCCGCCAGCGATAGAGGCTGCATGTCCCACCTCTTGAAGTCCTCCTCCATTTGTTCTACCAACCGTGTCAGATTAAGTCTGTGCAAGGTTCCCCAGCTCCTAGCGATCTGAATCCCCAGGTATCGGAAGTTTCTTTCCACTTTCCTTAGAGGCAAGCCTTCTATCTCTCTACTCTGGTCCCCTGGATGTATCACAAATAATTCACTCTTCCCCATGTTTAGCCTATACCCCGAGAAATCCCCGAACCTCCTCAAAATTCGCATAACCTCTATCATTCCCCCCGCTGGGTCCGACACGTATAACAATAGGTCATCCGCATATAACGAGACTCGGTGTTCTTCTCCCCCTCTAATCACCCCTCTCCATTTCCTGGAGTCTCTCAACGCCATGGCCAGAGGTTCAATTGCCAACGCGAACAACAATGGAGACAGCGGGCATCCCTGTCTTGTTCCCCTATATAGTCGGAAATACTCCGATCTATGTCGACCTGTAACTACGCTTGCCGTTGGAGCCCCATAAAGAAGTCTAACCCAGCTAATAAACCCGTTCCCAAACCCAAACCTCCTTAACACTTCCCATAAATACTCCCACTCCACCCTATCAAATGCCTTCTCTGCGTCCATTGCCGCCACTATCTCTGCCTCCCCCTCCACTGGGGGCATCATTATCACCCCTAATAGTCGTCGCACGTTAACATTCAGTTGTCTCCCTTTTACGAACCCTGTCTGGTCTTCGTGCACCACCCCCGGGACACAGTCCTCTATCCTCGATGCCAGTACCTTTGCCAACAATTTGGCGTCCACGTTCAACAATGAAATGGGTCTATAGGACCCGCACTGCAACGGATCTTTATCCCTCTTCAAAATTAATGATATCGTCGCCTCCGACATCGTCGGGGGTAGAGTCCCCCCTTTCCTGGCCTCATTGAACGTCCTCACCATCAACGGGGCCAACAAGTCCACATATTTTCTGTAATACTCCACCGGGAACCCGTCTGGTCCTGGGGCCTTCCCTGCTTGCATGCTTCCCAGTCCCTTAATAACCTCGTCCACCCCAATCGGTGCCCCCAGGCCTACCACCCCCCGCTCCTCCACTTTCGGGAACCTCAATTGGTCCAGGAACTGCCGCATCCCCTCCTCTCCCTCTGGGGGTTGAGACCTATACAGTTCCTCATAGAAGGTCTTGAACACCTCATTTATCTTTCCTGCCCTTCGCACCGTGTCTCCCCTTTCGTCTCTAATTCCTCCTATTTCCCTCGCTGCTGCCCTCTTTCGCAATTGATGAGCCAACAGGCGACTCGCCTTTTCCCCATATTCATACCTCCTCCCCTGTGCCTTCCTCCACAGTACCTCCGCCTTTCTGGTGGTCAGAAGGTCAAATTCCGTCTGGAGTCGTCTCCTCTCTCTGTACAATTCCTCCTCCGGGGTCTCTGCAAATTCCTGTCCACCCTTAAAATCTCCCCCAGTAATCTTTCCCTTTCCTTGGCCTCTGTTTTCCTTTTGTGGGCCCCAATGGAGATCAGCTCTCCTCGACCACCGCTTTTAGTGCTTCCCATACCACTCCCACAGGGACCTCGCCGTCGTCATGACCTCCAGGTATCTCTCAATACACCCCCGCACTCTTGCACACACTCCCTCATCGCCATCAGTCCCACATCTAATCGCCAGAGTGTTCTCTGCTCCCTTTCCTCTCCTAATTCCAGGTCCACCCAATGTGGGGCATGATCCGAAACCGCTATGGCTGAGTACTCAGCTATCTTCCACCCTAGAGATCAACGACCTTCCCAAAACAAAAAAATCTATCCGGGAGTACACTTATGGACTGGGAGAAGAAGGAATACTCCTAGCCCTAGGTCTAAGAAATCGCCATGGATCCACTCCCCCCATTTGGTCCATAAACCCCTTAAGTACCTTGGCCGCTGCCGGCCTTCTTCCGGTCCTTGAGCTGGATCTATCTAGCCCCGGGTCCAGCACCGTATAAAGTCCCCTCCTAAAATCAAGTTTCCTACCTCCAGGTCCGGTATACGCCCCAGCATCCGTCTCATAAATCCGCATCGTCCCAGTTTGGGGCATACACGTTAACCAACACGACCTCCATTCCCTCCAGCCTGCACTCACCATTACATATCTACCTCCGCTATCTGCTACGATGTTCTTTGCTTCAAATGCGACCTGTTTCCCCACCAAATGGCCACCCCTCTATCTTTGCGTCCAGTCCTGAGTGGAACACCTGTCCACCCATCCTTTCCTTAGCCTAACTTGGTCCGCCACCTTTAGGTGCGTCTCTTGGAGCATACCACGTCTGCCCTTAGTCCTTTCAAATGCGCGAGCACTCGGGCCCTTTTTATCGGTCCGTTCAGGCCTCTCACGTTCCACGTGATCAGCCTCACTAGGGGGCTACCTGCCCCCCTCCGTGTCGACTACGCATTACCTTCTCTAGGCCAGTCCCCATATCCCCCTCGCCTCCGCGCTCCGCTCGTCCCCCAGCGTCGCACACATCCCGCCCACCCACTCTTTAGCCATTTCCTTTTGGATTTCCGCAGCAGCAACCCAGTTGTCCCCCCCCCCCTTCTCCCTCCCTCCTCCCCTCCCCGCTAGATCTCTTTCTAGCTTGATTGCTCCCCCCATATTACTTCCGTAAGTCAGCTGACTTCAAACTGACCCGGTTATTGAGATCTCTATTGATAACTTCAATTCATCACAATAAGCTTGGTGGCAGTGGGTAATGTAAATCGAAAGTGATGTACTATAAATCAATGTTGTGCTGAAATAGCAAGGTAATTGTGCCACTTAATAAATCATTAACACCACCTGCACGTAACAATACATTTTTGATTGCTGCAGTACAAAGGTATTGAAAGGGTATAGATGAGGCAGCCAAAATGACTAACTGGATGGTGGGATTATGAGGAGAAATTGCATAAATTGGCTGCTTTCTCACTGAGGAAGAGAAGTTGAGAGATAATAGGATTCTAAAGATACTAGAGAATGTGGACTGTGACAATTGTATTTCACATGTATGGTCATGAGAACCAGAGGACATGGCCTATGTTTGAATAAGGGCGGGTTTTCAAACCAATCTGTGGATTATTGTCATGAACGAGGGATCACTTCTATTGAATAGGCTTCCCTGTACTTGTTGGAAACATGTAGTTGTGAAATCCTCCTATTTTTCACATATTTTGAATTGGCAGCCTTTAGCAAGTTATTTGATGTGTTAGGCAGTTAGGATAGCCTTCGTTTTATTAGCTCTGATTATGTCACCTTTGCTCACGAGTCGCCAGGTATCTTTCGGATACCGCCACGTGGTTCAAGCTCGAGTTATGATTAATAAGTCAGCACACCGCTTAGTAAGATTGAAATCAACGGTCATTTATTATGTACAGCAATAAATACTTACACAATAATCCTACTATCTATATCAAAACCTACCACTACTGGCCAATACTTAACTTTTGGGGATGGCCCACCAGGTCAGGGAAACGAATGGTTTATCGAATTGGATCTGGCCTGCGGGATTCAAAAGGGGGGAGGGGGAGGGGGGGGGAGGGGGGAGGGGGGGAGGGGAGGGGAGGGGAGGGGAGGGGGGAGGGGAGGGGGGGGGAGGGGAGGGGAAGAGGGGGGGGGGAGGGGAGGGGAGGAGGGGGGGGGGGAGGGGGGGGGGAGGGGGGGGGAGGGGGGGGGGGATGGGGAGGGGGGGATGGGGGGGGAGGGGAGGGGAGGAGGGGGGGGATGGGGGGAGGGGAGGGGAGGGGGGGGGAGGGGGGGATGGGGGGGAGGGGAGGGGGGGGTGGGGGGGAGGGGAGGGGAGGGGGGGATGGGGGGGAGGGGAGGGGAGGGGGGGGGATGGGGGGGGAGGGGGGAGGGGGGGGGGAAGAGAGGGGGGGGATGGGGGAGGGGGGGAAAGAGAGGGGGGAGGGGGGGATGGAGGGGAGGGGGGGGAGGGGAGGGGAGGGGGGGGGGAGGGGAGGGGAGGGGGGGGAGGGGAGGGGGGGGGGATGGGAGGGGAGGGGGGGGGATGGGGGGGAGGGGGGAGGGGGGGGAAGGGGGGGGGGGGGTGGATGGAGGGGAGGGGGGGAGGGGAGGGGCGGGGGGGGGAGGGGGGGAGGGGGGAGGGGAGGGGGGGATGGGGGGGAGGGGGGGAAGAGGAGGGGGGGAGGGTGGAGGATGGAGGGAGGGGGGGGGGGGGCGGGGAGGGGGGGTGGAGGGGCGGGGAGGGGGGAGGGGAGGAGGGGGGGGCACCTCCTACATGGCCACTACTCTGACCCTAGCTATGCACAAAAATTTACCTAAACAATTCTTGAGGGCGCTATGTCAGGCAGGGGCATGCATCGACAAAATAAAAACTTGGAACCTCTAATTTTACCTAAATACACTCATCAGGCATTGCACCATCCTATCTCTCTAAAACATACAACAACAATCATAACATTCCATATACTCTTTCCTGGCTTGGCAGTCAAGCTCAGGATCATACATTTTTTTGTTCATGACACGTTTTGTACATCTTTTATTTACAGAAAAACGCAAGTGCATGTTTTATTATTCTGGTTTCATAGGTCGCGGGGGTCTGGGGTCTGGTCATACCCGAATATAGGGGATCGGATCCGATATACTGGGGTTCGAGCACGGTACGCTCTCCTTCTCCATTTGCGGAGCAGCATAGTCTGCACTGCACAGCAGAGTATTGCCAACGCCAATAGTGCTTCAATGATGTACGACAGGGAGTACCAAGTTGTGAACTTGGCACACCAGGATAATGCAGCGTGGCTGGTGACTGGGCCCTCGGTACTGCGGGGCAGTGAAACATTAACGGCAGGGGGTTTTGGAGTAATGGGGTCCGTGTTCCTGCGCAACCAAATGTTCATTATAAAAATTTTGATCACGATGAAAGAAGTCCTCATGGCTGTCCTCTTTCTTTTTTCTTTCTTTGTGTTCTGTTTTCCTCCGGTCCTGGAGCTTCTGGAGTTCTGTAAAACAAGCATAGTATCTGTAACTACCTTGGTATAATATCCGGTATGTTAGTGTGTCTGTCCTTCTTGGGGCCAATTAAACCCTTATAATTGGTCACTATATGTGACTCCCCCATTTTTTTTTTTTCAAAACAAATGTTAGGACACGGCACACTTCCCAATGGTGGACCAGTGCTAAGTTTATCATCCAAATGTTCCTGGATGTAAATAGCATGAGGCAGCAACCCAAGGGTCGCCTAAATAAATAAAACTGTTTTGAAAGGAAAAGGTCGAATGAGGTGCGTATGGGCCGCGACGGGTAAGATTTGGATGGAGTCCCCGGGTAGGACGGCTACCAATACCGTATGTCCCCTACCCGAGCGTATTGACCAGCCACGCTGGGGGGTTCCCAGGCAGGGCGGGTCTCACGCCGTTTCTCCACTGCCTGAGCAACCGACAAGAACGGGCAAAAATGTAGTCATCATGGTGGGGTTGCTGCTGTGATTCTACCGTCAAATCAGATCGGGCATCTGGCACTTGAACCAGTACCAGCTGAAAAGCTAGTGCTGTGCTTCTACCCTCGAATGAGAACGGGCGTCTGGTACCCGAACGGGTATCAGCTAAAGTGTCTGCAGACAATCTAGTTACACTGATCAGGCGTCTGGTCTGCTGACCAGGTATCTGCAGATGAGCTAGTTCTGCTGAACAAGTGTCTGGTCTGTTGACCAGGTATCTGTGGACAAGTTGGTACCATTGTGGTATCTGTGGACAAGTTGGCACCGCTGAACAAGCGTCTGGCCGCGGTGGGGGTGTTGGAAAGAGCTCAAAAGTTTCAGGTGAATGTGTGTGTGACGGTGAGAAGAATTCTCCTGTCGGACGAACAACACTTAAACAAACATACAAACAACGTAAAACATCCTGCAGGTTCCATCAGGAAGGACAACACTTTTCCCCAAGTGTTTCCTTTAAATCATCATGTGGACACCTCAGTCCTCTGTTGCGAACAGGGTCGCAAAGGGGTTGGCGGATTGGGGGTCTGACTCAAGGTCGTCCCCTTCTCCCGGGTGCCATATTCTGGAGTGAATTAATGTTGAGAGGGCTGTGTGGTATGAGTTGGGGTTGCTTTCGTCGTTGCGGACGAGTCTGTAGGTTGTCGCGGTGCCAATGGCGTTCGTCAAGTTGTGTGGGGACAAAGTCGGGTTCGTCCGTGTGGTTCGGTGGTCGGTGGTGTGGTTTGTTTAAGAAAGTGATGAGGAAGGGATCACTGGAGTCGAACTTGGAGTCGCTGGGTGTGGGTCCAGGATAGTAGGGAGGCGTGCTGTGGCTGTCGTCAGAGTCACAGTCGCTGTCTCTGCTGCTGCAGTCTGTGGGCGTTCCGGGGCGGAGTGTAAATTTTGAGGGTGGAGTCGGGGGCCAGTCCGTGTCTGGGCTGGAAGTGGTGGGGGGTTGGTGTGCGCATGTTGGCTGTGGGCGGGGCTTGGTCTGCTGCGTCAAGCATGACATGGTGGGCGTGGTTTGACTGTGCTCCATAAGCCTTTAACTGGTTTATGTGAAACCACGCAGTCTTACCATTTTGGTATTTGATTTTATATACCGATGGGCTTACTTTATCCATAATGGAGTACGGACCTGAGTATTTCGGAGACAGAAATGTGCTGTGGTTATACACAGACATCACTTGTTGTCCTATATTATACTCCGTTGCATGTACTGCCTTATCAAAACAGGCCTTGCTCTGTTTTCTTTTAGTGCCCAGTTTAACAGCGGCTGCTAACTGAGCCGTTTTTACATTTACAAGTAATTGTTCAACGGCTTTCTTGTGGGTGAGGGCCGTAACTTCAGGGCTGGTCAGGTCTAAACCCAACAAGTACTCTGTCCCTTTCATGGGGCGTCCGATCATGAGGGTGTGTGGGGTGTAACCTGTGGAGGTGGAAACAGTGTTATGCAAAAACATCAGCGCAAAAGGGAGGACAGAATCACAGGTGGTGTTGTTCTGCTGGACCATTTTTCTAAGGGTGGTTTTTAGGGTCCGATTCATGCGCTCCACTATACCACTCGACTGTGGGTGGTACGCAATGTGAAATTTTTGGGTTATGCCAAATATCGTGAGGACGTTCTGCATGACCCGTCCCGTAAAGTGAGAACCTTGGTCCGATTCAATACTGCGGGGGAGTCCCCATCTTGTAAAAATGTGGTGGGTTAGGATTTTGGCTGTGGTTTTCGCGGTGTTGGTGCGGGCTGGAAATGCTTCCACCCACTTTGTAAAAGTGTCTTTGACCACCAGAACATATTTATAGCCATTCCTGCAAGGGGGCAATGGACCAATAAAATCGATCTGGAGGTTAGTCCAGGGGCCGTTAATGGGTCGGGTGTGGCTGAGTTGTGCCTTTTTGGCATATATATCTGGGTTGTTCTGTGCGCAGATGAGGCAATTCTCAATGTAATGGGATAGATCCTCTTTGAGATTTGGCCACCAACAAAGCTGTTTGAGGTGGGCTGCGGTGGGATCGATTCCATGGTGTCCATGACCATCATGGAATAAACAGATTAATTGGTTCCGATCCTGATTTGGAACTACATAAAGGGTGTCTTTCAACACCACACCGTCATGAGTGGTTATCATATTTCATATTTCTGTACCTCTCGTATGAGGCTGGAAACTTCCCTTTCACAATCTCAGTGAGAGCGCAATCCTGCTTCTGGGCCTCCACTAGATCATCGAACTGCACTCACTGGCACACTCACTGGGGCGCTTTCGGGGGGCTTCCAAAAATACCCATGCCTGGATCCTGCCTTTGCCAGCGCGTCGGTTTTTACATTTCCAGGGGGGGAGGAACGATGGTGGCTGCGGACTTTTATAATGCCAAAAGTCTTATCCTTGGCTTTTTTCAGAATATGGCGGAGTAATGGGGCTGAGGGGAGGGGTTTCCCATCCGCGGAAACAAATCCTCTTGTTTCCCAGAGGGGCAGAAATTCGGTAAGGCTGTTGCAAACGTATAGACTGTCTGAATATATGTCTGCTGGGCTGGGGAAGGAATCGGGGTGCTCTATAATGTAAGCGATGGCCGCAAGCTCTGCTGCCTGTGCGCCTAAGTGTCCGGGTAATTTTAATGCGATTTCCTCGAGGGCGCGTCCCTGCGTGTCCTCCACATAAATCCCACAACCTGTTATGCGTTGCCCATCCAGGACTGTGGAAGATCCATCCACATAAATCCTAATGGGATCACACGTGTCCGGGTGAGGGGGCTTTGAGATGGGGTGGCTAGTTTTCTGGGGGGTGTTTTCGCAATAAAGGGGCCTGTATTATGGTGGGGCGAGATGATTTCACACTCGTGGGGGTTCCGCGATACTGTAGATTGTCCGCTAAGTATGTGTGTGTCTTGGTCCGTTTGACTGATGTCCCGTCCTTGTAAGAGAAGGGTCCACCTAGCAGCGTGGATTTGGCTGACGGTACCGTCTTTAAGTCGTCCGTCTAGTAAAAGTTGGGTGGGGGTGTGCTCAGTCAAAATGGTGATGGGGTTCAGTCCGGTAATGTATGAAAAGTACTGGACTGCCCAGAAAACTGCGAGCAGGTGCCTCTCACAGGCTGAGAATCCCTGCTCCACAGCATCTAAAATTCGGGAGGCATAAGCCACGGGTCTTAGCTGGTCGTGCCGTTCCTGCAGGAGCACGGCTGAAAGGGTGCGGTCTGTGGTCGCGACCTCTATGGCGTAAGGGGAAAGCGGGTCGGGAACTTGCAGTGCGGGGGCGGCTATGAGCGCCTGTTTTAATGATTCCACAGCATCCGTATGCTGCGGAAGCCACCCCCAGGGGGCTCCTTTCTTTAGGAGGTCTGAGAGGGGCGCTGCCTTGCTGGCGAAACCGTCAAATGTGGTTTCGGCAGTAGTCAACCAGTCCTAAAAATGACCGGAGGGCTGAAACGTTTTGGGGAAGGGACAATTTAGCGATCGAGTCAATTCTTTTGTGCTCGATCTCGCGTTTGCAGTGTATGATGATAGTACCCAAATATACCACCTTTTCTTCCAATATCTGGGCCTTTTTGGGTTGACTTTACAGCCAATGGAATGTAGTAATTCCAGGAGTTCGGACAGAAGCTCAATGTGCTCTTCCTTTGTGTCTGTCTGCAGTAGTAGATCGTCTACATACTGTAACAGACATTCGGGGCGAGAAAATTTCGCTAGTCCATTTGCCAGCTGTCGGTGGAAAATGGAGGGGGAGTTGTGGAAGCCTTGTGGCAGGCATGTCCACGTGTATTGCTGCGCTCGGAAAGTGAAGGCAAATTTGTACTGGCACGCCTTTGCCAATGGAATGGACCAGAACCCATTACTGACGTCCAAAACCGTGAAATATTGGGCATGGAGTCCCTGTTTGAGCATGGTCTCGGGACTTGTTGCAACGGTGGGGGCTGCTACGGGGGTGACTTTATTGAGTTCCCGATAATCTATGGTCAAGCGCCATGATCCGTCGGGCTTCCTTACTGGCCAAATCGGGGCATTATTACTTGAGGCTACCGATCTTGGGACGCCCTGCTCTAATAAACTTTCTATAACCTTTAGGATTTCTCCCTCTGCTTCTAGGGGGAATCCGTACTGCTTTTGGGGTCTAGGGTCCGGTCCTGTTATTTGTACGGAACCAGTCATCCGTCCACAGTCGTGTTTGTGGGTCGTGAATGCTGCCCTGTTTTTTTGCAGGACTGCCCTAACCTGTCGGTCCGTGCTGAGTGAGGTGGGGTTGAACCAAAACTCGCCAACTGCGCTAATTTTGTTCATATAGTCCCCTATATTGAGCATTGTGGGGGCTCTAGCGGATTTCGTCATCTTCCAGACACACTGGTTGACTGGATCGAAAGAGAGGTGGTGAGAATTCATGAAGTCGATCCCCAAAATGTGCTCTGCTGTTGGGGGCAGGTCGACTAAAACTACGGGATGTTTTGTGTTAATGGTTCCGATTTGGATGGGTAAAGGGGTTGTGATGTGTCCCTGCTGTGAGTGGCCTGTGAAGCCGCTGAGGGTGATAGTGGCTGTAGTGGGCCACGCGTCCTTACCAAGGGTGGAGGAATTTAAGGTGGTGCGGGACCCTCCTGTGTCCCAGAGAAGCTCGATCGGCTGTCCCCTAATCTTTGTTGTGACTACGGGTCATCCTGACCTATCCCAAAGGGTATCGCAGACCCAACTGGGGGAGCCTGTACACCGTCAGTCCGTACCGGTCAAGTCTGTCTGATCGGACTGGGCGCTAACGCTATGTATGGACTCTGCCTTTTTCTTATTGAGAGTGCCTGTCTGTTGGGCTCTCTGTGGCTTTTTAGGGGCCTTGCATTCTTTGGCAAAATGTCCCAATTGTCTGCAATTGTAGCATTCTTGCGGTTTTGCTGGGGGGCTGCTCTTTCCCTCGTTTACCCAGGCGGGGTTGTGAAGAGTGGTTCTTACTGCCTGCACGTCTGCGGCGGCTTGTTTTTCCTCGGGGGTTCTAGCTGCGGGTTTACTGTGAGCCGACTGTTCCCAAACGCGGGACAATCTTTTGACCACCCACTTCTCATTATGAGCCTCCTCCGAGGGGTCATAATTACTACAGGCATTCTGTCCTGCTTCCGTGGCATGGGAGATAAGGGTGCGGGTCCATTTGGCGAACGCTGTAGGGTGTTCAGACTTTTTCTGTCTGCACTTATTTAGGCCATCTACGGGATCGCCCCGGTTATACCCGATCGCATCCAGGATCGCGGTATGCATTTCTGCAAGGGTGCCTCCTCCTACGTTCTGTGGGTCGGGAAGGGCTGCTGCGACCGATGGGTCTAAGCTGAGGACCGTGAGCTTTACCTGCTCTTTCTCATCCAGGCCGTACAAGGCCGCCTGGTGTTTGACGGTGGCAAAGAAATGGTGTGGGTCTGAAGCGGGGAGGAACGGTGTGATTTTAGCACACGCGTCCCGTAATTGGGTCACTGTGAGGGGGGTGGAATATAAGACTTCCGCCTCGTCTGCTGTGGCTGTGCGGTGGGTTGTTACAGGGTTCATGGGAGCCTGAATTACCTGCTGTGTGGGTGGTGGGGGTGCTTTCCTCCTTTGGGGCTTTCCCTGCGCACATGTTCCCTGAACATATCTCTGCGCTGTCTCCTGCAATTCTTCCCAGGATTGGTGGTCGTTCACCTGTCTTTGTTTCGGCCACTGCAGGCGCCGAGAGGTCTGGCCCGGCATTCAATTGTTAATATGTTGCAATTGTTCCTGGGGATAGCCGATTAAACTGCAGATGTCTGTGTTGATGTGCTGCTAATAGTCGTAGGTATCGATCTGGGCCGACTTCCCCAGAGCCGAATACGCTATTCTGTCTGCAGCTGTCCGTTTGTGTCCTGTTGGCTGCTTTTCCCATCAGCCTTTTCGGTTAGCCATTTTATATCGGGTTTTGGCCAAATTAATAGGGAATCAGCCATTTTAGGTGGCTACAGGATCGATGTGGACTGCACTCGATGCAGGGAAGCTACAAACAGACGTCTAACACTGTAGAAGATCCAACACTGTTTTATTCAACGATAAAACTGATATACATATTCAGTTGTGGGTCAACAATATACTGAACTGACCGGAGACCCTGTAGCCTGACCAGACTTACTAGCTACCGCATGGTGTTTGCACTTGCTAGCTTGTGGACTCTGACTGTCTCAGTGGCTGGGCCCAGAGAGAGCGGGAAACCTAGTGCCCTCTGGCTTTCTAGTGGTAGTGTCCTGTCTGGTGGTTGGCTGCACTGTGTTGTGTGCTTACTGGTCATCCTGTGTGTCAATCACTGCCTGTCTGCATCTCATTATATACATGAGTGGATATTATGACATTATTTTTGTTTTTTCTATTTCAAACCTTTTACCATATTTTTCTATTTACTTTCTATGTGTCTCTAACACGTAGATCTACGCTCCATCCTTTTCTATTACTTCTATCTTTCCTACTCTTTATCTTGCTGTGTCATTTTGGCTCCATTTACTGTAGTAAGTCATATTTTGATTCCTCGGTGCTCTGATGGCCTTCCTCAATAATTGACTTGGTATGACTCTTTTCTCCTTCTTGTGTATCCTTGGTACTCAGTTCCTAAAGAAGTTTTGATCCAGTATTTGTCAGGCATATAGTAAATTCCTTCTTGTTTATAGTGATCCTCCAATCCTGTATTGGAAATATATAGGGTCCAGAATTCTCTCTGTCCACTTCCATTTTAAGTCTCCTAAACATAATGTTTTAAAATTACTTTGCAGTGGGTTCCTTTATGTTCTTTACTGGTCTTCAAGTTCGTGCATTGTTGATCTGAAATCTGTCTCCGAAAAAATTTGCTTTAATCCAGCATCTTTAATGTATTAAACTGTCCCAAAATGCTTCACAAAATGTTATTGAACTAATTTAATAATGCACCATATATTGGGGAAGATGACCAAAAGCTCGGTTAAAGTGTTTGATTTTAAAGGAAAAGAAAGCATTTTAGGGAGGGAATTGTAGAGTTTCTGGACTCGACTGCTGAAGGAAGAACAATGATGGAGCAATTAAAATCTGGGATGCTCAGGAAACCAGAATTAGAGGAGTGCAGGGCTGTAGGGTTGTGCCTGAGGGTTGTAGGGTTGGATTTTCCTAATCTTGAAAACAGTCCCAGGGCATTCTGTAAATGCCCTGTCAGAATTTCTCATTTCTGCTTGGAAATTTTGCCCAAAAGACATTTGAAATTGGGCTATTGCACTTCAAGTTTGCTAAAAGTTATGTTGTAAATGTAAAACCTTCATTTGAACCAGCTTAACCAGGAAGCATAATAGGATGTCATTTTTTTTCTATTAAAAAGCATGCTTTGATGTATTTAAGAGTGCATTTTCATTAATACAGTTGAAAAAGTGTTTATCACCAAAAATAAACATTTCTAATGAGTGTCCAGTCCTCCAGTTGAGAGTAACTTTAAAATCACTGAAAATGACTTTCTGAAAATATATACAACAATTTACCCATTTCTCTGGTGTACACAAATCAGTGTATTCATAAATATATTTTAAGAAAATATTTATAAAACTTGCCTACTGTGCACCTAACAAAATCAGTTCAGTGAGCGCAACTTGAAAAGCTTTCCCGAAACAGAAAAATTGGATTAATCTGGGATGTGGCCAGTTTTCTGGGCGATATTTGATGTGGGAGAATTAAATCTTAAAACTAACATTAGAAAGTTGGAAGACGGGGCAGTACGGTGGTGCAGTGGTTAGCACTGCTGCCTCACGACGTTGAGGACGCGGTTCAATCCCGGGCCTGGGTCACTGTCCGTGTGGAGTTTGCACATTCTCCCTGTGTCTGCGTGGGTCTCACACCCACAACCCAAAGATGTGCATTGTAGATGGATTGGCCATGCTAAGTTGCCCCTTAATTGAAAATCCCCTGATCTTTTGTATAAGTTTTACTGATATCACACAGATTGTGCTAATATTACTCCTGTGTTTGGACTTCCGGTTGAGGCTTTGCCTAGGTAGGTCGCACGTTCGGCAGCTCCCGCCAAGAACAAACTTTTGGGCCATTTTGAGGAGCCCCAGCGGCACTTTTAAGACGGTTCCCAGTGTGGGAAGGTGATAGTAAGGTTCCCCCAGCACTGTATGGAGTGGACCAGGAGTGGAGTGATCAAAAAAGTGGTTTTGGAGCAGCGAAGAGAGCGGGGGAGGAAAAGCAAGATGGCGGCGGGCGTAGATCAAGCAGCGTGGGCGCAGTGGTCGCGGGAACAGCAAGAGTTCCTTAAAAACTGCTTTGCGGAGCTGAGAGCAGAAATGCTGGTGCCAATGAAGGCGTCGATCGAAAGGCTGGTGGAGACCCAGAAGGCCCAATGGGCGGCGATTCGAGAGGTGCGGCAGAAGGCCTCCGAGAACGAGGACGAGATTTTGGTCCTGGCGGTGAAGGTGGAGGCGCACGAGGCGCGACACAAGAAGTGGCAGGAGAAGTTTGAGGACCTGGAGAACAGGTCGAGGAGGAAGAATCTTCAGATCTGGATCTCCCTGAAGGAGTGGAGGGGTCTGACGCTGGGGCACATGTAGCTACAATGCTCAACACATTGATGGGCGTGGGAGCTTTCGCGAGGCCCCTGGAGCTGGGTGGGGCTCATCGAGTCCTGGCAAGGAGGCCTAAAGCCAACGAGCCACCAAGGGCTGTAGTGGTGAGGTTCCACCGCTTTATGGACAGAGAGTGTGGCGAAGAAAGAACGGAGCAGCAGGTGGGAGAATACGGAGATCAGTGTCTACCAGGACTGGAGGGAGGAGGTGGCCAAGAAGAGGGCTGGTTTTAATCGGGCCAAGGCAGTTCTCCATCGGAAGGGGGTGAACATAGAACATTACAGCGCAGTACAGGCCCTCCGGCCCTCGATGTTGCGCCGACCTGTGAAACCACTCTAAAGCCCATCTACACTATTCCCTTATCGTCCATATGTCTATCCAATGACCATTTGAATGTCCTTAGTGTTAGCAATGACACACCGTACGCCTTCTTAACAACCCTCTCAACCTGGGTGGCAACTTTCAGGGATCTATGAAGTTTGGAATGCTGCAGCCAGTGCGATTGTGGGTCACGTTACAGGACCGTCACCACTACTTTGAGACGCCAGATGAGGCGTGGACCTTTATTCAGACTGAAAAGCTGGACTCGAACTAAGGGTTTGTTGTGGAGGGGGTGTTTACTATAATTTGGGGGTGTTCTTCTTCTGGTTTCAGGTTGGGAAGAGGGGAAAGGGAAGGGGTGAGTGGATATGATGTGGGGGCTGTGTGAGAGTGTGGCCGCTGCTGATGAAGTGGGGGGGTGGAAGCCCGGGGATGGGGAGCTGGGGTGAGGTCGCAGAAAAAGAAACTGCGCCATAGGAGGCGGGGCCGGCTCGGATAGAAAGCGCGGGCTTTTTCCCATGTTAAGGGATGGGCGGGGCCTTGGGGGAAGGGTGGTGCTGGAGGAGAGCGCACATTGATCGACGGGGAGGGGGAGGGGGGGGGGGGATTCCCACACTGGGGGTCGTTGGAATGGCGGGAGTGGCCGGAGTCAGCTGACTTACGGGAGTGTAATGGGGGAGCAAAATGGCTGGACGGTGATCTGGCTGGGGGGGGCGGGGAAGGAACTGGGTTACTGTTGTATTGGCCAAAGGGGAGCTGGAGGTAAAAGAGGGAGTCGGTGCGGGGGTCCGCCGCCTGGGGGACTGGGGGGTGCGGGAGGCGCGGGCACGTGGCTGGTCTAAAAACGGGGACGGCTAGTTGGCAGGGGGTTGGGGGGGGGGGGGTGGAGAAGAGGCAGAGTAGCCCCCTGATCCGGCTGATAACATGGAACGTGAGGGGCCTGAATGGGCCGGTCAAGAGGGCCCTGGTGTTCGTGCACTTAAAGGGACTGAAGGCAGACGTGGTCATGCTCCAGGAGACACACTTGAAGGTGGCAGATCAGGTCTGGCTGATAAAGGGATGGGTAGGGCAGGTCATTCACTCGGGGCTGGATGCGGAGAATAGAGGGATTGCGATACTGATGGGGAAGCGGGTGTCGTTTGAGGCGATGAATATTGTGGCGGATAATGGAGGTCGATACGTGATGGTGAGTGGTAGGTTGCAGAGGACGCGGGTGGTACCGGTGAACGTATATGCCCCGAATTGGGATGATGCCGGATTTATGAAATGCATGTTGGGTCGGATCCCGGATCTCGAAGCAGGGAGCTTGATAATTGTGTTGGGGGGGGGGACTTCAACGCGGTGCTGGACCCAGCACTGGACCCTTCCAGGTCCAGGACGGGTAAGAGGCCAGCTGTGGCCAAGGTGCTCGGGTTTATGGACCAGATGGTGGGAGTGGATCCGTGGAGGTTTGCCAGGCGGGTGGCCAGAGAATTTTCTTTTTTCTCCCAGGTCCATAAAGCCTATTCCTGGATAGATTTCTTTATAATGAGTAGGGCACTAATCCCGAAAGTGGACGGAACGGAATATTCGGCTATAGCCATCTCGGATCACGCCCCGCATTGGGTGGAGCTGGAGTTGGGGGAGGAGAGGGACCAGCGCCCGCTGTGGCGCCTCGATGTGGGACTGTTGGCAGTTGAGGAGGTGTGCGGGCGGATCCGGGGGTGTATTCAAAGATACATGGAGGCCAACGACAATGGGGAGGTGCAGGTGGGGTAGTCTGGGAGGCTCTGAAGGCGGTGGTTAGGGGAGAGCTAATTTCCATTAGGGCCCATAGGGAGAAGAGAGAGAGGAGGGAGAGGGAGAGATTGGTGGGGGAGATATTAAGGGTGGACAGGAGCTATGCACAGGCCCCCGAGGAGGGGCTGCTTCGGGAGCGACGAAGCCTCCAAATGGAATTTGATCTATTGACCACGGGGAAAGTAGAGGCGCAGTGGAGGAAAATGCAGGGGGCGGTATATGAGTATGGGGAGAAGGCGAGCCGGATGCTGGCACATCAGCTTCGTAAGAGGGAGGCAGCGAGGGAGATTGGTGGAATTAGAGATAGAGGGGGGAAATACGGTGCGGAGTGCGGTGAGAATAAACAAGGTATTTAGGGACTTCTATGGGGATCTGTATAGGTCGGAGCCCCGGGGGGGGTGATGCGGCGATTCTTGGATCAACTGAGGTTCCCGAGGGTGGAGAAGGAGAAGGAGCAGGTGGCTGGTTTGGAGGAGCTGGTTAAAGGATTGGGGAGCATGCAGGCGGGGAAGGCCCCGGGACCGGACGGTTGAATTTTACAGAAAGTATGTGGACCTGCTGGCCCGTTGCTGGTGAGAACTTTCAATGAGGCTAGGGAGGAGGGGACCCTGCCCCCGACAATGTTCCGGGTGCTGATCTCGTTGATTTTGAAGCGGGATAAAGATCCATTGCAATGTGGATCGTATAGGCCGATTTCGCTCCTCAATGTAGAAGCCAAGTTGTTGGCGAAGGTGCTGGCTACGAGGATTGAGGACTGTGTCCCGGGGGTGATCCATGAGGACCAGACGGGGTTTGTGAAGGGCAGGCAGTTAAACACGAATGTGCAGAGGCTCTTAAATGTGATCATGATGCCCTCGGTGGAGGGGGAAGTGGAGGTAGTGGCGGCTATGGACGCGGAGAAGGCCTTTGATTGGGTGGAGTGGGAGTAACTCTGGGAAGTGCTTGGGAGGTTTGGGTTCGGGGAAGGGTTCATAAGATGGGTCAGGCTGTTATATAGGGCCCCAGTGGCGAGTGTGGCTACGAATCGGCGGAGCTCGGAGTACTTTAGGTTGTACCGCGGGACGAGGCAGGGGTGTCCCTTATCCCCCTTGTTGTTTGCACTGGCAATTGAGCCGCTGGCCATGGCACTGAGGGAGTCTAGGAACTGGAGGGGATTGATCCGGGGGGGGGGAAGGAACACCAGGTGTCGTTATATCCTGATGACCTGTTGTTATATGTTGCAGACCCAGTGGAGGGGATGGCAGAGGTTATGCAGATCCTCAGGGAGTTTGGGGACTTCTTGGGATATAAGCTCAACGTGGGGAAGAGTGAGCTCTTTGTGGTGCATGCGGGGGACCAGGGAAGGGGGATAGACGAGCTACCATTGAAGAGGGCGAAGAGGAGCTTCCGATACCTGGGGATCCAGGTTGCTAGGAGCTGGGGGCCTGCACATGCTCAATTTGACACGGTTGGTGGAACAGATGGAGGAGGACTTCAAGAGATGGGATATGCTGCCACTCTCCCTGGCGGGTAGGGTGCAGTCGGTCAAGATGATGGTCCTCCCGAGGTTCCAGTGCCTGCCCATACTAACCCCCAAGGCTTTTTTAAAACGGGTAAGCAGGAGTATTATGGGATTCGTATGGGCGAATAAGACCCCGAGGGTGAAAGAGGGTGTTTTTGGAGCGTAGCAGGGACAGAGGGGGGCTGGCACTGCCGAGGCTATGTGGCTATTATTGGGCAGCTAATGTGGCGATGATCCGTAAGTGGGTAATGGAGGGAGAGGTGGCGGCGTGGAAGAGGCTAGAGGTGGCGTCTTCTGTGGGTACGAGTCTAGGGGCGCTGGTGACGGCACTGTTGCCACTTCCGCTGACAAGGTACACCACGAGTCCGGTGGTGGCGGCGACTCTGAAGATCTGGGGGCAGTAGAGGCGACATAGGGGCGAGGTGGGGTCTGGTCCCCGATACGAGAGAACCACAGGTTCGTTCTGAGTAGGATGGATGGGGGGGTTTCTGAGCTGGCATCGGGCTGGGATTAAAAGAATGGGGGACCTATTCATCGATGGGACTTTTGCGAGCCAAGGGGCGCTAGAGGAGAAATTTGGGTTACCCCCCGGGAATGCTTTTAGGTGCATGCAAGTGAGGGCGTTTGTGAGATGGCATGTGAGGGAATTCCCGCTGCTCCCAGCACGAAGGATTCAGGACAGGGTGATTTTGGGTGTATGGGTTGGAGAAGGCAAGGTCTCGGCGATCTATCAGGAAGCGGAGGAGGCCTCGGTGGAGGAGTTAAAGGGTAAGTGGGAGGAGGAGCTGGATGAAGATCTGTGGGCTGATACCCTGAGTAGGGTTAATTCTTCCTCCTCCTGCGCGAGGCTCATCCTAATACAGTTCAAAGTTGTCCATAGGGCGCATATGACAGGGGCGAGGATGAGTAGGTTTTTTGGGATGGAGGACAGGTGTGCGAGGTGCTCGGGGAGCCCAGCAAATCACGCCCACATGTTCTGGGCATGCCCGGCGCTGGAGGGGCTTTGCGAGGACCATGTCCAAAGTGGTGAACACCCGGGTCAAGCCGAGCTGGGGGATAGCATTATTTGGGGTATCGGACGAGCCAGGAGTGCAGGAGCCGAAAGAGGCCGGTGTTCTGGCCTTTGCGTCCCTGGTAGACCGGCGAAGGATCCTGCTATTGTGGAGGGATGCGAAGCCTCCAAGTGTGGAAGCTTGGATTAACGATATGGCAGGGTTCATCAAGTTGGAAAGGATAAAGTTTGCCTTGTGAGGGTCTCCAGGCGGTGGCAACCGTTCATAGACTTTCTCGTGGAACGTTAACTGGAGGTCAACAGCAGCAGCAACCCAGGGGGTGGGGGGGCGTTTGGTTTTTCTGTTTTGTTTGGGTTGGAGTGGGGCATTTTTCCTTACTGGCGTGTTTATTTCTTAAATGGGGGTTATTGTATTTTGTTTGAAATCTCATGTATAATTTTTGCTTGTTTTGTGCTTTATTCTTTTTTTCTGGTTGGAGTGTTTTGTTGAAAATCATTGAAAATTTGAATAAATATATTTAAATTAAAAAATCGAATACATTGCATGGATTACTTTTATTACAAAATATAGCTTTCAATAAATGCTACTTTTGAAGATGAGTAATGAGATTTTTTTATTCACAGGAAGGAAGTAGTTTCCAAAATGGACACGCACACTGGGATATTGCTGTGCATCACCCGAGAATGCCTTTGTATGCTCCTTTCAGTATTTGTGTGATATCTAAGTTTCCTTATTATACAGCCTTCAAGGATTCTCTCTCCTGGTAAGCATATCGTTGTGTTTTTGTTTGTTTGAACTGAACTCAGCGTCTGTGCATTTTAACTGCTTGTAGTTTATATTATACTGCGAGATTGCTGTTACTTTCCCTTCACGTATGCAGGACAGCTAAAGATGGCCAGAATTAGGGGGGCGGGGGGTCCGACCCTGGGGGTGGCCTCCGATGTGGCTTGGCTGGGGGCCTCCTTTCTTCCGCACCAGACCCTGTAGCCCAGCGCCATGTTGTGTCGGGGCATGCGCGTTGAAGGAAGCCACTGCGCATGCACGCGTTGGCGTGTGCCACTGTGCATCCCGTGGCACCCAGTTGACGCCGGGATCAGCAGCTGGAGCGGTGTGAACTGCTCCAGTGCCTGCTGGCCCACTGTAGGGGCCAGAATTGCTGGTCCTGAGGCCGTATTGACGCCGTCGAGAAACGTGACAGAGTTTCCGACGGCGTCAACACTTAGCCTCAGGATCACAGAATCCCGCCCCAGGTGACCAGAATTAGAAAGGTGCTACTACAGAGAGGAAGGCAGGCAGGAGGTTTAAGTCTTCCGAACCTGATGTATTATTACTGGGGGACAAATGTGGAGAAGGTACGGAGCTGGGTCAGAGGGGTTGACACCCAGTGGGTCAGAATGGAGGAGAGTTTGTAGGGAGTCGGGATTGAAGACACTAGCAACAGTGCAGCTCCTGATGGTCCTGGGGAAATACTCAGGGAGTCCGGTACTAATAGCTTCGTTGAGAATTTGGAGGCAGTTTCGCCAGCACTTTGGGTTGGGGGCAGGGTCAAGGGAAATGCCGATTCGGGGGAACCATAGATTTGAGCCAGGGCAGTGGGATGGAAATTTTCGGAGTTGGGAGGAGAAAGGTATTAGAACACTAAAAGATTTGTTTCTTGGGGATCGGTTTGCAGGATTAAATGAGCTGGGAACGAAGTATGGGCTTCCAGACTTTGCCAGAAAGGAGATTCAGAGCTTCCCGGCAGAGCCGGTCGCCACTTTGCTGGAGGAGGTGCTGACGACAGGGGGACTGGAGAAAGGGGTAGTGTTGGCAGTTTACGGGGCTATTTTGGAAGAGGGGATGGCACCGCTGGATGGGATCAAGGCAAAGTGGGAGAAAGAGTTGGGAGAGGGTATGGAGGAGGGGTTCTGGTGTGAGGTGCTCCGGAGGGTGACGCCTCCACCTCATGCGCGAGCGAGGTTGGGGCTGATACAGCTGAAGGTGCTATATAGAGCGCACCTCAGAAGGGTGAGGATGAGCCGGCTCTTTCAGTGGGTAAAAGATGTGTGTGAGTGTTACCGGGGGTGGGGGGGGGTTGCTGTTTGGGAGTTTGATGGGAGGATGGGATTGTTGTTATTGATGTGGGGATTGACATTGCATTTGTTACTGATTATTGTTTATTGTTGGTGGGTGTAAATTTGGGAGAAAATGTGAAAAAGGAGGAGAATAAAAATATTTTAATAAAATGCAGGACAGCTGGAGTTTGACTGAAGAAGGATGTTCTCTGGCTGCAACAGCGTGTTTGAAGCATTGGTACCACAATTTTTTTAGTGTGTTGACTCTTTTTGTTTAAAAGAAATTGCTCAATTTTGTTTTTGTTCCAACAAACTCTGGCAAGGCTGATTCTGTTTTTCCACTGACTTGCTAGTACTACTTGGGTAATACCAGTTGAAGTCAAACGGCAGTATTTTCTAGCCCTTCTGTTGGCAGGATCTTTCGTTCCCATTAAAGTCAATCGGGATTCATATGAATCGTCTCATCTGTTGCAAGAAAACCTGTCTTGATGGGGACGTAAAATCTCAGCAGCAATGGTTTATGGCACCGAAAGATACCATTCAGTCCATCGAGTCCAAGCCAGATCCCCACGGAGAAATCCATTTAGTCTCACTGCCCTGCTCGATCCTCGCAGACTTGCAGGTTTATTTCCTTCAACTGTCTATCCAATTTCCTTTTGAAATCATTGATTTTTTTTTCTGCTTCCACCACCTCCACGAGCAGCAAATTCTGTCATTACCATTTGCTGTGTCACATTCCCCTTGCATTTCATGCCCAGAATCTTAAATTTGTCCCCTCACCCTTGTGCGATCAACAAATGTGAAGTGTTTTCCCACCCAACTTGCAATTAAATCGCCTCCATTCCTCGAGTCATTCTGGAAAATCTCCACTGCACCTGCTCAAGGACCTTCACATCTTGTCTAGTCTGTGGTGATGAGAACTGGATGCAACACTCCAGCTGGTCTCTAACCAGAGCTTTCTATAGGTTCGCTATAACATCCTTGCTTTTGTAGTCAATTCCTCTTGTCATATTTGTATGGACGAAATCACTCTTGTGGACAACTTGCGGTCGGTAACACAGAACTGCCTTATTTCATTTTTCCCTGGTACTGTAAATAGATGAATGCTCACAAGAGGGCAGTAGTACATTCCTCCCACCTTAATGATTTTGGTAACATTTCATATGGGTTTCTTCACTCATGCTGCATCCTTTTCCAAATGTTGGCGCTCTTCTTTCAGTCTGTCATCCTGATCTGCTTGTTTGGACCTGAAATAAGTATGTTATCCAAATGGAAAAATTTGGCTCATTTGGCTCATAGGGCAGCACGGTAGCACAGTGGTTAGCACAATTGCTTCACAGCTCCAGGGTCCCAGATTCGATTCCGGCTTGGGTCACTGTCTGTGCGGAGTCTGCACATCCTCCCCGTGTGTGCGTGGGTTTCCTCCGGGTGCTCCGGTTTCCTCCCACAGTCCAAAGATGTGCAGGTTAGGTGGATTGGCCATGATAAATTGCCCTTAGTGTCCAAAATTGCCCTTAGTGTTGGGTGGGGTTATGGGGATAGGGTGGAGGTGTTGACCTTGGGTGGGGTGCTCTTTCCAAGAGCCGGTGCAGACTCGATGGGCCGAATGGCCTCCTTCTGCACTGTAAATTCTATAACTCCTTGGAAAATTCCGAGAGCTGAAGAAATTCTAAATGGCAGCCTATGAAATTGGGAAAGACCTTTTTGTGTATTGGTAGTAAAGCATGACTTAGGCTCACGTCTAACTCAAGTTGCCGATGGGCATTTGTTCAACCTAACTTTGAAAAAATCTGAACAACTGGGCAGCACGGTAGCATTGTGGATAGCACAATTGCTTCACAGCTCCAGGGTCCCAGGTTCGATTCCGGCTTGGGTCACTGCCTGTGCGGAGTCTGCACGTTCTCCCCGTGTGTGCGTGGGTTTCCTCCGGGTGCTCCGGTTTCCCCCCACAGTCCAAAGATGTACAGGTTAGGTGGATTGGCCATGATAAATTGCCCTTAGTGTCCAAAATTGCCCTTAGTGTTGGGTGGGGTTACTGGGTTATGGGGATAGGGTGGAGGTGTTGAACTTGGGTAGGGTGCTCTTTCCAAGAGCCGGTGCAGACTCGATGGGCCGAATGGCCTTCTGCACTGTAAATTCTATAATAATCTATGATAACTGACAACATTGTGAACAGAACCTTCTGGTTTTGCAAAGTAGCAGATGGATTATATTCCAGTACCTGATCTAGTTACATTGTAATCCCCACATATTCTTGCACTACCATCTGACTTTGGTATTACCACTGTGGAAGGAACCCAATTACTCTGTTCTATCTTGGTGATAATGTTCTCAGTCTCATGTCTTTTCAGTTCTTGCTCTATCTTCTGTCTCAGAGAATAGAGTGCTGGAGATGGACGTGACCTGCCATGAACTGGCCTTGATTTTCTTACAGTATGTATGTTACCCTTGTATCTTTGAAGCGGCTTGCTGGTTTCACTGAAAACCTGATGATGTTGATCATGCCGTCTTGCAATGTGAATTTGTCTTCGAAGTGAAAAAGCTGAAATTTAACTTGGGTGCTGCTAACCAATTTCTTCCCAACAAGACTGAATTTTCACTGATCATAACATTGTTAGGCAATTTTTCCCATTGCCTGTTGAATGTGACTGGAACTGACACGCTTCCAAATTTAGGGAATTTGATCTCCTTCACAGTTTCATTACTCTATTTACAATTTTTCCAACTGATGTTGACTCAATTTTTCATGATACAGCGACTCAGGAATCACACTAACTGCACCCGTGTTGACCTCCATCTTTACTGGAGCTTCATCCAGCACTGCTGGATCATGATGCCCTGTGCATCCATGGATCATTCTTATGCTTCTGATTATATGAATCTCAACAGACCCCTCAACAACCTGCTGCTGCTCAACAACTGTATACAGAGACTGTCCTTTCCTCCAGCCAGTATTCTCTCTGTTAATCTTCTTGCAACATGCCGTTGCAAGGTAGCTCTTCTTGTACCTGTAGAGCTCTGCCTTCACAAATGGACAATTCTCTGCTCAATGTTGGCAACAAACTTGTGCCACTGATACTATTGATTTGAGTTGTTTGGGTAGCTTACTCATCTACAGCTTACTTACTTCACTAGATACCTGATAGTTGTTAACTCAACATCCCTTGAGTCATGTTCCACCCTGTTCATGGCTGTTTGGCAAGCTATTTCAAAAGTCAATTTTGACAATGTCATCAACTTACTGCGAATGCGCTAATTTTTAAGCCGCAGACAAATCTTTCCTGTGATGTGTTCTCTTTAAGTTCTCCAAAATTACAGTGAATGGACAGATTTTTCTAGGCCACATGAAACTCTCCAATGTCCTCACTGAGTACTTGATTTCTTGTTCCAAAACAATAGCTTTTATGCAAACTCCCAATGGCTTGGAGTTTTGGTACTGCTCAAGCAAAATATCCTTCAATGGGTGTAACCTTTGTCTTTGCTTGGTGCACAAATTCTGGAGCATCCATACTCGCTGGACCTGTTTCAGTCAAAGATACTTCCCCTTTTCCATACTGCCTGGTTGAAAACTGGGTTATCAGGATCATGCAGGATATTGTGAGAAATGAAATACATCTCTTCGCTGCTCCACATGAAAGACTGTCAGTTGTGACTATGCTTCCCCAATTACCTGAACTCGTGTAGGCACAGCCATTTTGGTTAGTTGACCCGTGTGTACAAACCAAACCTTTTAGACTGAATTTTAAACCATTTTTCGGCAAAGGATATTGACTTAGCTAGCTGGAAACTTTGTTCAAAGGACTAGCCTTAAGGTTTTTTTTAGGAAGAATAGACAGAAAGGAAAAGGTAGTGGAGTTGCTTTGTTGATTAAAGAAGGTATTGATACAATATTGAGGGAAGATATTAGTACAGGTGATGTGGAATCTGTCTGGGTGGAGTTAAGAAACATCAAGGGGCAAAAACACCAGTAGGGATGGTATACAGACCGCAGTGGCAAATTTGGGAATAGCATTAGACAGGAAATCAGCGATGCATGTGATAAAGAAGCATCTGTGATTATGGGTGACTTTAATCTGCGTATAGATTGGGTAACTCAAATTAGTCAGAGTACAATAGAGGAGGAATTTCTGAAGTGTATAAGGGATGGCTTTCTGGACCAGGGAACAGGCCATCTTGGACTAGGTGTTGTGCAATGAGAAAGGATTAGTTGGCAATCTAGTTGTGAGAGAACCCATGGGGATGAGTGACCATAATATAGTAGAATTATTTTTCAAGGTGACTCGTGAGGTAATTGATTCTGAGACCAGGGTCCTGAACCTCAATAAAGGTAACTGTGACGATAAGAGGCATGAGCTGGCAATGACGGACTAGGAAACATTATTGAAAGGAAGGGCAGCGGACAGGCAATGGCAGGCATTCAAGGAACGAATAGGTGAACTCCGAAAGTTGTTTATTCTTATTTGGCGCAAGAGTAGACAGGGAACTGTGGTCATACCATGGTTTACAAGGGAAATTAGAGGTAGTATTTGATTCAAAGAAGAGGCATACAAATTAGCAAGAACAAGCAATAGACCTGAGGATTGGGAACAGTTTAAAATTCAGCAAAGACAGACCAAAGGATTGATTGAGAAGGGGAAATTAAATTTGAAAGTAAACTAGCAGGGGAAGATAAAAACTGACTGTAAAAGTTTCTATGGGCATGTAGAGACAAAAAAAATTAATAAAAACTAATGTTATAGTCAGAAGCAGGGGAATTCATAACGGGGAACAAAGAAAAGGCTGAGGAACTAATTTTCTACTTTGCTTCTGTCTTCACAAAGGAAGACATGAATAATGTACCAGAAGTTCTGAGAAGCAGAAGTTTATTGTGGAGCTGAAGGAAATGATTATTGATGAAGAAATGGTTTTGGGGAAATTAATGGTATTGAAGGAGGACAAATCCCCACAGCCTGATAATCTGCACCCAGAGTACTTCTGGAAATGGCCCTAGAAATAGTAGAATAATTGATGGTCGTTTTCCAAAATTCTTTGGACTCTGGAATGGTTCCTACAAATGGGATATATGTAACCCCGCTATTCAAAAAGGGAGACTAGAGAGAAAGCAGAGAACGTTGGACCAGTGAGCCGAACGCCGGTACTAGGGTAGTTGTTGGAGTCCATTATCAAGGATTTCATAGCACAGCATTTGGAAAGTAGTAGTGTATTCTGGCAGTCAGCATGGATTTATGAAAGTAAAATCATGCTTGACAAATCTTTGAAGGTGTAACTATTAGAGTTGATCAGGGAGAACTGATGGATGTGGTTTATTTGGACTTTCAGAAGGCTTTCAACAAATTCTCACATAGCAGATTAATATGTAAAGTTAAAGCGCATGGGATTATGGGTAGTGACTTGAAATGGATAGAAAGCTGGTTAGCAGACAGGAAGCAAAATGTTGGAATACATAGGTCTATTTCTGATTGGCAGGCAGTGACTATTGGGGTACTGCAGGGATATGTGCTCGGACCCCAACTGTTCACCGTATATATTAATGATTTGAACGAGGGAGCCAAATGTATTGTCTCCAAATTTGCAGATGATTCAAAGTTAGGTGGGAGGGTGAGCTGTGAGGAGGTTGCAGAGATGCTTCAGCGGGATTTGGACAGGCTAAGTGAGTGGGCACATGCACGGCAGATGCAGTATAATGTGGATAACTGTGAGGTTATCCGCTTTGATAGCAAAAATAGGAAGGCAGATAATCTTTATTGTCACAAGTAGGCTTACATTAACACTGCAATGAAGTTACTGCAAAAAGCCCCTAGTCGCCACATTCTGGCGCCTGTTCGGGTACACAGAGGGAGAATTCAGAATGTCCAAATTACCTAGCAGCATGTCTTTCAGGACTTGTGGGAGGAAACCGGAACACCCGGAGGAAACCCACGCAGCCACGGAGAGAACGTTCAGACTCCCCATGTCTGCGTGGGTTTCCTCCGGCTGCTCCGGTTTTCTCCCATTATTATTTGAATGTTGTAAATTGAGAGAGGAATCAATACTCAATCCTCAGAATCAATTACCTCACGAGTCACCTTGAAAAAGAATTCTACTATATTATGGTCACTCATCCCCATGGGTTCTCTCACAACTAGATTGCCAACTAATCCTTTCTCATTGCACAACACCTAGTCCAAGATGGCCTGTTCCCTGGTCCAGAAACCTTGGTGTCCCTGTGCCGAATGGTGTCCTCCTACTTCTATTTTCTATGTGATCCCATCCTCTTGCCAGGTTTGTCAGCCAAAATTATGAACAATATGGTTGTTGTTAACAGGTTTAATTAAATTTTTCCTTGTGTAGATAAATATGTGAATGGCCACAGAGAGTGCTCATGCACCTTTGATTATTAAGTTCAAGATCTCACATGCTTTCCCAATCACTCTCTCTATGCCCTGCCACCTTCAAAGGTTACAGTCTCGGGTCCCTCTGTTATTGCACACGCTTTAAAGTTATGCTATTAAGTCTATATTGCCTCTCCCCATTCCTTCTGGCAAAATGTATCACCTCTCACTTCTCTTATCAAATTCCACCTGCCACTTATGTGCCCATTTTGCTCGCCTCTCTGTGTCCTGTTGCAGACATCGTTGCTATTTACCAATCCTCTGCAGCAGAATAACATGGTCTTGGAGCTGACCCTTGGGAAACACCACGCATGTCAAATTCCAGTCCATAAAATAACCATCTACCATGACTCACTGCTTCCTGTCCTTAAAGCAATTTTAAAAATCCAATTGCACATGCTTTCCTGTTCCATAAACGTCAGTTTTATTCACTAGCATTCCATTCCATGGGGCAGCACGGTAGCACAATGGTTAGCATAGTTGTTTCACAGCTCCAGGGTCCCAGGTTCGATTCCTGGCTTGGGTCATTGTCTGTGTGGAGTCTGCACGTCCTCCCCGTGTCTGCGTGGGTTTCCTCCTGGTGCTCCGGTTTCCTCCCACAATCCAAAGATGTGCAGGTTAGGTGGATTGGCCATGCAAAATTGCCCTTTGTGTCCAAAAAGGTTAGGTGGGGTTACGGGGATAGGGTGCAGGTGGGGGCTTAAGTAGGGTGCTCATTGCAAGGGCCGGTGCTACTCAATGGGCCTATGATTCTATGTCCTTAGCCAAATGCTTTATTTGTGTACATGTAGATTACACCCACTGCATTCCCTTCATGACCTTTTCTGTTATTTCATCCAAAAATGCAATTAGATTAGTGCTCCCTTGTTATTATCTACTGACTAGCCAATACCAGGCAGACAAATGGAAGAGAAGAAAGTGGTTCTGTCATGTGAAATATAACTTGGTCTTAAAGTAGTAATTTTCCTTCTCCGGTTGCAACCGGGTGTTTTGGGTGTGTGTATATATATGTGTGCTGTTCTGGCAACGTATTATAGTTCCCACAGGTTGTGCATTTCAGGATTTTAACTGGGCATTGCGGGAGGAAAAAGACCAAGAAAGCAAGGTGTGCGATTTGGAAGAGAACTTGAAGGTGGTGGTCATCCCATTATTTTCATGCTTCTCCGCTTCTCAATGGTAGACACATGTAGCTGGGAAATGGTGCCAGAATAATTTTGTAGAGCTGCTGCAGTGCATATGCTAGATAATGTCTGTGGCACCCACTGTACACAAGGGTAGAGTGGGTGGGTATGAATTTGAAAGTTGGGTATTGTTCAAGTGGACTGCATTGCCCTGGAAGGTGTTGACTTTCTTGAGTATTACTGCAGCTGCATCCATTCAGGCAATTTGGGAATATTCTATCATATTTATAACTTGAGCATTATAAAAGATTGTTAGAACCCAATTGATGTTCCAACTGGACGGAAGATCCTAGAATGGAACCCTGGCTCAAAAGATTGGAACTTTTATTTTTCTCCAAATAAAACATGGAGGAACAGAGTCACATGACCTCTGATTAGTTTCAACAACAAGAAAAAAGCATCGACCAAACATGAAAAGTTGGATTGTTATGTAATACACCTTGACTCCCCCCTTAGCTTAACAATTACACACCGGTTTTAATATTAACACTGATTACAAAGTATATCTCATCTCAGTGGTCTCATTTAACACAATTTTCCTTTTGAGCAAGGTGACTGTGGACAAATACGCTCTCTACTCTGAATCCCAAGTGAATGTTTGAGGATTTCTACTCAAAATCTATCCAGATGATTGTTATGTGAGAGTTTCCAAACTCCACTCCCAAAACACACTTTAAAATCTTCCCTTGTAATGATGCTTTCCTTTGGTGATTTGCATTTTGAAATCCAGAACAAGTTTTCCAAATGACACATTTAAATAAAGCTTCCACTCCACTTTTTAAAAATAAATTTAGAATATCCAATTATTTTTTTTCCAATTAAGGGGCAATTTAGTGTGGCCAGTCCACCTAACCTGCACATCTTTGGGTTGTTGGGCTGAAACCCACGCAGACAGGGGGAGAATGTGCAAACTCCACACGGACAGTGACCCACGGCCGGGATTCGAACCCGGGTCCTCAGCACCGCAGTTACAGTGATAACCACTGTGCTACGTGACGTCCTCCACTCCACTTTTAACAGTGAATCTAGTCCAGGATTTTACAAAAAACACTTTAGGATTTCTTTGTTTCGACTGCTGTGCAAACTGCTCACAATTCCTTTAACTCACGGTTCCCAGACTATTAAAATTGCATCAGATGTTTGATTTAACTTTGGAAGGCTGCTGTCCTACTTTAAATCTGGTTACTGCAATTGTCTTTTTACTTTTTAGCTCATTGTTTACTCTTCCTTGAATTCTTCTGAACAATATCTTGGTCTCTGTTCACTTAACTCCAGTCATCTTTCTGTCCCAATTCCTTGCTTATCTCGACTGTAGCTTGTACGTCAGAAAGCCTGCCTCTTTGCAGCCCCTGTTCTGTCCATTCTTTCTTCTGGCAGAGTTGAGAAATGTTCACTGCTAGACTCCATAGAATCCCTACAATGCAGAAGGAGGCCATTCAGTCCATCGAGTCTTCATCGCCCCTCTTATAGAGCATCCTACCTAGGTCCACACTTCCACCCTATCCCCGTTAGCCAGTAACCCCACCTAGCCTTTTGGACACTAAGGGACAATTTAGCATGGCCAATCTACCTAACCTGCACAACTTTGGACTGGTGGGAGGAAACCAGAGCCCCCAGAGGAACTCCAAGCAGATATGGGGAGAAAGTGCAAACTCCACACAGTCACCCGAGGCCGGGTCCCTGGTGCTATGAGGCAACAGTGCTAGCCATTGTGCCACCGTGCTGCCCATAAATTCAGCTAAAACTAAACCTTAAAAGCTTTTAAAAATCCTTACAAGGGCCTGCAGTTTCTGGGCAACCCCTGCTTGTTCTATTTATTCTTCACACTGTAAAGTTGGAATTGAAAGCAACCCCACGCATACATACACCATTGTCCAGCAAGAATCTTAACTATAGGTTTACTCTTTCAGGCACCAAAACATTAATTAAACCCACTTCATTTCTAATGTCTACTAATACAAATATAAAATCTCTTAAAAAGACTTCCTTTGTTTTCCGAACAAGATTGAGAGGGGATCAGGAGGTGATCAATTTGTGGCAAAATACAGGGCCTTTGTCTTGCTGGAGCTGGGTTAGCAGCTTTGAGTAGCAATACTGGCTGGCTGTGTGTTCCCTTACCCAGTATTACTGTCCTAAATGTTGCAAAGAATCAACCAACTCAACACAGTTCTGGAATTGGCGTGATTTTCAAGTGTGAATTTCTCAGCTCATAATGCCATGATTTTGACGAAGTTCTTTTGGTTCCTTAAATATAATATTTTGTTGCTGTATGTGCACATTTTGGTGGTGTTTGTTCACAAGGTTTGTGGCCTCTTTTTCAGTTTGACAGTGCAGGTGAAGTCATGTCGTGAGGTTGATTTTGATGATAAAGTTAGACAATTTGCAGCAAAATTAGCATTGGTGCCCAGTCCACCGCCCGGTGCCCTCCATTTGGTAAGATGCTGTAAATTCATACCTCTTAAAATAAGATAGACTTTTTTTGTAAACTTTCAAATGTTTCATTGGAATTATTATGCTGATCCAGCATCTTCTGTATTACTGGAGTAAGAGAAGGTTACAATTATCAAGGTTTGGCTAGAGATAATTTGTAATAACTGGAGTTATTTGTTTGTTATTTGTTTGTTATTTACAACACAGAAGGAGGCCATTTGGCCCTTCGTGTTTGCTCCAGCTCTCAAAAGAGCAACCTAGCTAGCCCCACTCCTCAGCCCTATCTCCGTAGCCCTCTAAATTCATAGGCAATATTATGGTCAGGAGAGAGACAAACAGAAATTATTTTTCCTCTCCCTGTTTGTATGTAAGCAAAGGTGTTTTAAATTATTTTTAAAGTAGGCTGTGGCATGTTTCTCTCAACCCTCACTCATGTGGCCCAATTTTACAGGTAATATGCAGCAAATTCTCTTTATGATTACCTCAGAAGGGTGGTTTATTTCACATTCAAAACAGGGTAGTGAGGGAATGGGGCGTGGGAGAAATTGTAATCTCACACATACTCATGCGCATGTGATAGAAAAGGAGATTTTACACCTATGGATAACAATAAAAGAACCACAGCAATAAATGTTAGTTCACATGGTTTCCAGAATACGAGAAGTCAAAGACAAAGAGGGTGTTTCTTTCATGGTTGTGTTCATTGCTGATGAGTTTCTGGCTGGAGATAGCAACACCAAAATCCTTGAAATGAATGACTATGTAGCACAATGGAGTTTGTGTTTAGACTGCTTGGTAAGTGGTGATCAGAGACTTAAACCAATCTGGCTTCGAGGAGTTGAGAGATGATGCATGGCTGCTTGGTCAGCTGGAAAATCTGCTCGAGTTCTTTCCAGTTGGTGTTAAATACAATTAATGAGCTGATTGTGGCCTCACAAGTAGTTTATGTGCTTCTGGCCAAAATGCATCCCTTCCCTTGGTGACAAAATGGTGATTCTTAATAAGCCTCTTTGATGTCTCTGTCTGGTCCGGTTGCGGGGAGCCAGTTTCTGTTAGTTGTCTAGTTTCTTTGTGCATAGTGTGACCTTACAATGGCGTGTGAGATTCCACAATGATGAGAGTGGAACTCTTCTGATCTTGTAATGTCCATTAGAAGCTCCCAGAATAGATGGCCAATGATTCATGTGACCTGTAGCAGTTATTTAATGGTTCAGCACAAGTCCCTTTTAGGGAGTGGCATGGTGGCACAATGGTTAGCATTGCTGCCTCACGGCGCCGAGGGCCCGGATTTGATTCTGGCCCAGGTCACTGTCCGTGTGGAGTTTAAAAACATTTGTTCATGGGATGTGGGCGTCACAGTTTGTGCCAGCATGTATTGACCATTCCTAATAGGACCATAAGACCAGACCAGGTAAGGACGACAGATTTCCTTCACTAAAGGACATTAGTGAACCAGATGGGTTTTCACGACAATCGACAATGGTTTCATGGCCATCATTAGGCTTTTAATTCTAGATTTTTATTGAATTAAAATTTTACTGCCTGCATTTACGGGATTCGAACCCGGGTGCCCGGAGCATTACCCTGGGTTTCTGGTTTACTAGTCAAGTGACAATACCACTACGTCACCGCCTCACCATATTTTCCCCGTGTCTGCGAGGGTCTCATCCCCACAACCCAAAAAGATGTACCTGGTAGTTGAATTGGCCATATCTTTTTATTAAAATAGTAAAAAATATATACAAGGCCAAATGGTACTGTAATGACTGAGGCCAGGTCTTTGAGATTGGCCAGTTAGAATATGAGTTCCCTGATTAGTGGCCCAATCAGGGAACCCCTTTCTCTGTATATAACAGGGGGTGTCAGATCCTCTGCACTCCCAGTGTAGACCACAAGCTGAATGCACCTTGTTGTTCGGCTGTTGGTTTTGTAAATAAAAGGAATTCTGGTGAAGGACTTCTGCCTCTGTGAACTTATTATAGGTACAAACACAAATTTTGTGTTGGAGAAACAGGGTGCCCTCCCCTCAGTACCAAAGTACCCCTTAATTGGAAAAAAATAATTGGATCCTCTAAATTTATTTTAAAAAAGCAAAAGTCACTTTTAAAATAGGTAAAGTTTTGCACAGTTTGTATTTCTTTAAGTGTCTTATTGGTATGACAAGAATAATTAATAGCCCCTAACTTTCCTGTTTTTTTGCCATTCTTGCAACAGAACTCAAATGTAGTTAGTGAGGGAAGTTGAATGAATCAGGGTAAAGGGTTAAATAATGAGGAAAGATTCTAGAAACACTTGTATTCTTTGTTTATAAAGTTGAGGGCTAAATTGCAGTGTCAAAATGACGCAGGCATTTCTTAGGGTAAATACAGATACATTTTTTCATGTAGGAGAAATGGAGGGCAATGTGGCATATTTTAAACTTGTGGTTAGGCCATTGAGAAATGAAATAAGGAGCAGCTTTTCATAATAAAGGTGGTGGAGTTCTGGAACTCTCTCACTAACCAACCTTCCTATCCAACCTAACTGCTGCAACTGCATCTGCCCATGATGGTATTACAAGAATGACCATTGCACAGTCCTTGATGAAGTTAAAGTCCTACCTTGACACCGAGGATACTCTCTATCACGTTGCTACAGCGGGTGATATAGTTTTGAGTCAGGTTTGTGGTGGGGCGCCAATCAAGCAGGCTACTTTGTCCTAGATAGTGTTGAGCTTCCTGAATGGTGTTGGAGTTGTACTTTTCCAGGCGGGTGGAGAGTATTCCATCATATTCCCGAACCCTTGTGCCTTATAGATGGTGGACAGACTTTGGGGAATCAGGTGCTTACTTCAGTGCAGATTTCCCAGCCTCTGGCCTGCTCCTGTAGCCACAGTAGCTTTATGGCGGGTCCAGTTGTTTCTTGTCAGTGCTAAACCCCAGGATGTTGATGATGAGGAAAACTCTAAGATCTGTTGTTGAAGTAAAGGGGAGATGGTTAGAGATGATCATTGCCTTGCATTTGTGTGGCATGAATGTTACTTCCCACTTATCAGCCCAAGTCTGAATATTGTCCAGGACTTGCTGCATATGGGCATGGACAGGTTCAGTATCTGACGAGTTGTGAATAGTACTGAACACTCTGCAATTAGCAGTGGACATACCCACTTCTGACCTTTATAATGGAAGGAAGGTCCACGAGGAGGCAGCTGAAGATGCTTGGGCCTAAGACCAGATCCTGAGGAACTCCTCTGGCAATGTTCCTGGGGCTGAGATAATTGGCCGTCAGCAACCATAACTGGTTCTTTGTAACATCTACAACTCCAGTCAGTGGAGAATTTGCCCCTTGCTTATCATTGACTTCAATTTCTACCAGAGCTTCTGAATGCCACTCGGTTAATTGGTGCCTGATGTTGAGGACAGGTGCTCTCACTTTATTTGTGGAGTTCTGCTTTTTTGATTATGTTTGCTCCAAGGATGTAATAAGGTCAGGAGCCAAGTTGCCCTAGCAGAACACAAACTAAATATCAATGAGCTGGTTATTATTGACTAATGACCGCTTGACATCGCAATTAACAACAACGCCCATTGCTTTGGTGTTTGAGATTAGAATATTGGGGCAGTAATTGCTGGATTGGATTTATCTTGCTTTGCTGGACATGATGCCCTTTTTTATTTTCCAAATTGCTGGGTTGGGGCCAATGTGTAGCTGCACTGGAACAGCCTGGTTAAGACATGGCTAGTTCTGGGGCGCAAATTTTCAGTGTTATAGCTGGGATATTGTCAAGGTCCATCGTTGTTGCTGAAACCAGGGTGTTTAATGAGTCTCTTAAATGAGGGAGAAAGGTGGAGAAGTGTAAGACCATAAGACTTAGGAGCAGAATTAGGCCACTTGGCCCATCGAGTCTGCTCTGCCATTCAATCATGGCTGATATTTTCTCATCCCCATTCTCCTGCCTTCTCCCCATAACCCCCGACCCCCTTATTAATCAAGAACCTACCTATCTCTGTCTTAAAGACAGTGATTTGGCCTCCACAGCCTTCTGTGGCAAAGAGTTCCACAGATTCACCACCCTCTGGCTGAAGAAATTCCTCCTCATCTCTGTTTTAAAGGATCGTCCCTTTAACCTGAGATGTTGTCCTCAAGTTCTAGTTTTTCCTACAAGTGGAAACATCCTCTCCACGTCCACTCTATCCAGGCCTCGCAGTACCTTGTAAGTTTCAATAAGATCCCCTCTCATCCTGTAGGGAGGAATCCCAGAGCTGAAGGCCTAAGCAGCTGAAGGCATAGCCCAAGTTCTGGTGTTGTAAAATTGTGATGCTTGAGAGGCTGAAATTAGAAGAGGACAGATATGTCTGAGATTTGCAGGGCTGGAAGAGATTACAGGCTCATTGAGGGGCCAGTCACTGAGAGCTTTGAAAACAAGGATGTGAATTTTAAAATCGAGACAATTACCCCAATTAAGCAGTGTACAATGGGTCTAGTTACACCAAATGAACTACAGTGGTTCAGCAAGCAGCTCGCCACCACCTTAATGATAAGTAGGGTCGGGGAGCAAATGTAGTCCTTGCCAGCAACATTCACGAAGCATGGAAGAATGAATAAAAGCCGACACTTCCAAAATATTACTTTGCCTGTTAAGCACGTGGGACATCCTGAGCTCACAAATGGAGCTATACAAATGCAAGGTCTTTGTTCCCACAATATTAAGTTCTTTATTTCAGCGTTTTTGCAACAGTATATAATGTTGAATCCTTTGAAGTTCAAGATCTATTTTTCTTGTCTCAAGATAATACACTTTTTGGAGAAACTGCTGATTTTCCAAAATGTCTGTTTTATTTGTAAATGTTAACTTCAATTTGTAAGAAAACTTTTAATATTTTCTCAGGTATTTGATTTGAAACCTCTGCAGATTGTGTTGCCCTCAAGAGAGGATCCGAAATACCCCATAGTAGATTTGGACCTTCACAGCCCTTTCCTCTGCTTCAAACCCAAATGTATCCTTCAGGTAACTACTACTCCATAATTTAGAGTAACACTTTTCACTCTGCACCAGCTTCAGTGTTTCATTAATGCAATTTGTCATTTTGGCATCAATTAGCACTTTAAGGTAATAATTCTATTATTCATTTTATTTTCCTAAATCCCCCACCCCATCACTGCCGGCTCCTTCTTTTGTTCTGTACCCTTCGCATCCACTCCTCCGCTCCCTCTCCCCACATTCTCTTCAACTGCTGGTGCTCTTCCATTATTTGCTCATTTATTCCCGCTCATCCTTTTTGTCCTCACTTTCTCCCTTCCATCCGTCCTCCGAATTGACTTGTTTTAATCCAGTTATATTTGTGTCTGCTTAATCTGAATAACACAAACACAAAATATTGTATATGCTGGAAATACTCGTGTCTTGCTGCATCTGTCGAGAGATAAGAGGTAACGGCCACGATTAAACCAAAACATTTCAAAATGTAATTTTGGGTGAGTTTGGCAGGGTGTTTTGCATCGACTGCATTGGCGAGATCGTGGCCTGTATTCACCTACACTTAGTTCCAAAAATGAGACTCCAAATGAATCTCGACATGTCTGGTTCCCTCTCTGTCTGATTCGCCCAATATACAGCTGCGCCTCAGCTGCTCAATGCTAACAAGGGGAAGCTGCTTTTAAATGCTCCCTCAACACTCGCTCCCATTCAAGACACGAGGATGGCAATGCGGAGACCTGCGGCTCGCTTTGGGGCTGCCGACCTGGCTAGGCTTCTCACGCCGTGGATGAGAGGCAGGGCACCCTGTTCCCCGAGGGGGTCAGAGAACCAGCAGTAGGATCATCAATGCTGCCTGGGGGGGCAGTGGCAGCTGCAGTGAATGTGGGCAGCATTTTTAAAAATTTGTCTATGGCATGTGGGCATCACTGACTGGGCAGCATTTATTGCCAATTTCTAATTGCCCTTGCAGGAGACAGTTAAGAGTCAACCACATTGCGGTGGGTCTGGAGTCACATGCAGCCCAGGGCGGGTAAGGTTGGCTGATTTCCTTCCCTACAGGACATTAGTGAACCAGATGGGTTTTACGACAATAGTTTCATGGTCAACATTGCACTTTAAGTTAAACAATAATTTAGAATACCCATTTATTTTTTCCCATTAAGGGGTAATTTAGCATGGCACATCTTTGGGTTGTGGGGGTGAAATCCACGCAGACATGGGAAGAATGTGCAAACTCCACATGGACAGTGACACGGGGCCATGATCGAACTCTGGTCCTCGGTGCCTTGAATCATTACACTTGTAATCCCAGAATTTTATCTAATTCAAATTTTGCCATCTGCAGTGGCGGGATTTGAACCCAGGTCCCCAGAGCAGTACTCTGGGTCTATGGATTATTAGTCAAGTGACCCGTGGAGGTTCAACCACCCGAAGCAGAAAGAATTCTCCGAGTTCTCCTATGTACATAAAGCCTACTCCCGCATGGACTTCTTTTGAGTGGGTAAGTCCAGGGGTGATAGGAGCGGAATATCCCGCAATAGTAATCATGGATCATGCGCCACATTACATGGACGTGAGGTTGGAGACTTTACACCTCCGAGCCCCCGGAGGGGCTCTTCATGATGAAACAGTTCCTTGACGAGCTGGACATACCAGCAGTGGGGGAGGAAGTGGTCTTCAGTCCAACAGCAACCGCAATATACAACAAAGTACACAAGAAGAAATATTGGTCGAGGGCGCGCTATGATCCCAGCTGATACTACTGGACAAGTCGGATTTCATGGTGGAACCTGGCTTGACAGATCCTAACTTCTATTTTTGAGTAGATCTGTGGAGGGCAGCTACTGAACAGAGTCACAGGAGTGTGCTGATGATTTTTTGACAAAACAATAAAATATTTATTAACCAAAAAATATATATTTCACCACTACACCCACAACTATTTACAGATTCGTAAGGATAATACAAGTTACAGAATATTGTCATCTACTTCCTCCGGAAGCTAAAGAAATTTGGCATGTCTGCATTGATCAAACTTCTGCAGATGTGCGATAGAGAGCATCCTATCCGGCTGCATCACAACCTGTTATGGCAACTGCTCGATCCAAGATCGCAAGGAACTGCAGAGTGTGGTGAACTCAGCCCAACGTATCACACAAGCTTGCCACCCCCACATTGATTCTGTATACATGTCCCGCTGCCTCAAGAAGGCAGACAGCATTATCAGAGACCCCTCCCACCCAGGCATTGCCTTCTTCCAGACCCTTCCACCAGGCAGAAGGTACAGAAGTCTGAAGACCCGCACATCCAGATATAGGGACAGCTTCTTCCCCACAGCTACAAGACTCCTCAACGACTCCCCCTCGGACTGATCTGTTCCCTGTAAGAACACTATTCATGACGCCCTATGCTGCTCTTGCTCATATATTTGCTTTGTTTGGCCCCTTGTTCCGCACTGTAACTAATCACTGTTTGTCGATGTACCATTTGTCAATGTTCTCTGTTGATTATTCTTTTTGTCTACTATGTACGTACTGTGTACGTTCCCTTGGCAGCAGAAAAATACTTTTCACTGTACTTCGGTGCATGTGACAATAAATCAAATCAAACAATAAATATACAGTCCATGTGCTAAGAGGTGACCTGTAATAGAACACACCACACTTTGGGATCACTGAATGGAACCCCTTTAGGTTTGTGTAGATGTCATCTGCCTCTCCGCCACGACGCCCAGGAGGGTCTCGAGCTCTTCGTCCACAAATCGTGGGGCCGTGTGTCTTACTGACATCTTGTTGGCTAGGATGGTGTGTGGGTGTGGGGAGTCAAGTGCATATGTGGCTGCAGCTCATCAGCCTCCTTTGTGTCAATCGCAAAACTGGAGAATGCCGCACCATTTCTTATTGGAATCGATTGCGTTCCATGTGGCACCGGTGCTAGCTCCTTAATAGTCACAGAATCGGTCCAGGTGCGCCACCAGTTTTGCTGTTATGGAAGTCCACGAATTATGCGTCGGCGTCAACACTTATTCTCAGAAACGGAAAACCCCACCTAGTGAGGTTCCTCGAATTCAACTTCTCTGTCAGATGGGAAAATCTATAAATTACCACCTCTGATGTTAGTTTCCCTGCTGTTTGACCTTTCACATCTTTTGTTCGCTCTGGGGACTGTCATTAGCACTCTTTCCCCTTGGTTTCTGTGGCCATTAGCACCCGGTTTCCCTGGGTTTCCGTGGCTATGACACAACTTTCCTTCTCACTCCACAGTATAAATATTTCCCACTTTCTCTGTTAGGTTTGACAAAGAGTCATCGGACTCGAAACATTAGCTCTTTTCTCTCCCTACAGATGCTGCCAGACCTGCTGAGATTGTCCAGCATTTTCTCTTTCATTTATAAATGACCATACATGGCATATGATGAACTTTATTATGTGGCGGAATTCAACCAAAAGATCTCTAAGTGTAATTTTGGGTGAGTTTGGCAGGGTGTTTCTCGCCAGCTTTTTGGGTGGGATCCACACCGCTATTCAACCACACGAGTCGTTTTTTCAGGGGACTTGGGGAGTTTCTCCCCGGTCAAGCCCACACTTAGAAATGTTTTCATTGAGGCGGCGAGAGAGATTGGAAAAGTGAAGGACACTGGTGGGAATGCAGTCTTGGACCCGGCGGGGGTGACTGGGGTGTTTAGGGTGTTTTATAGCAAGTTGTGTGAGTCAGAACCCCCAGCCGGGGAAGAGGGGATGAGGCGGTTTCTGGGAGGATTGGAGTTCACAAAGGCTTTTTTTTTTTTCTATAAATTTAGAGTGCCCAATTAATTTCTTTCCAATTAAAGGGCAATTTAGTGTAGCCAATCCACCTAACTTGCACATCTTTGGGTTGTGGGGGTGGAACCCACGCAGACACTGGGAGAATCTGCAAACTCCACACGGACAGTGACCCAGAGCCGGGATCGAACCTGGGACCTTGGCGCCTTGAGGCAACAGGGCTAACCCACTGCGCCACCGTGCTGTCCTGAGTTCCCGAAGTTTGATGAGGAGGTGGTGGAGGGCCTGGGGAACCCAATTGGGCTTATAGAAGTAGTCGAGGGGCTAGAGGCGAAGCAATTGGGCAAGGCTCCGGGACCGGACGGGTGGAATTTTAGTTCTCAGGGGTGTTGGGACCACTGTTAGTAAGGGCCTTCAATAAAGCAAAGGTGTTGAGAGTGCTCCCCCAACATTGTCACAGGCGTCGATCTCTCTCATTTTAAAGCGGGAAACGGTCCTGAAAAACTGTGGGTCATACAGACCGATCTCCCTGTTAAATGTGGATGCCAAACTACTGGTGAAGGTCCTGGCCACAAAGATCGAAGACTGCTTCCAGGGATAATAGGAGAGGACTAGACAGGGTTCATTAAGGGGCGACATTTGGCGACCAACATCAGGAGGTTACTTAATGTAATTATGATGCCTCCAGACGGGTGCGAGGTTGAGGTGGTGGTGGCCATGGATGCAAAGAAGGCCTTTGATAGGGTGGAGTGGGAATACTTATGGGAGGTCCTGGGGCGGTTTTGGTTTGGGCAGTACTTTGTGGACTGGCACCGGTGGTGAGTGTGCGGTCGAATCGGGTGAGATCAGACTTTTTCAGGTTACACCAGGGGGCAAGGCAGTGATGTCCACTTTCCCCATTGTAGTTTGCCTCGGCTATAGAGCCGTTGGCAATGGAATTAAGAACGTCGAGGCTCGGGGGGAGGTGTGGTTTGGAGCACAGGGTTTTGCTTTACGCGGGCAATCTACTTTTGGTACATATCAGACCCACTGTGGGGGATTGGTGGGATTATGGGGATATTCGAGGAATTCGGCCGGTTCTCGGGATACAAATTGAATATGGGCAAGAGTGAGGTCTTTGTGGTCCTGGCGAAGGAGCAGGAGAAAAGATTGGGTGAGATGCCGGTGGTGGGAGGGAGCTTCCGATATTTGGGTATCCAGGTGGCGCGGGAGTGGGAGCAGCTGCATAAACTGAATTTGGGTCGGTTGGTAGATTAGATGAGGATGGTGGGATATTGTCATTGGCAGGGCGGGTTCAGACAGTTAAAATGACGGTCCTCCCAAGGTTTTTGTTTGTTTTTCAGAGCCTTCCAAACTTTATCTCCAAGGCATTCTTTAAAAAAGTGAATGCAGTGATCTCGGGATTTGTCTGGGCCGGTAAAGCCCTGCGGGTGAAGAAGGTGCTGTTGGAGTGGGGGTTTGGGGGGGGGGGGGGGGCTCTCCCGAAACTCATTAATTACTACAGGGCGGTGAATATTGCGATGGTCAGGAAGTGGGTAGTGGGAGAGGCGTCGGTATGGGAGCGGGTGGAGGTGGCCTCATGTAAGGACACGTGTTTGGGGGCATTGTTAATGACACCTCTGCTGTTCTCTCCGGCTCGGTACGCCACAAGCCCGGTAGTAGTGGCAGCCCTGAGGGTGTGGGGACAGTGGAGGCAGCAAATGGGGTTGGAGGGGCGTCGGTGTGGGCACCAATATGTGATAACCATTGGTTCATCCCGGAGGGGCTGTATGGGGTTTCGGAGGTGGCAGTGGGCAGGGATCGAGAAGTTTGGGGATCTGTTTATTGCTGAGGAGTTCCCGAGCTTGAAGGAGCTGGAGGAGGAGTTTGAGTTGCTAGGTGGGAATGGGGTTCTGGTATTTACAAATGAGGGATTTTGTGCGGAGGCAGGTCTCGACCTTCCCACATCTGCCGCACTGGGGGCTACAGGAGTAGGGGAGGGGAAGGTCTCAGAGATCTAAAAGGAAGTGATGGGGTGGGTGGGAGCCCCAGTAGGAAAGGGGAGAAAGTGGGAAGAAGAGCTGGGTGGGGAGTTGGGAGGCCGGATTATGGGAGGAGGCCCTGAGGCGAGTTAATGCATCCTCATTGTGATCCAAGGTCAGCCTGATACAATTTAAGTTGGTCCACAGGGCACACGTGACTGGAGCCTGGATGTGCAGGTTCTTTGAGGGATGGAGGATAGTTGTGGGCGCTGTGCGGGGGGAGTTAGACGCCAAGTTAGACGCCTGCAAACCATGCCCATATGTTTTGGGCATGTCCGAGGCGGAGGGATTCCTGGCAGTGATTTGCTGACGTCATGTCAGAGGTCTTAAAGTGAGGGTGGTGCCGAGTCCAGAGATAGCGATCTTTGGTCTGTCCGAAGACATGGGAGCCCAGGTGGTGAGAGAGGCTGACATTCTGGCCTTTGCCTCCCTGGTGGCCTGGAGACAGATCTTACTAGGATGGAGGAACTCTGAACCCACGCAGTCGGAGGTTTGGGTTATCGACATGGCGGAGTTTCTCAGACTCAGAATTAAATTTGCCTTGAGGGGTTCGTTGCAGGGGTTTGCTAGGAGGTGGCAGCCGTTCATCGACTTCTTTGAAGAAAATGTAAGCTGTCAGCAGGAAGGAGGGGGGGAAGGGGGGCATGGGGAAACGGGGTGGCATGTGAGAGACGAGTGAGGGCAGGAGAACCTACGGAGGGATGGCTGGGCAAGGTGGCACTGTGTATGTAAGCCATGTTGGCTGGGGTGTGTGCTCGGGCGAGGGGGGGGGGTTTGTTGGTTATATTGCTGTGTTTTGGTTCTTGTTGAAATTTGATGTTTAAAATTGTTAAAATTATAAATGCCTCAATAAAGTATTTTCTAAAAAAAAGAGAAATGTTTTCATCACTGGGGAGCTGAACATGCCTGCAAGACCGGTTCGTCAGAGATTGGGCCGCCATTTTGAAAGGATGCCCCCATCTCTCAGTGAGCTTGAGGGTTCCCCACAACCCCCACCCATGGGCAATGTCATCCTCCGCACACATGGGCATTACCCCACTCTCCATCCGCTCCAAAGTGAGGATACCCTGCGATAGGGTCGCTGAACGGCCACCTTTTTGGGCCCCCCTGGGGGCCAGGAGACTATGGTGCAAGCATATTTAAAGAAACCTAATGGCTCATTTAAATATACTGATCTGGATTTTGCCGTTTTGCACGGTTCGGTTGAATCTATTGAGATGTCTCAAGCGTTGATGTCTCGCGAGAGGCCTCACATGAGATTCAATGGCCTCACCAAGTTAGACGCAATGAGGCCGCTGAATCGCGCCCTTTGTCAATAAAATATTAATGTTTGTGCGGAAGTGAATATATTTTAAGGATAAGAGGGGATAAATGCCAAGTATTGATAATTATCTAATTTTCTTTCTCAGATCCTGACATCCATTTTAATTGAACAGAAGATCGTCTTTCTGTCAGCTGATTGGGCTTTGCTGACACTCATTGCAGAATGTTTTATTCTCTATCTTCACCCACTTCAGTGGAAACATACCTATGTGCCTATCCTGTCCAAAGGGATGATGGATTTTCTGATGGCACCAACAGCTTTTCTGATGGGCTGCCACATTGATTACTTTAATAAAGTTAACTTGGTAAGCATTGTATCATATAACTGAAGACAAAGGATGATTGGTGGAACCTCCTGTATTCCTGATATCCAGAGAAATGTGAATCCAGCAAGAATTAAGGCTGGGAGCATATTTTGTTCACTGACACCTGTTATATTACCATGATTGGTAATATGTTGTATTCTTTGTCCTTTCTTCCAGAATGACGCGATGTAGTGTTGACAAAAAATATACCAATCAAAAGATTGAAACAAAACTAATTTATTATCGCACTACTAATTAAATGAAGTTCGCACACTCTACTGAGCAGATAATAATTAAGTGATATTGAATCTGTTTTACAGTACTCAATAATCTAACTAATCACTAACTAGACTATGATCTAACCTCGTGTTAACTCTTTTTAAAAAAAAAATAATATTTTATTGAAAATGTTTGGTCCACCAACACCGTACATTGTGCATCCTTTACACAATATTAAAACAACACAAATAACAATGACCTATTTTATAAACAGAAAATGAATAAATAATAAATAACAAAAATGAAAACTAACCCTAATTGGCAACTGCCTTATCACAAGTAACACTCCAAAAATATAATTTAACAGTCCAATATATAATTATCTGTAGCAACGACCTATACATATTATACAGTATATATTAACAACCCTGAGAGTCCTTCTGGTTCCTCCTCCTCCCTCTCTTCCCCCCCCCCCCCCCCCCCCGATCCTGGGCTGCTGCTGCTGCCTTCTTTTTTCCATTCTATCTATCTTTCTGCGAGGTATTCGACGAACGGTTGCCACCGCCTGGTGAATCCTTGAGCCGACCCCCTTAGAACTAACTTAATCCGCTCTAGCTTTATAAACCCTGCCATGTCATTTATCCAGGTCTCCACCCCCGGGGGCTTGGCTTCTTTCCACATTAGCAATATCCTGCGCCGGGCTACTAGGGGCGCAAAGGCCAAAACATCGGCCTCTCTCACCTCCTGCACTCCCGGCTCTTGTGCAACCCCAAATATAGCCAACCCCCAGCTTGGTTTGACCCGGACCCCCACTACTTTTGAAAGCACCTTTGTCACCCCCATCCAAAACCCCTGTAGTGCCGGGCATGACCAAAACATATGGGTATGATTCGCTGGGCTTCTCGAGCACCTCGCACACCTATCCTCCACCCCAAAAAATTTACTGAGCCGTGCTCCAGTCATATGCGCCCTGTGTAATACCTTAAACTGAATCAGGCTTCGCCTGGCACACGAGGACGACGAGTTTACCCTGCTTAGGGCATCTGCCCACAGCCCCTCCTCGATCTCCTCCCCCAGCTCTTCTTCCCATTTCCCTTTTAGTTCATCTACCATAGTCTCCCCTTCGTCCCTCATTTCCCTATATATATCTGACACCTTACCATCCCCCACCCATGTCTTTGAGATCACTCTGTCCTGCACCTCTTGTGTCGGGAGCTGCGGGAATTCCCTCACCTATTGCCTCGCAAAAGCCCTCAGTTGCATATACCTGAATGCATTCCCTTGGGGCAACCCATATTTCTCGGTCAGTGCTCCCAGACTCGCGAACTTCCCATCCACAAACAGATCTTTCAGTTGCGTTATTCCTGCTCTTTGCCACATTCCATATCCCCCATCCATTCCCCCCGGGGCAAACCTATGGTTGTTTCTTATCGGGGACCCCCCCAAGGCTCCAGTCTTTCCCCTATGCCGTCTCCACTGTCCCCAAATCTTCAGTGTAGCCACCACCACCGGGCTTGTGGTGTAGTTCCTCGGTGAGAACGGCAATGGGGCTGTCACCATAGCCTGTAGGCTAGTCCCCCTACAAGGACGCCCTCTCTAATCTCTTCCACGCCGCTCCCTCCTCCTCTCCCATCCACTTACTCACCATTGAAATATTAGCGGCCCAATAATACTCACTTAGGCTCGGTAGTGCCAGCCCCCCCCCCCCCCTATCCCTGCTACGCTGTAAGAATCCCTTCCTCACTCTCGGGGTCTTCCCGGCCCACACAAAACCCATGATGCTCTTTTCAATCCTTTTAAAAAAAGCCTTCGTGATCACCACCGGGAGGCACTGAAACACAAAGAGGAATCTCGGGAGGACCACCATCTTAACCGCCTGCACCCTCCCTGCCAGTGACAGGGATACCATATCCCATCTCTTGTAATCCTCCTCCATTTGTTCCACCAACCGCGTTAAATTTAACCTATGCAATGTGCCCCAATTCTTGGCTATCTGGATCCCCAGGTAACGAAAGTCCCTTGTTACCTTCCTCAACGGTAGGTCCTCTATTTCTCTACTCTGCTCCCCTGGATGCACCACAAACAACTCGCTTTTCCCCATGTTCAATTTATACCCTGAAAAATCCCCAAACTCCCCAAGTATCCGCATTATTTCTGGCATCCCCTCCGCCGGGTCTGCCACATATAGTAACAAATCGTCCGCATACAAAGATACCCGGTGTTCTTCTCCTCCTCTAAGTACTCCCCTCCACTTCTTGGAACCCCTCAACGCTATTGCCAGGGGCTCAATCGCCAGTGCAAACAATAATGGGGACAGAGGGCATCCCTGCCTTGTCCCTCTATGGAGCCGGAAATATGCAGATCCCCGTCCATTCGTGACCACGCTCGCCATCGGGGCCCTATACAACAGCTGCACCCATCTAACATACCCCTCTCCAAAACCAAATCTCCTCAACACCTCCCACAAATAATCCCACTCCACTCTATCAAATGCTTTCTCGGCATCCATCGCCACTAATATCTCCGTTTCCCCCTCTGGTGGGGGCATCATCATTACCCCTAACAGCCTCCGTATATTCGTGTTCAGCTGTCTCCCCTTCACAAACCCAGTTTGGTCCTCGTGGACCACCCCCGGGACACATTCCTCTATTCTCATTGCCATTACCTTGGCCAGGATCTTGGCATCTACATTTAGGAGGGAAATAGGTATATAGGACCCGCATTGTAGCGGGTACTTTTCCTTCTTTAAGAGAAGCGATATTGTTGCTTCAGACGTAGTCGGGGGCAGTTGTCCCCTTTCCTTTGCCTCATTAAAGGTCCTCGTCAATACCGGGGCGAGCAAGTCCACATATTTTCTATAGAATTCGACTGGGAATCCATCCGGTCCCGGGGCCTTTCCCGCCTGCATGCTCCTAATTCCTTTCACCACTTCTTCTACCTCGATCTGTGCTCCCAGTCCCACCCTTTCCTGCTCTTCCACCTTGGGAAATTCCAGCCGATCCAAAAAGCCCATCATTCTCTCCCTCCCATCCGGGGGTTGAGCTTAATATAATTTTTTATAAAATGTCTTGAACACTCCATTCACTCTCTCCGCTCCCCGCTCCATCTCTCCTTCCTCATCCCTCACTCCCCCTATTTCCCTCGCTGCTCCCCTTTTCCTCAATTGGTGTGCCAGCACCTCGTGTTGACTCTATCTATTCTAATCTCATGCTTTCTCTTTGTGCTACTCACTCAGCTTCTCCCAGAATTCCTTGAGAGGCTGTCTTAAATACAGAGAAGTAGTGACACCCTCGACTGTTTGATTTACACAGGTATAATTATTAACCCTTCACTAACCTAACTACATACATACCATTACAACACCTGGCTTGGCCCTGACAGCAGGATCAGCTGGGTAAAGGTTTCCTACAAGGGCTCGCTTGGAACTACAACTGTCTGTAGTTCTCTTGATACCATTCCTGGTGTCCTGGATGACCAACGATTAGAATTTTTGCTCACTTCCAATGATCTTGTGTGCGAGATCAAATCAAATATTGCTGAGTAGTCTAATTGTACAATTTCCAGTTGGTGATGATGGTTCTTAGGAGCCCTTTTTAATGGTGCAGCAATGCTTTTGCATTTAATTTGAAGTTCTCGGTCTGAGTTTGAGGATAACTGCTGCACTATGTCTTTGGCACTCTCCACTGTATGGGCGTGATGATTGAGCATGACAAAGAAGAGCAACTTTTACACAGAATCATAGTGCAGAAGAGCCCTTCGGCACATCGAGTCTGCACCGACACGTGAAAAAAACCTGACGTACCCACTTAATCCCATTTACCAACACTTTGCCCATAGCCTTGAATGTTATGACATTCCAAATGCTTATCCAGGTACTTTTTAAAGCATATGAGGCAACCTACCTCTACCACCGTCCCAGGCAGTACATTCCAGACCATTACCCTCTGGATAAGAAGGTTTTTCCTCATTCCCCCCTAAACCTCTTGCCCCTCACCTTGAACTTGTGTCCCCTTGTGACTTACCCTTTAAGGGGAACAGCTGCTTCCTGCCCCTGCGACACATAATCTTGTCTACCTCAATCTGGTCGCTCCTCAGTCTTCTCTGCTCCACCAAAAACAACTCAAGCCTATCCAACTTTTCTTCGTAATTAAAATGTGCAACCCCCCAGTGCAACCACATCCTTCCTATAATGTGGCAACCTTAACAGCACATAGTACTCCAGCTGTGGCCTCACCAAAGTTATTTAAAACTCCAACATGACATCCCTGCTTTTGCAATCCATGCCCCGATGAAGGCAAGTGTCCCATATGCCGTTTTCACCACCTTATTAACCTGCTTGTCTGCCGTCAGAGATCTATGGTCAAACACGCGAAAGTCCTTTGTTCCTCAGTACACTTGAGTATGATACCTGGACAGGAGAGCAAATGCAGTGCAGGTGCTTAAAACTCATTTATTTGATGTTCAAGTTGTAGCCGATCTTGCTGTTGGGAGCAAGGAAATTGAGAGTCTGATTCTCAAGTGAGCTGAGGAAATTTGAGGACCTGTATCTCAATTAAAACATGGAGTAGAAATTGGAAGTGTAATTTGGGAAGTTCTTGATCATTTGGATAGATTTCTATCCTCTGGAAAAGTGGACCCTTTAAACAATTAATGTTTCAATGTTTTGAAAATGAAGATTGTGTAATATGCTGAGAAGAATTTGCAATCTGTCTAAAATAGCTAATACTAACAGCCCCTTCCTGTTTCTAAAGGCTCGTATTCTCTATTTTATAAAATCAGATTGATAGAAAAATGTAAATTACTGTAGCCCAGAAAGTATTAAAATGTAATTGCACTGAATTTTAATAAATTTTAAACAATATTTATCTGTAAAGTCTAAAAGTAACCTTGTTTATTTGCCACTGATTATACAGGAGGTTGAAGGCTTAATATTGGTGAACATTGATGAAGGAACAATTAAATCCTCAAACTTGGCAGATATCAGACCAGATATACCCAAAATGCCATTAGAAGCTGCAGAATGTTTTACACAAAAGTAAGTGTAAATGCAGGAGATTGAACAAGTTTTTGCTGAGCAAAGCAGATTTCATCATTCTGTCTTTCTGTAGTAACTGATATTTGATCTATACATTGACGGTTTTGGAGTATAATATATTTATGAAAATGGATAACTCAGTCAGAAATTCTATCTATAGTGTAAGGTGATGACTGTAGGGAGTTTATGGGCGTGATTCTCGGTGTCATGAGAATGTCACTTTAAGAAATGTTTGGCTGCTCATGTTACTGCAGTGATATCAGAGTGTGGGTGGAGCTGAGCTCTGGCTCTGCTTTTTAGTTTCACTTTGAGAAAAGCTTGGGTGTGTCTGTGTTTTTTGGTTTCGTTTTCAGTGTTGGAGCTGAAGACAGACAAAGCAGGTGTACTGTTGATCTCTCTGCCATGAAAAGACTATCTCTTGATCATTTGGTGAATTCAGAATTATAAATGTTCTCTGTAGTGAATACAAACCTGGTGTGCTTCTGTTAAAGGTTTTGTTTTTAAGTCTTATGGGTGTTAAAAGGAAAGCTTAAAGGATTACTTAGTGTTTTAGTCTTTGGGGGTTGTATTTGAATTAATGGTTGCTAAGATGTTCACTATGTTTTAAAAAAGTTAACTTGAGTTCATAGAATAAACAGTGTTTTGCTTTCAAAAATACTTTTCCATTTCTGCTGGACCACACCTGTAGAGTGGGCCGTGTGCTCCCCATACCACAATCTATTAAAAGTTGTGGGTCAGGTGAACTCCATGATACACTTTGGGGTTCTTTAAACCCTGGCCCATAACAAATTTGGGGCTCAAGGGGGATAAAAGTCTATCTATTGGATTGACTTAGTGAACTTAAAGACAGTGAGGGGTGAGCATATTGTGGTGGCATTTCAGGTGTGGTATTCTAGTTCAAGTAGGGAGTGTGTTGTGGACAATGGCTCTTTCAGATGCTCAGACGTTTTTGGGGGTGGAGACGGTCACACGCAGTGCCTTACGGACAGAGACTAAAAGCAGACTGTTAGATTTGGCAAGAACATTGCAGTTAACATTACCTGACAAAATGCGAAAAGATGAGGTAATTATGGCGGTGGCTAAGCATTTAAAGTTGCCTAAGATACAGTTTGGCTCATTGGAAGTGGCAAAAATTCAGTTACAATTTAAACAAATGGAACATGAGAAAGAATTAAAGCAGCTTGAATACGAAAAAGATAGACCAAATCTAGGAGCTCTGGAGCCAGAGGGCTCCGGTTCACTTGTCGGCGGCACATACACAGTCGTGCCACCCTGTCCCGTGTGCTGACTTTGAGATGCAGCATCATTAGCGGGATGGAACTCTAGGGAGCTGGTGGCCACCGCCGCCACTCCATGGGACGGGTCCGGGTTGACACCCATCGCCCCCTTCTACTGGTCGATGCCATAGGGTCCTGGGGTTCACCCAGCGATGGAGGGGCAGCTGGTTCGAGCCCTGGCTGTGCCTGCATCATCTGGCTCTACTAGTCCTGGTATTTCCCCATGGTCTGCATCATTGTATCGATACCCACGTCGATATTCCTCAGTGACCAGGCCACGCTCTGCAGTGCCTCGGTAATGCCCACCTGTGACTGGGACAAGCTCCGCACACCTCACCATTCCCACCTGCGAGCGGGACCTGTCCCGCAGAACCTCATCAAGGTCAGCCTGGTACTGGGTGACATCCCCCAGTGAGTTGGACATTCTGCCGAGACCCTCAGCCATGGCCGACACCGACTGCGCGACGCCTTGGACACCTTCACTAATGATGCTGACGTTGTGTACCAGGCTTTCCACTGCTGTCGCCACCCCAGCAGTGTTGGCCTCAGTGCCACCCCTTGCCGGCGACATCTTCAGCGCCGGTAGCCTCGGGGACTCCTTCAATCAGTTTTATGGATCTGTTGGAGTGACGCTGACATCCCAGTCTGAATGTCCCGGCTGTTTCCTATAAGCCCCATCAGCTCCGGGTACCTCTGTACCACAGGCTCAGCATCAGGCTGTGACCCAGCTGGGCCCTGGAATCCAGCAGCTCTCTGACTGCTGTCTCACTTTGGGGTTCCTGCCTCCACCTGATATACATCATTAGCAGTGTGGTGCTCTCCAGATTGTGCCCTTTAAGTCCATCCACTAACATTTCCCACCGAGGTGTGTGTCTCTGCGCTGGTGGATGGTGGGGATGACAGCTCTATCGCCGCGACTACGGGTGCATCCTCGGAGCTCTCCTCCGAGGTGGTCTCCTGGGAGGCAGGTAAGGGCGCTGCCTGGGATGGGCCGGCGCTGTCGGCTGGAGGGCTTGAGGGAGAATGAACATTTGGTCAGTGGGAGGGATGGGTCAGTCAGTAAGGCAATAACAAATGATGTTTGACAGGTCCTCTGGATGGAGCCTTGTGGTTCCTGACCTCTGCGGGGTCAGCCAGCCTTCTGTGTGGGGGACAAATCTGTCCTCGGCCACCCCAGTCACCTCCAGGGCGCGCTCCTCAAAGTAGGTGAGGATTCATAAGTCCGGCACCCCTCCGCCAGTCTGGGCCCTCTCTCGATGATTATGGAAGAGCTTTTCCTGAGGAGACACAGAGAGGACATTGGTAGCCACACACGTGGTTCACAATGGTTGGAGTGGGGGGGGGGGGGGGGGGGGGGGGGGGGGGGGTGAAGGGAGGGCTGGGGTGGGGGATGCTGAAGGGGGAGCGGGGTGGAGGGAGGATTGTGGATCGCATGGGGAGTTGTGGGGTGGATGCTTCCTTGTTGGTGGTTAGTTCTATTTACTCGTGCTGCCCGGTGTAAGTTGGTGACTTTTTTTCAGCACTGAAGGCCAGTCCTGCTCGTTACACTCACGGAGCTCACAGCTGCGGCCCCCCGTCCCAGGCAGCATTGGTTGCCCTATGGCTCACCCTCCGGACTCTCGGGGGAACAGGACATCTCTCATGGCCTCCACGTCGTCTAGCAGCCTCCCCAGATCTCGGTCCCAGAATCTTGGGGCTTGTCTCATCGGTGCCATTGTTGCGAGCTAGCTGGGGTTCGCTGAGCAAGTGCTGCTTAAGTACTGCTGAACTTTGTTAGTGGGAGACTGGTGAGCGTGGTCCCAGCGAATCAGCTGGCGAGCCTTCAGTTGCGGCGAGAAGCCCGTGAGGCCTCGTTAAGTGGATCAGTTAACGTTTGAAGTAAAAAAAACCTCACCATTATTCTTAGAATTCCCCCTATACCAAAAAGGGTCAATAAGACATTCTAAATGGTGAACTGGGATTCTCACTCCCTGACTCCTATGCAGACTTAGGTATTATTTGGGTCAATCTATATTTTCAAGTTATCCCCCAGTATAACCCATATCTTCATAGAAGATTTCATCTACTTACCACTTAGTAGCCTCAATCCTGGGTCCCGCGTGGCTAAGTAAAGTAGACTTTGTAATAACCACTGTTTCAGGTTGAAACTTTGTTATTTTATTTTTATTTTTTTCTTTTAAAAGATAAAATCACTGTCTTTACAGAAAAGTAAAAAGATCTTGCTTCTGGATTCTCCCGGTTGGTTGAAAAAACCTTCAGTTCTACCGTGACAATCTCTCTTTATATTTTGGTTTTCTCCTGATGGATTCACTGTTCTGCTCAGTTTCTGTGTTCTATCCTTCCCATGACCGAGGGCAGCTATGAGAGCTGACTCCACTGGCTGCTTCGATTTAGGGTTTATATTTCCCTTCTAGCAGTTATTAAGTTTATATGACATTATCGTAAAGTAACTTTGTTTTGCTCTTGATTGTTCAATGTACCTTTAATTTTAATTACTTCTAACACAACTATGTATTCATGCTGAGCATGACTTTAGCTCATCGAACTCTGATTACGTTTTTTTCCTTTGTAATGTTCAAAAGTGCTTTGATCCCAGAGGGGTTCTGGTTCCTGTCACTTCTAAAGTTGCTTTATTACCAAATAGTGCCCTTAACTTGTCAGAACTCTGACTCCGATTTGGGGTTAACTTGTGCTCTTGTGGACACGTCGTCGCCGGCTTCCCACATTCAACTGGTGTCAGCAGGATTTCACACCTAAACATTTGTCACCCAGTTCAACTCAAGATCCTGGCAATTCTTTAATAACTGCTAACTAAAATAATTAACTTCAAAGAAGGTGCAAAATATTGTTTCCCTTCATGTAACTAAAAGTTCAATCTGCTTTAACTTGAAAGACATGCATCAATTTTACAGCATGAGCTGTCACAAACTGTTTTCTTAACGCCTGTTTGATGAAGGCTATCTGCATTTCAAACTTCTTTTGCTGAATACTGTTAACCCTTCGTGGGATTTTTCCCTACATTTTCTCATGTACTCTCAGGTTAGGTTTTGCCAGACTTCCATGTTTCAAATGACATAGTTTCCATTTTTACTTTACACGTTGAATTCCCCCGCTGGCCTTGCGGCAATTCAAGTTCACTACCACACGTAGAGATTTTTCTGGAGACTCATGGCCTATGACTCCATTGCTGTTTGGGAGTTATTTCAAAGAACAAAGAACAAAGAAATGTACAGCACAGGAAGAGGCCCTTCGGCCCTCCAAGCCCATGCCGACCATGCTGCCCGACTAAACTACAATCTTCTACACTTCTTGGGTCCGAATCCCTCTATTCCCATCCTATTCATGTATTTGTCAAGATGCCCCTTAAATGTCACTATCGTCCCTGCTTCCACCACCTCCTCTGGCAGCGAGTTCCAGGCACACATTACCCTCTGCGTAAAAAACGTGCCTTGTACATTTACTCTAAACCTTGCCCCTCTCACCTTAAACCTATGCCCCCTAGTAATTGGCCCCTCTACCCCGGGGAAAAGCCTCTGACTATCCACTCTGTCTGTGCCCCTCATAATTTTGTAGACCTCTATCAGGTCGCCCCTCAACCTCCTTCGTTCCAGTGAGAACAAACCGAGTTTATTCAACCGCTCCTCATAGCTAATGCCCTCCATACCAGGCAACATTCTGGTAAATCTCTTTTGCACCCTCTCTAAAGCCTCCACATCCTTCTGGTAGTGTGGCGACCAGAATTGAACACTATACTCCAAGTGTGGCCTAACTAAGGTTCTATACAGCTGCAACATGACTTGCCAATTCTTATACTCAGTGTCCCGGCCAATGAAGGCAAGCATGCCGTATGCCTTCTTGACTACTTTCTCCACCTGTGTTGCCCCTTTCAATGACCTGTGTACCTGTACTCCTAGATCTCTTTGACTTTCAATACTCTTGAGGGTTCTACCATTCACTGTATATTCCCTGCCTGCATTAGACCTTCCAATATGCATTACCTCACATTTGTCCGGATTAAACTCCATCTGCCATCTCTCCGCCCAAGTCTCCAAACAATCTAAATCCTGCTGTATCCTCTGACAGTCCTCATCGCTATCCACAATTCCACCAACCTTTGTGTCGTCTGCAAACTTACTAATCAGACCAGTTACATTTTCCTCCAAATCATTTATATATACTACAAACAGCAAAGGTCCCAGCATTGATCCCTGTGGAACACCACTGGTCACAGCCCTCCAATTAGAAAAGCATCCTTCCATTGCTACTCTCTGCCTTCTATGACCTAGCCAGTTCTGTATCCATCTTGCCAGCTCACCCCTGATCCCGTGTGACTTCACCTTTTGTACTAGCCTACCATGAGGGACCTTGTCAAAGGCCTTACTGAAGTCCATATAGACAACATCCACTGCCCTACCTGCATCAATCATCTTAGTGACCACCTCGAAAAACTCTATCAAGTTAGTGAGACACGACCTCCCCTTCACAAAACCATGCTGCCTCTCACTAATACGTCCATTTGCTTCCAAATGGGCGTAGATCCTGTCTCGAAGAATTCTCTCCAGTAATTTCCCTACCACTGAAGTAAGGCTCACCGGCCTGTAGTTCCCTGGATTATCCTTGCTACCCTTCTTAAACAGAGGAACAACATTGGCTATTCTCCAGTCCTCCGGGACATCACCTGAAGACAGTGAGGATCCAAAGATTTCTGTCAAGGCCTCAGCAATTTCCTCTCCAGCCTCCTTCAGTATTCTGGGGTAGATCCCATCAGGCCCTGGGGACTTATCTACCTTAATATTTTTTAAGACACCCAACACCTCGTCTTTTTGGATCTCAATGTGACCCAGGCTATCTACACACCCTTCTCCAGACTCAACATTTACCAATTTCTTCTCTTTGGTGAATACTGATGCAAAGTATTCATTTAGTACCTCGCCCATTTCCTCTGGCTCCACACATAGATTCCCTTGCCTATCCTTCAGTGGGCCAACCCTTTCCCTGGCTACCCTCTTGCTTTTCATGTACGTGTAAAAAGCCTTGGGATTTTCCTTAACCCTATTTGCCAATGACTTTTCGTGACCCCTTCTAGCCCTCCTGACTTCTTGCTTAAGTTCTTTCCTACTTTCCTTATATTCCACACAGGCTTCGTCTGTTCCCAGCCTTTTAGCCCTGACAAATGCCTCCTTTTTCTTTTTGACGAGGCCTACAATATCTCTCGTTATCCAAGGTTCCCGAAAATTGCCGTATTTATCCTTCTTCCTGACAGGAACATGCCGGTCCTGAATTCCTTTCAACTGACACTTGAAAGCCTCCCACATGTCAGATGTTGATTTGCCCTCAAACATCCGCCCCCAATCTATGTTCTTCAGTTCCCACCTAATATTGTTATAATTAGCCATCCCCCAATTTAGCACATTCATCCTAGGACCATTCTTATCCTTGTCCACCAGCACTTTAAAACTTACTGAATTGTGGTCACTGTTCCCGAAATGCTCCCCTACTGAAACATCTACCACCTGGCCGGGCTCATTCCCCAATACCAGGTCCAGTACCGCCCCTTCCCTAGTTCGACTGTCCACATATTGTCCTCCTGGATGCTCCTTACAAACTCCGCCCCATCTAAGCCCCTGGCACTAAGTGAGTCCCAGTCAATATTGGGGAAGTTGAAGTCTCCCGTCACCACAACCCTGTTGTTTTTACTCTTTTCCAAAATCTGTCTACCTATCTGCTCCTCTATCTCCCGCTGGCTGTTGGGAGGCCTGTAGTAAACCCCCAACATTGTGACTGCACCCTTCTTATTCCTGATCTCTACCCATATAGCCTCACTGCCCTCTGAGGTGTTCTCCCCCAGTACAGCTGTGATGTTCTCCCTAACCAGTAGCGCAACTCCGCCACCCCTTTTACATCCCCCTCTATCCCGCCTGAAACATCTAAATCCTGGAACGTTTAGCTGCCAATCCTGCCCTTCCCTCAACCAGGTCTCTGATATGGCAACAACATCATCGTTCCATTAAAACATATGCACTTCAGGCCACCAGACCCGCTGTGTTCAGCAACTTCTCCCTGTCTGCTCTGGTCAGAGCCCCACTGTCCCTATTCCCTCGTTCTCCCTCAATGCTCTCACCTTCTGACCTATTGCTCCCGTGCCCACCCCCCTGCCATACTAGTTTAAACCCTCCCGTGTGACACTAGCAAACCTCGCGGCCAGGATATTTATGCCTCTCCAGTTTAGATGCAACCCGTCCTTCTTATATAGGTCACACCTGCCCCGGAAGAGCTCCCAGTGGTCCAGATAACGGAAACCCTCCCTCCTACACCAGCTGTTTAGCCACGTGTTTAGCTGCTCCATCTTCCTATTTCTAGCCTCACTGGCACGTGGCACAGGGAGTAATCCCGAGATTACAACCCTAGAGGTCCTGTCTTTTAACTTTCTGCCTAGCTCCCTGAACCCCTGCTGCAGGACCTCATGCCCCTTCCTGCCTATGTCGTTAGTACCAATATGTACAACGACCTCTGCCTGTTTGCCCTCCCCCTTCAGGATGCCCTCTACCCGTTCGGCGACATCCTGGACCCTGGCACCAGGGAGGCAACATACCATCCTGGAGTCTCTTTCACGTCCACAGAAGCGCCTATCTGTGCCCCTGACTATAGAGTCCCCTATTACTATTGCTCTTCTGCTCTTTGACCCTCCCTTCTGAACATCAGAGCCAGCCGTGGTGCCACTGCTCTGGCTGCTGCTGTTTTCCCTTGATAGGCTATCCCCCCCGACAGTATCCAAAGGGGTATACCTGTTCGAGAGGGGGACAACCACAGGGGATTCCTGCACTGACTGCCTGCCCTTTCTGGTGGTCACCCATTTCTCTGCCTGCACCTTGGGTGTGACCACATTTATATAACTGTGATCTATGACGCTTTCCACCACCTACATGCTCCTAAGTGCATCCAATTGCTGCTCCAACCGAACCATGCGGTCTGTGAGGAGCTCCAGTTGGGTGCACTTTCTGTCGATGAAGCCACCTGGGACGCTGGAAGGCTCCCGGACCTGCCACATCTCACAGTCAGAGCACAGCACCCCCTAACTGACATTGCGTCAATTAATTAAAATTAAAAGTTTAAAAAAATTTTAAATATTTTTTTATTTTTTATTTTTTTTAAAAGTTACTGTTAACTATCTGTTTCCTAGCACTAGATTGCTAATATAAATGCGAAAGCTAAATATGGTACTCTCCGATCTCTGGCTTAGATACCCCTCTAAATTATAATTAAGTAATTATGTTTAATTAGTTACCAATGCTTAATTTTTTCAATTTAGTGTAGATTCCCAAACAGCCACTCAGGTCACAGCTTTTCTGTTTCCCCCCGACACACACAATTTGAAAAAGGTATAAAAGTAAAAATGAGTAAAAATCACTTACTTACCTTCTGAGTGTCCTAGATGTTCTCAGGTTCCCTCCCTGACAGAGACTGCTCCTCCTCCTCCGAACGGCTCCCGAAACTAGGCCGCGATCTTTTAAAATCTCCGCTCTGACTCGCAGCTCCCGCGCTTTTTAAATCTCCCGGCTCTCTCTCCTCTCGCGCTGTTTTCAATGTCCCGGCTCTCTTTCCCCCCGCGCTTTTTAAATCTCCCGGCTCACTCTCCTCTCGCGCTGTTTTCAATGTCCCGGCTGTCTCTCCTCTCGCGCTGTTTTCACTGTCCCGGCTTTCTCTCCTCACCCGCTGTTTTCACTGTCCCGGCTTTCTCTCCTACCGCGCTGTTTTCAATGTCCCGGCTGTCTCTCCTCTCCCGCTGTTTTCACTGTCCTGGCTAACTCTCCTCTCGCGCTGTTTTCACTGTCCCGGCTGTCTCTCCACACGCGCTGTTTTCACTGTCCCGGCTGTCTCTCCTCCCGTGCTGTTTTCACTGTCCCGGCTCTCCTCTCCCGCTGTTTTCCTATAACATTTCGTAATAACATGTAGGCTGATATTTGGGGTGGGAAAGAAACGTTGCATGCAAGACATCACAAATCTGAAATAATCTGCATCCTGTCGTTTATGTCACCATTGTCAATCTGTAACATCTTAAGGAGGCTGTGTTATAAATAGACCTTCGAAAGCTTGATTCTATAAATGCTTTTTTTTTTCAGGGTTAAAAGCCTACAATTGTATTATGATCTGGAGCTGTCTCACTTGGGCTCCTGCACAGATATTTCAGATTCACGGACACTCCGAAAGGACTGGCAGCAGAATTTAAACTCACAGATTCAGGAAATCTGCTTGGAACTGATGGTTAATATCTTCAGGTATGAATTGCAACTTCAGGAACACTTTGCCTTTATGGAGCTCACCTTTGGACCCTCACCTAACTTTCAGACAATGTTTACAAATGAAAATAAATTTGAAGCATCTAGTCTAAAAGTTATGATTCTGGTCCATGCAGTGGGATGAGACTTCCATCAATTTGTTTTCCCTTGCCTTGACCAGTTGCAAATTATTTGAACATTCAAGGACCATTTCTGTCATTAATAATATTACTGAGTTGTTCACCCTGTGGATGCAGTGGGATTTTGGGCCAGCACGTGTCTGTTTGGTTGGGTGCTGTGGCTGTCACTCAAGCCAATCAACCACTTCAGTGGTGAAGTAAAAATAGTTGCTGATGTTCAAGCGAGTAAAGGAGACAAGAGTTCTGCTTCTCCACAAAACACCTTTATTTCTTTGATCCAACTTCATACACAAATCTCCACCAACAAATAGTGCCACATGTAACCCCTTTATTAATCAGTGACTTCTATTGGATAATTGACATCAAATTAGTATTTAATTGGAAGGTTGGTTAACCCATTCCTAACAGCAGATTACCTGCACATGATCTATTGCAGTTTCTGCGGCATTTCGGCGTTTTCCGGGTTTCGCCGGTCGGGATTTCTTTGGCTGTTGGGGCCTGAGGGACGGGTGCCGGGTCGGGCCGATGTGGACCCCCGGGACCGGAGGAGCAGGGGCATCGAGCCCGAAGCAAGCGGCGGGGGAGGAGCGTGGCCTGAGGCGAGGCCTGAATCCAGCGCGAATGCAGAGGGGGAGCAGCGCACACCGGGTGGCCCCGCCCGCTGCAAATGAATGTTTGGGATGTTTGATGTCCGGTCCCAGGAGAAGAGATGTTTTGAACTTTGATTTTTAAATTTTTTTATTTATTTTGCAAAAAATTATTTAAACATTTTTTCCCCTTAAATTTAATTTTTCCCTTTTTTATTTTTATATATTTTACTATTTTATTATTTATCTCGAGATTGAAGAAAGAAGGAGAAAAATATTAAGTGGTTAAGGGATGCCAAAAGCAGCTGTGAAGAAGGGAAGAAACGCGGGCTCGCCGCCAAAGGAGAGGACCAGTAAAAGCGCTGACAAGATGGCGGATTCCGGACCGCGTGGTGGGGCTGCACTACTTAAAGTGGAAAGGATGACCGAGGTGATGGCTGAGGAGCTGGAGAAACAGTTTGCGAGGTACATGGAGGCATTGAGGAAGGAGATGGCGATCGCACTGAGATCATTGGTGGAGAAGGCAATTATCCCGGTGAGGGTGGATGTGGCAAAGGCATCAGCTGAGATGAGAGAACAGGGTGAAAAGATGAAGGAAGTGGAAGAGGCCATGTCGCAGCACAGCGACCCGTTCACCTCGATGGGAGACGAACTACAGAGGGTGATGGAGGTCAACAGAGGATTCCGAGCAAAGATCGAGGACTTGGAGAACTGCTCGAGGTGGCAAAATCTGAGAATTGTGGGCTTACCTGAAGGGGCATCTGCTCAAGGTGAACTGAGTACTTTGCTAAGAGGCTGGCGGAGTTGATGGGGGAGACCCCTCTCGATACGAACTGGACCGAGCTCATCGGTCGTTAAGGCCGAAACCCAAAGTAAATGAGGCTCCGAGAGTAGTAATTATCTGCTTCCATAAATACCACATGAAGGAGGTGGTGTTAAATTGGGCGAAACAGAAGTGGGAGGTGCAGTGGGATGGTACTAGAGTTCGGATTTACCAGGACTTGACGGTAGAGTTGGCAAAGAGACGAGCGGCGATCCTTTGTTGTATCGTGCCGAGTGAAGGTGGCACGATACAACAAAGAACTGCGATTTGGTATGGTGTACCCGGCAAAGCTGAGGGTGACGTACAACACCAAAGATTTTTATCTTGAAACGGTGGAGGCAGCTGAGGCGTTCATGAAGGCAGAAGGCTTGGGACAGAAGTGAGGAGTGTAGCTAGAAGAGAGATCGTGGACTGTGATTGGGGAGCTGGAAAATGTATAAATGTTATAGCTTTCTTTTCACTGACCTGTATTGTAACTTACTTGACTTCACATTGTTATAGAGTTTAAGTTTTTGCTTGGTTTGATTGGCATATTTGCTCCTTTTTTTTGTCGCAACGGTTATACGTTATTTCATTGAATTGCTGGGTTAGATTGTTTTTCTTCTGTGACTGGCAAGTTGGAATGGTCTCCCTTTGTCATTGGCGGGTCGGGTACAGGCGGTTAAAATCAATGTGCTGCCGTGATTCCTGTTTATTTTTAAATGCCTGCCGATCTTCCTGCCAAGGCATTTTTTAGAGAGATTGAAGGATGATTACCTCGTTCATATGGGGAGGGAAGGTGGCCAGAATTAAGGCAGGCAGGGGTTTTGGATCTTCCGAACCTGATGTATTATTACTGGGCGGCGAATGTGGAGAAGGTACGGAGCTGGGTCAGAGGAGTTGATTCCCAATGCATCAGAATGGAGGAGAGTTTGAGTAGGGGGTCGGGATTGAAGGCGCTTGCGACAGTGCCACTCCCGACGGCCCCGCGGAGATACTTCGGGAGTCCGGTAGTAATAGCTTTGTTGAGAATTTGGAGGCAGTTTCGACAGCACTTAGGGTTGGGAGCAGGGTCAAGGGAAATGCCGATTCGGGGGAACCATAGATTTGAACCAGGGAGGTGGGATGGAAATTTTCGGAGATGGGAGGAGAAAGAAATTAGGACACTAAAAGATTTATTTATTGGGGCTCATTTTGCGGGATTGAAGGAGCTGGGAGTGAAGTATGGGCTGGAGCAGGGGGAAATATTTAGATACATGCAGGTTTGAGACTTGGCCAGAAAGGAGATACAGAGCTTCCCAGTAGAGCCGTTCTCCACATTGCGGGAGGAGGTGCTGATGACAGGGGGACTGGAGAAGGGGGTAGTATCGGAGGTTTACGGGGCTATTTTGGAGGAGGAGAAGGTGCGGCTAGAAGGGATGAAGGCAAAGTGGGAGGAAGAGTTGGGAGAGGATATGGAGGAGGGGTTCTGGTGTGAGGTGCTCTGGAGGGTGAACACCTCCACCTTGAGTGCGAAATTGGGGCTGATACAGCTGAAGGTGGTGTATAGAGCGCACCTTACAAGGGCGAGGATGAGCCAGCTCTTTGAGGGGGTAGAAAATGTGTGTGAACGTTGCGGGGTGCCCCCGCAAAACACGTTCATATGTTTTGGTCCTGTCCAAAGCTGAAGGATTACTGGAAGGAGGTGTTTAGGGTCATCTCTAAAGTGGTGCACGGGAAACTGGACCCGGGTCCTCAGGAGGCCACATTCGGGGTGTCGGACCAGCTGGGGTTTGGAAACGGGCGCAGAAGCAGATATTGTAGCTTTCGCCTCGTTGATCGCCCAAAGGCGGATCCTGTTAGGGTGGAGATCAACCTCTCCGCCCTGGCGTTGCAGGGGGACCTGCTGGAATTCATAACGCTTGAAAAGATCAAATTTGAACCGAGGGGAAGGATGGAGGGGTTTTACAATTCATGGGCGTTATTCATTATGCACTTTCGAGAATTGGATTACATCGAACATTAGTGGGGGTGGGGGGGGGGGGGGCTGGGAGGGTTGGGGGGAGGGGGTGAGGGACTGTGTGTTAATAATGATTATGGATGATATCTGATTCCTTTTTGTCATTTGTTTATGTTAACATGTTTGGGGTTTGGTGGGAGGATCGGATCGTTGTTGTTGTTATGGGGATTGACATTACATTCGTTACTGATTATTGTTTCTTGTTGGGTGTAAATTTGTGAGAAAATGAAAAAGGAGGAGAATAAAAAATATTTAAAGAAAAAACTTTGTCAGTGCATTGTTGCTCTTGTTCCTTACCAAAGTGCAACCTTCTGAGATCTCCACTCCTCCATTTCTGCTTTCCTATGTGTTCCTCATTTTGTTATAAATTGTCAAATGAAGGTCTGAGGCTTGCTGCAGCAAAACACACTGTTGTTTTCACAGTCGTGCTTGGAGAAGATCCAGGTTCCTTCAGATTGCACAGCCTTCATTTATTTTCCTTTTGAAAAATCTAGGCCCAGAGATGAGAATGGATCTGCGATGTCAGTGTAGTGTATACAACACATAATGTGTGGGCTGTCATCACAAATGGCAAGCATTTTGTTAAATAGAGAGTTGAGAAAGTTCATATTTTTCCAAAAATCCAGATGGAGACTGTTTTTTCATGTGAACGAAATGGGATTTAATTTGTGGAAATTGGTTTAAAACTTTGCATTAATAATGCCCAGATGCTTTTCATAATTATCATGGCAAATTAGAAGGTGGGGGGACGGGAATGCACGGGAGCCAACGGGACCACAGAGAGCAGACAGAAAGGGGAGGGGTATCACGGGGGTAGAGGGGGCATAGGCCAGAGGAAACAACAAGGGGGAGGCCAGAAAGCAGCTGACACGAAGGAGAACCCTCAAAAGCAGGCCAACAACAGAATGGGATGAGGGAAGAAGGGAGGAGAGGGCAAGCGATCGGAGATTGTGGGGGGGGAGAAGGAGGGCACTGCCCACATATAAACACCAGACAACTACCCTCAGTGAAGGGACAAGGAAAGGATCCTGAACCAGCGACTGAAGGGAGGTTGGGGGGACGGGGACGCGGGGCGATACCGAAAAATAACAACTTGTGAATTGTAACTGTCTCATCTATCTTTAACAAGTGTACAGTGTATAAAATGTAAAAACTTGCGTAAAAATATAAAAAAAGAATATTTTCTTTACCTCTCAACCATCCTTTTCGCTCTGTGTTTGTCTGTGTGTGTCGAGAGTGGGAGTAGCTAAAATGGGGGGTTGCAGGGTTGGGAAAAGGGGTATTAGATAGTCAGTTACATTTTTCTATCAGTTTAATTATAATTGCTGTTACTAATAAAAGATTACTTGTGCTTAAATTGACAAACCTGTGGAGTGTAGTCAACTTAACTCGAGCAAAACCACATGTATTAATATAAAATCTAATTTCACATGTGTTACAACTCTGGGTTGAGTGAGGCTGGAATTGACCGCACACTGGACCAGGGTGTGGTTACATTAGCATCATGATTGAAGCCGCTACACACTTTGCTATGTGTCAAACAGGCATGATACTGGTCAGAAGACTTCCTATTTTCACCTCTTGGAAGTAAAAATTATCGTTGTGTCTTTTGTAATGGAGAGTGCCACACTTGGAAAACCAAGATCATATCGGTGTTGTCACAATTGCTTCAGGGGACTTGCTTGAAATAGAGTGGTTGACCCTGAACTGTTTTAACATAAAAGTGAAAAAAGCTTCCTCTAACAAATGCACCTGGAAAAAACAAAATAGTGTGGCATTGTGCAGAGTAAATTTCTTCTAACGCAGTTTTCCTCAAAAATGGCAGTGCTTCGTTATCTAAGAAACCGAGTTCTCCTTTATTTAATAAACGTGTCTTGGTTATATGTTGAAATAATTGTATACATAGTCCATAATTTTAATTTCCATGCATAATGGGTACCAAAATAATGCTGAATCATTAAAATTTTGAAATTTCAAATTATTGACTGCAGAATTTAATAATGCCATTATTATTGCAGAGAAGTGTCAGCCCATCTTAATTATGAATATCGCATCTTCAACAGTGAAGAATTTTTGAAGACCAGAACTGTTTCAGATCGGCCTTTTTACAAAAAGGTAGTCACTTAACTACAATTTGCACATATGAAAATTATACTGATGCCATGGACATATAAATTTCAACTTGAATGGAAACCATTTGTGGCCGGGCTGCCTCATGCAATTAAGTTATCTCCTCAAATTTGATTTCACTGCTGTTTCCCTGTCTCATCTCATTTATCTTGGAAGCTTTTATAAATCTTATTTTTTTCTTAAATGTTTATTCAGTATTCACACTCCTCGCTATTTCTGTTCCTCTGCTCCTTTTTATTACACAATTTAGAGTATGTTTTCATTCTTGCAATTTCCATTGTAGAATATAGATTTCCTGTACTATTATTCAAAATGTTTTCAATAGAAACATTCTACATTCTATAAGAATGATTTTTTTTGATGCTGTTTGAAACAAACAATAATATAATGAGGAAATTATCTTCGTTTTTTAAGTTAATGAAGGGACATGAGATGAATGTGGACCCGCTTAATGCAAAACAGGTTGTTTAGCGCAGAAACATGGTCGAAAATCTGAGGAAACGATTATGTTGAGAAAACATAAACTTAACATAAACATAAACTGAACAGGTGCCGGAATGCGGCGACTAGGGGCTTTTAACAGTAACTTCATTGAAGCCCACTTGTGACAATAAGCTATTATTATTATTACTTGACATATAGAATAACTTTATCATTTGTAACTGAGAATGCAATATTACAGTTGTGTAATGAAACCATAAAGAATGGGATCACAGTTTGACTATATATAATTTAGGCTCAGTACAGTAATTCCTAACTCTCATTCAAAAAGTAATTGGATGCATCACTAATTATAATTTAACTTGGACCATAAATTTCTTGTCTTTATATTGAAGATTTTCACAATGTCTCTCTTTTCATGTCATATGTTCTCTTCACCTTTGAAAGGAAAATATAGATTTGAGATGGGTGTGCAGATGCCTAGCTTCAGCTTTGTCTTGGCACTAGATTTACTATTCACTTACTCAAGATTCACATATTTAAGATGATTTTATTATTACAAATTCTAGGTATTGGAGACCTATATATTCCATTCCTTCCTTAAAGCTCGTTTGAGTGGAAAGATGGATGCTTTTGGCTGCATGGAACTCCGCATTTATTCTGAAAATGACAGGTAAAACTCTGAAAGGACATCATGTTTTCAAAACTGCAATTCCTCCCAAAATATTATGTTGAAAATTGTGGACTGTAAATTATATCCTAAATTAGCTGTTAAGTTTAAAATAATTGAGGAATATTCTGATGGTTCTTGCAACAGAGTATTGAGTTCCCATCCAGAGAGCCCTGAACAGGATTTCAATCACAACTGTTATCAATACAATTGCCAGATAGCAGAATGAAGTATTTCGCCAAGGTGTGAGTTATGTCATTTAGATGACCTCTCCTACCCAATTAGTGATTCTAATTAAATTTATGTCATGTTGCCTTATGTAACATAAAGTTTCTTAAATAGTTTATTTTTTGTGTTAAAGTTCATTAGCAGACTCATGTGAATGTGTTCATAACGTAGCTCCACGGTTTCTAAAAGAAAAGTTTGGAACTATCAAGCCTGGTTAAATTTTGGCATCTGACTTGTTCAGTAGCAAAATCAGCTGTGATCATAACGGGAGATGAATGGAAATGGAAGAGAATGAATTCCACCCCTCTTAAGCTGCACAAACCATAGAATTGCTACCGTGCAGAAGGAGGCCATTTGGCTCATCGGGTCTGCACCGACTCTCTGAAAGACCACCTTTCCTCGGCCCACTCCCCTGAACAAAGAACAAAGAAAAGTACAGCACAGGAACAGCCCTTCGGCCATCCAAGCCTGTGCCGACCCATGCTGCCCATCTAAACTAAAATCTTCTACACTTCCTGGGTCCTTATCCCTCTATTCCCATCCTATTCATGTATTTGTCAAGATGCCCCTTAAATGTCACTATCGTCCCTGCTGTCATGATATTCAAACACACACATCATGATAGACACACCAACAGACAAATCAGAACACACAACACCACAACCAATCACAGACAAAGACAGGGACAGTATAAAAGGACAAACACGACACCTGGTGGGCAGTAGATCTGGGGACAAGGACAACGACAAGACCTGTTTAAACATCACAGACAGGGAGTCCCCACGTGCAGAGTATCAAGACAAAGCTGTAGATAGTAAGTTTGAATAAAACAGCGTTGTACCAAATACAACTGTGTTGGCTCATCTGTGTGTCAGAACGCCCAACACCACACCTGCTTCTACCACCTTCTCCGGCAGAGAGTTCCAGGCACCCACTACCCTCTGTGTAAAAAAAAAAAAAAAAACTTGCCTCGTACACCTCCTCTAAACCTTGCCCCTCGCACCTTAAACCTATGCCCCCTTGTAATTGACCCCTCTACCCTGGGAAAAAGCCTCTGACTATCCACTCTGTCTATGCCCCTCATAATTTTGTAGACCTTTATCAGGTCGCCCCTCAACCTCCGTCGTTCCAGTGAGAACAAACCGAGTTTATTCTTTTTAAAAAAAAATATTTATTGAAGTTTTTTAACACAATTTTTCTCCCTTACAAACAATAACACCCCCCCCCCCCCCACCCCGTAACAAAAAAAACCGAGAAATCGCGCATGGCAAAATGATATATTTACACAGCTTTGTACACTGGCCCTGGCCCTCACCCGTAAATGCCAGTTTCCCCAACCCTTCATGTTATCTCTTGCTCATCCACCCTCCCAGGCAGTTCCCCCCCCCCCAAAGGTTGCTGCTGCTGCTGACCGACCTTCCTCTAACGCTCCGCAAGATAGTCTAGGAACGCCTGTAAAACCCCTGGGCAGACCCTCTCAAGGCGAACTTAATCCTCTCCAACTTTATGAACCCAGCCATATCATTTATCCAGGCCTCCAGGCTGGGGGGCTTCGCCTCCTTCCACATTAGCAAGATCCTTCGCCAGGCTACTAGGGACGCAAAGGCCAGAATGACGGCCTCTTTTTCCTCATGCACTCCCGGTTCGTCCACTACTCCAAATATTGCTAGCCCCCAGCTTGGCTTGACCCGGACTTTCACCACCTGAGATATTGCTCCCGCCACTCCTCTCCAGAACCCCTCCAGTGCCGGGCATGACCAAAACATATGGACATGGTTCGCCGGGCTCCCTGAGCACCTTCCACATCTGTCCTCTACCCCAAAGAACCTACTCAACCTCGCCCCCGTCAAGTGCGCTCTGTGGACCACCTTACATTGTATCAGGCTGAGCCTGGCACACGAGGAGGAGGAATTAACCCTACCTAGGGCATCAGCCCACAGACCTTCCTCGATCTCCTCCCCCAGCTCCTCCTCCCATTTACCCTTCAACTCTTCTACCAGCGCTTCCCCCTCTTCTTTCAACTCCTGGTGTATTTCCGACACCTTGCCCTCCCCAACCATACACCCGAGATCACCCTATCTTGAACTTCTTGTTCCGGGAGCAATGGGAATTCCCTCACCTGTCGTCTCACAAAAGCCCTCACCTCCATATATCTAAAGGCATTTCCCGGGGATAACTCAAACTTCTCCTCCAGTGCCCCTAGTCTCGCAAACGTCCCGTCGATGAACAGGTCCCCCATTCTCCCAATCCCCGCCCAATGCCAGCTCTGGAACCCCCCGTCCATCTTCCCCGGGACAAACCGGTGGTTACCCCTGATCGGGGACCACACCGATGCTCCCATTGCACCCCAGTGCCGTCTCCACTGGCCCCAGATCCTTAGCGTTGCGGCCACCACCGGGCTCGTGGTATACTTTATCGGCGAGAGCGGCAGCGGTGCCGTCACCAACGCCCCCAGGCTCGTTCCTTTACAGGACGCCATCTCCATCCTCTTCCATGCCGCCCCCTCTCCCTCCATAACCCACTTGCGGATCATCGCCACATTTGCTGCCCAGTAGTAGCTCCCCAGGTTTGGCAGCGCCAACCCTCCTCGGTCCCTACTGCATTCCAGGAACCCTCTCCTTACTCTCGGGGTCTTATTCGCCCACACAAACCCCATAATACTCCTGCCTACTCTCTTAAAAAAGGCCTTAGGGATCACGATGGGAAGGCACTGAAACACAAACAGAAACCTCCGAAGGACCACCATTTTGACCGACTGCACTCTACCCGCCATCGAGAGCGGTAACTTGTCCCATCTTTTGAAATCCTCCTCCATTTGCTCCACCAACCTCATCAGATTCAGTTTATGTAGGGTCCCCCAACTCCTGGCTATCTGGATCCCCAGATACCGAAAGCTCCCCTCCGCCCTCCTCAGCGGTAGGTCCCCCATCCCTCTTTCTTGGTCCCCCGCCTGTAATACAAAGAGCTCACTCTTCCCTACATTGAGCTTATAGCCCGAAAACTCCCTAAACTCCCTTAGAGTCTGCATGACCTCCACCATCCCCTCCATTGGATCCGCCACGTAGAGCAACAGGTCATCCGCATATAGCGACACCTGATGCTCTTCTCCCCCTCGGACCACCCCCTTCCATTTATTAGACTCCCTCAATGACATGGCCAATGGTTCGATCGCCAATGCGAACAACAGGGGGGACAGGGGGCACCCCTGCCTCGCCCCTCGGTACAGTCGAAAGTACTCCGACCTCCGACTAAACTTGCCATCGGGGCTCTGTAAAGGAGCTTAAGCCAATTGATAAACCCTACCCCGAACCCAAACCTGCGCAGCACCTCCCAGAGGTACTCTCACTCTACTCGGTCAAAGGCCTTCTTCGTGTCCATAGCTGCCACTATCTCCACCTCTCCCTCCTCCGATGGCATCATTATCACGTTTAAGAGCCGCCGCACATTGATGTTTAGTTGCCTGCCCTTTACAAATCCCGTCTGGTCCTCGTGGATTACCCCCGGGACACAGTCCTCGATCCTCGTGGCCAGCACTTTTGCCAGCAACTTTGCATCCACATTGAGGAGCGAGATCGGCCTGTACGATCCACATTGCAGTGGGTCCTTGTCCCGCTTTAGGATCAAAGAAATTGTTGCTTCCGACATTGTCGGGGGCAGGGTCCCCATCTCTCTTGCCTCATTAAAGGTCCTCACCAGTAGCGGGGCCAACAGGTCTGCGTACTTCCTGTAGAACTCCACCGGGAATCCGTCCGGTCCCGGGGCCTTCCCCGCCTGCATGCTCCCCAAACCCTTGCTCAGCTCCTCCAACCTAATTGGTGCCCCCAAACCAGCCACCTCTTGCTCCTCCACCCTCTGGAATCTCAGCTGATCTAGGAATCGTCTCATCCCCTCTTCCCCCGCTGGGGGCTGGAATCTGACCAGCTCTTCATAAAAGGCATTGAATACCTCGTTTATTTTCGTCGCACTCCGAACCGTGGCTCCCCTTCCATCTTTGACTCCCCCTATTTCCCTCGCTGCCATCCTCTTACGGAGCTGGTGTGCCAGCATCCGACTAGCCTTTTCCCCATACTCGTAGGTCGCCCCCTGCGCTTTCCTCCACTGTGCCTCCGCCTTCCCTGTGGTCAACAGGTCAAACTCCGTCTGGAGCCGTCGTCTTTCCCCAAGTAATCTTTCCTCCGGGGCCTCTGCGTACCTCCTGTCCACTCTCAAAATCTCCCCCACTAACCTCTCCCCTTTCCATACCCTCTGTCTTCTCCCTATGAGCCCTAATGGAAATTAGCTCTCCCCTGATCACCGCCTTCAACGCCTCCCATACCACCCCCACCCGCACCTCCCCATTGTCGTTGGCCTCCAAGTACCTTTCGATACACCCCCTCACCTTCCCACACACCACTTCGTCCGCCAGCAGTCCCACATCCAGCCGCCACAACGGGCATTGGTCCCTCTCCTCTCCCAGCTCCAGTTCCACCCAGTGTGGGGCATGGTCCGAAACGGCTATAGCCGAATACTCCGTCCCCTCCACCCTCGGGATGAGCGCCCTACCCAGAACAAAGAAATCTATCCGGGAGTAGGCTTTGTGTACATGGGAGAAGAAAGAAAATTCCCTGGCCTGCGGCCTTGCAAACCGCCATGGGTCCACTCCCCCCATCTGATCCATAAACCCCCTAAGTACCTTGGCCGCCGCCGGCCTCTTTCCAGTCCTTGATTTGGAGCGGTCTAGTGCTGGATCCAACACTGTATTGAAGTCCCCTCCCATTATCAGGCCTCCTATCTCCAGGTCCGGAATGTGCCCCAACATGCGCTTCATGAATCCTGCATCATCCCAGTTCGGGGCGTATACGTTTACCAACACCACCCACATCCCTTGCAGCCTACCGCTCACCATTACATATCGCCCTCCATTGTCCGCTACAATAGTCTTGGCCTCAAATGACACCCGCTTTCCCACCAATATTGCCACCACTCTATTCTTCGCGTCCAGTCCCGAGTGGAATACCTGTCCTACCCATCCCTTTCTTAGCCTGACCTGGTCCGCCACCTTCAGGTGTGTCTCTTGGAGCATGGCCACATCCGCCTTCAGTCCCTTTAAGTGCGCGAACACTCGAGCCCTCTTCACCGGCCCATTGAGGCCCCTCACATTCCACGTTATCAGCCGGATTGGAGGGGCTCTCACCCCCCCCACGCCCCGCCGACTAGCCATCTCCTTTTCTGGGCCAGTCCCGTGTCCACGCCTCCCTCACCTTCCAGTCCCCCAGAGGGGGGATCCCCGACCCGTCCACCTCTTCTGTGTCCCATTCCCTTTCGGCCAGTGCAGCACCAACCCTTTTCTTCCCCCCCTCCCCTCCCCCCGCTAGACCCCTGTCTAGCTTTTATGCTCCCCCATGTCACTCCCGTAAGTCAGCTGACGCCTGCTGACCCCGGCTTCCCCCGCTGTCCCATTGACCTCCCCGCGTGGGAGTCTCCCAATCCATCTGCATTCCTTCATTCCCCTTCCCGCCTTTCTTCCCGCGCACGGGAAAACACCCCACGCTTTCCAAAACTCGCTCCGCCCCCTCTGGCGCAGCTCCTGTCGCGGCCTTGTCTCTCTCCACCAGCCCATGTAACATTTCCTGCGCGTGATTGACCCCCTATATGCAACCATCACACATCAAACCTCAAACATCCCCCCTACCCTCACAAATCCTCAGTTAAGAGTCCAACTTTTCGGCTTGTACAAAGGTCCACGCCTCTTCAGGCGTTTCAAAGTAATAGTGTTGGCCCTTGTATGTGACCCACAGTCGCGCTGGCTGCAGCATTCTGAATTTCACTTCTTTCCGGTACAACGCCGCTTTGGCCCGGTTGAAACCCGCTCTCCGCTTTGCAACCTCCGTGCTCCAGTCCTGGTATATTCGGATCTCTGCATTGTCCCACTTACTGCTCCGCTTCTTCTTGGCCCATCTCAGGACGCACTCTCTGTCCGTGAACCGGTGGAACCTCACCACCATCGCCCTTGGCGGCTCATTTGCCTGGGGCTTCTTCGCCAGCACCCGATGTGCCCCGTCCAACTCCAGTGGCCTCGAAGGTGCCTTTGTGCCCATCATCGCCTCGAGCATCGTGCTCGAGTATGCCCCGGCATCAGCCCCCTCCACTCCCTCAGGGAGACCCAGGATTCGCAGATTCTTTCTCCTCGACCTGTTCTCCAGGTCTCCGAGTCTTCCCGCCCACCTCTTGTGTAGCGCCTCGTTCTGCTCCACTCTCACCGCCAGGCCCACGAGCTTGTCCTCGTTCTGACTGACTCTTTTCTGTACCTCCTGGATCTTAGCTTCGTGGACCTTCTGGGTGATCCTGAGTCCTTCAATTGCCGAAAGCATAGGCGCCAACATCTCCTTGCGCATCTCCTCGCGCTGCTCCTCGAAGCAGCGCTTGATGAACTCCTGCAGCTCCCCTTTGTCCCTGGCCGCAGCCGTTTTGTTTTCTTTCCCTCGCTTCTCCCGCTGCTCCAGTGCCGCTCCTTTGGCCGTTACACTTCTGGTCCGTTTAAAAAGTCTATGGAAACTCCTGAAAAAGGTCTGAGAGTCAGTTCCAGACGGGAGCTGCCGAATGCGCGAGCTACTCCTCCATGGCCGCCACCGGTAGCCTCGTCCCTGCTTCTTCAATGGCCTTGGTAGATCATTTCACAGTTGTTCCCTCTGCTGCTAGAATTCACCTTTGATAGAGTCAAGTCAGATTGCAGCTTTAAGCTTGCCCTTCCCCCGCCTGCATGCTGGAAGAGGCTTTTGTCTAAACCTGCAGCCAAAGCCAAATCTTTTACTGTTTCTGCCGGGTCTGGTAGCCAAAAGACATAACATTCCTGGGGGACACTGTCAGGGGGATTGCTGCAGTCTTCTTGCCACACCGGGAAATGTCAAACAAATGCCGTGGGGGCCCTGTAAAAGAGCCCAAAAGTCCGTTCCAAGCGGGAGCTACCGAATATGCAACCAAGCTCTGCATAGCCGCACCCGGAAGTCCAAACCGAGTTTATTCAACCGCTCCTCATAGCTAATGCCCTCCATACCAGGCAACATCCTGGTAAATCTCTTCTGCACCCTCTCTAAAGCCTCCACACCCTTCTGGTAGTGTGGCAACCAGAATTGAACACTATACTCCAAGTGTGGCCTAACTAATGTTCTATACAGCTGCAACATGACTTGCCAATTCTTATACTCAATGCCCCGGCCAACGAAGGCAAGCATGCCGTATGCCTTCTTAACTACCGTCTCCACCTGTGTTGCCCCTTTCAGTGACCTGTGGACCTGTACACCTAGATCTCTCTGACTGTCAATTCTCTTGAGGGTTCTACCATTCACTGTATATTCCCTACCTGTATTAGACCTTCCTCACATTTGTCCGGATTAAACTCCATCTGCCATCTCTCCGCCCAAGTCTCCAAACTATCCTGCTGTATCCCCTGACAGTCCTCATCGCTATCTGCAATTCCACCAACCTTTGTGTCGTCTGCAAACTTACTAATCAGACCAGTTACATTTTCCTCCAAATCATTTATATATACTATGAACAGCAAAGGTCCCAGCACTGATCCCTGTGGAACACTACTAGTCACAGCCCTCCAATCAGAAAAGCACCCTTCCATTGCTACTCTTTGCCTTCTATGACCTAGCCAGTTCTGTATCCATCTTGCCAGCTCACCCCTGGTCCCGTGTGACTTCACCTTTTGTACCAGTCCGCCATGAGGGACCTTGTCAAAGGCCTTACTGAAGTCCATATAGACAACATCCACTGCCCTACCTGCATCAATCATCTTTGTGACCTCTTCGGAAAACTCTATCAAGCTAGTGAGACACGACCTCCCCTTCACAAACCGTGCTGCCTCTTGCTAATACGTCCATTTGCTTCCAAATGGGAGTAGATCCTGTCTCGAAGAATTCTCTCCAGTAATTTCCCTACCACTGACGTAAGGCTCACCGGCCTGTAGTTCCCTGGATTATCCTTGCTACCCTTCTTAAACAAAGGAACAACATTGGCTATTCTCCAGTCCTCTGGGACTTCACCTGAAGACAGTGAGGATCCAAAGATTTCTGTCAAGGCATCAGCAATTTCCTCTCTAGCCTCCTTCAGTATTCTGGGGTAGATCCCATCAGGCCCTGGGGACTTATCTACCTTATATTTTTCAAGACGCCCCTGCCCTATCTCTGTAATTTAGCATGGCCAATCGCCTAACCTGCACATCTTTGGACCGTGGAAGGAAACCGGAGCACCCGGAGAAAAACCGTGCAGGCACGTATAGGAAATCGGCTGTACAATTGATTTAGGGACAGTTATGTTTTGTTTCTTCACTTTTCCTTGCTTCTGAATTAAGACTTGATTACTACTGAATTATTGCATTTCAAGTTTATGTTGCCTTCAATTCATTTTCTAAACTGTTTTCCAGGAGTTGTTGCCAATGATACAGGTGGCTTTGTTTTCTTCTCCCTTCCTACGGCAATTTCTCGGTCACTGTTTGGAACCGATCACCATTGCTGATGATGGGAATTTATCATGTTTGAAATTATGGTTGTAAAATCATTTTGTTCTCTCTGTGATAGTGCACTGTTATTGCAACATGCTAGGCTTCTATTATGGCAGTCAAAGAGTCTTTACAGTTTAAAATTTAATTTGCTAATTTACAAGTAGTGTATTCAGCTGCTGGGTTAAGGATGACATTCTGCAGGTGAGTAATGAGCTCCATTTGCTTGAATGAGCTGCATTGGTGATTTTTAAAATAATTTTCTTTACGGTGTTACAGAAACTAGTCTTGCATAGCAATTTATCTTGAGCTGCATCAGAAAATAAAATAGTTTCCTCTATTTCCACCAGAAGGATGGGTCTTAGGGCCCAATTTTCTCCAAAAGGATTGGTCTAAATCCGTGTCTGCACCTGTACGGCTTCTCTACTTTTTCCAGGTCACTACCTAGTTATGTGACATTGTTTTTAACATTAAGCCTTTTCATAATAAAACGATATCCATTTAATTTTGTTCAGTTTTTGGTTTGAAACTATGCCATTTCACAAAGTGGACATTTATTTCTGTTTGGTTTGGTTTCAGGTCTGTGTTGATGTGCAACTAGTGCTCGTAACATTTTTGTAAATTGCAATGTTTTATCTAAGAGGGGCAATTACCTTTTTTCTATGGATAGTGTATTGGCATTGCATGATTAGGAATGCTCTCCCAAGTAGATTTCTATCATAATGGATATCTTTCTGTTAATATTCTAAGTTTTAATACTCATGATAAACTGTCATAGATTTGATTAAAGTGAGAGGAATCTGACGAGTTCAATATAAGGTAGTTATTCAGCAACAGCATTATCTACATGAGGCCTGGTTGCACCTCACCAGGTCCTGTCCTTTCTGGGCGGCTCTATGGTGGCTGAACTTTCTAGTCGTGCTGGGTAACTCAATGAGCACGGGGAAACAATCATTCCCACTGGATGAGTCCTGTGCAGGCTGTTACGCCCTCACACTCCCCCAAGGTCCGAAAACCCTCTCGAGGACGACCAGTGAGGAGGAGACGACGAGAAAAAACAATATTCGAGGAAAACGAAGAGGACGAAACCGGTGCAACACTTGCAATGGCAAGACGACAAAGAAACACCAAGCGTTTCGGTTCCAACAAGATGCTACCAAATGGGAGAGCAGGACGGGCCGGCCTGTACCCCGCCAATCATTACGTCTGTTCCGACACTCCCACTAGTCACACGGTGCAAAGTTGGCAACAGTTGAACTTGGGGACAGCAGGCGTCACGGCGCCTGACCCATCAACCCAAGGCTTGATTGGCACGGTGTTCCTTCCAACCATAGAGGGACAAGCTGGGGGTGGCAACAGACAACGTCCAACTCTGTGTCCCTTATCTCCCTAGCACCCTGCACAGTGCCAGCGTGGAAAAAGGGACTCGGCAGTGCCTACCGAAATGCCAGGGGAGCTGCCGCCTCAAAGTCCTTCCTGTACACGTCTTAGAAGACGAGTTATATAAAACCATATTGCAAACAAAACACAGCAGGGTGCCTTGCACACTGCCACAGGACCAGCATTCCCGTATGGAGGTAACAGTCAGCTTTCAAGCCAAATATCACTGTACAGCCTGCTGTCCAACTGGTTGTGGAACAGTCGAGTCAACGATACGCCGCTCACAAGCCAAATGGTGTTCCAACAGGGCAGCAAACTCGAGAACTGACTCCCCGGTGGACCACTCTGCCGCATTAAACCAGCAACGCGAGGTGCTGGCAGAAGGAGACATCGGTGCGTGATCATCAGTGGAAGCCAGTCAGATGATGCTGCATCCGGTACTGCTGGATATGTCAGGCCCCAGATCACTCCAAGCGTACATGCTCCACAAGCTGGCAGCAAAACCCGGCCCGGCGCTCGCCTTCAATGTCATCATAGGCTCCGAGAAAGCACCACCGCAATGAACTGCGTACCTTATCCCACAGACATATTTTTTCCCAAGGAGGTGGCTCACCCGATCAGGCAGTACACCAACAGCTGCAGATTCACACTTGTCGGCAGTTTGATAAAGCGAGGGCAGTCCGATGACTGTAATAAAATACATTTATTCAGCAACAACATTATCTACATGAGGCCCGATTACACCTCATCGCGTCCTCTCTTTTCTGATTGGCTCTGCAGTAGCCGAACTTGTGCACGGGTGCTGGGTAAGCACGTAGTCCCAATTAACATGGGGAAACAATCATCCCCAGCTGGATGAGTCCCGTGCAGGCTATTACAATAGAAAACTTAATAATTCAGATCAACATTTGAAACACAATCGCATGGTTCTGTTCAGCAGAATCCTACATGAAACATCAAAGTCTATCACTTTTGTCTTGAGCTGTGAGATACCAGTGGAGTGCAGAAGGCCAGAAGAGTATAAAGTTTACATGTAGCAATGGCACGAATACTTAAATGTTAACTGATTTGTATTTTGTGTTTACTTCAATTTGCTTCACTTTAGCAGTGCAGCACTGCTGTGAGTTGAAAGTAGTTTTTCTTTGATGCTTTATTACAGACTGGTTTGAGCCTTGAACTGTTCCCTGCCTAATTTCTTCTTCAGCATTTAGACTTTTGTCTGTTGAGGCAGGATAATTTTAGTTCATTCGGGTGTGATTAATCGTTGAGCTTCAAGAGGTTAGTAAGAACAATCTGAGTGTATTTTCACCAAGTGTTGTGTCTTAAGAGTGAGTACCTTCCTGAAGTTACTTGGCCTAAAATTAACCATTATTTTTGTTCAACTCTCTAACAGCTTGTATTATATTGCACCTATAGGATAATAAAATGTCCCAAGATAATTCAAAGGAAAATAATAATAATATTTTATTGACACAAGTATGAAGTTACTGTGAAAAGCCCCTAGTCACCACATTCCAGTGCCTGTTCGGGTAAGCTGGTACGGGAATTGAACCCGCACTGCTGGCCTTGTCCTGCATTACAAACCAGCTGTCTAGCCCACTGAGCTAAACCAGCCCTTATTAAACAAAATGGAGCATTATTAAACAAAATTTCACACTAAGCCACAGTTTGAAATATGATACCAAGGTTGTGAGCAGTCTGATTCAGGCTCAGACAGTTGTCAGGCGCTGCGATAGAGTCTGTGGCTAAGGGGGCTGAAAATTATGGCTTTGACTTTCCCAATATTTCTGCTCATCCACTAGTGGTCAAGGAAGGTGGTGTTTAGCTAGTGCCAGGTGTCATCAATGGAAATGCAGAAACTAACGTATTTCCAGATCATGTCATGGAGCAACAGTATGGAGATGCGAAATAGGAAGAGGCTACAGATGGATCATTGGAGGGGGGGGGAGGGGGGAGTAGAGGGGGGGGGAGGGGGGGGAGTAGAGGGGGGGGAGGGGGGAGTAGAGGGGGGAGTAGAGGGGGGGAGGGGGGAGTAGAGGGGGGGGGAGGGGGGAGTAGAGGGGGGGGGAGGGGGGGGGAGGGGGAAGTAGAGGGGGAGTAGAGGGGGGAGGGGGGGGGGAGGGGGGGAGGGGGGAGTGGGGGGGGGGAGTAGAGGGGGGGGGAGGGGGGAGTAGAGGGGGGGGGGAGTAGAGGGGGGGGGGGGAGGGGGGAGTAGAGGGGGGGGGGGGGGGGAGGGGGGAGTAGAGGGGGGGGAGGGGGGAGGGGGGAGTAGAGGGGGAGGGAGGGGGAGGGGGGGGGAGGGGGGAGGGGGGAGTAGAGGGGGAGGGAGGGGGAGGGGGGAGGGGGGAGTAGAGGGGGAGGGGGGGGAGGGGAAGGGGGGGGAGGGAGGGGGGGGGGGGGGAGGGGAAGGGGGGGGAGGGAGGGGGAGGGAGGGGGAGGGGGGGGAGGGGAAGGGGGGGGAGGGGGAGGAGGGGGGGGAAGGGGGAGGAGGGGGGAGGGGGAGGGGGAGGGTGGGGGGCACCAATGGTAACGGAGTGGGTGTGGGAAAAAAAGTAATTGCAGGTGATTCTCCAGTTATGATGGGATAGATAAGAATGGAATGCGATCCAAGCCATTTCTGCAATGGTGGAGAAGTATTGGAGGCGGATGATGTTGTCTGTATCAAAGGCTGCAAAAAGGCCAAGACGGATGGGGAGGGATAGTTTACCGTTGCCACATTCACATGGGATGTAATTTGTGGCTCGGAGCCATTTCAGAACTGGGGGCTGCAATCCTGATTGGAGGGATTGAAACCTGATCGTGGGAAAGATTGGCAGGTGACAGCATGTTCAAGAACAGTGGGCAAAACCATCCCTGGGAAGAGTAGTTCAAGCATCGAGGGGTGGGGGAAGCAGATGATCAGGGAGGCATCAAAACTGTTACCAAAGTAGTTTACATACATCGCCTTATTGGTGCCCATCTATACCTTTATCCTGCTAAAATCATACTTGATTTAATCGCCTGGAGTTTATAAAGATATCTGAGCCTGCTGGCTTGTAATACGGAACAAGGCCAGCAGTGCGGGTTCAATTCCTGTACCGGCCTCCCCGAACTGGCGCCAGAATGTGGCGTCTAGGGGCTTTTCACAGTAACTTCATTGACGCCTACTTGTGACAATAAGCGATTATTATCTCAACAGTTTCATTTTTTGAGCCCAGTTTTTATCTGTTTTTGATTTCACCACTGCCACATTTCCCTTTTGGAGGGCGGAAAGTAGGTGGCACATCTTAGTAGCTGTTGCGTTGTTTCTGCCAATGTTGTGCAAAAAGTCTAGTCGCATATTCACAAACATAGTAGACTGACTCAATCTTTTATTTTGTCTTGCCTGTGAGAAAGTGTCATATCTGCCCATTACAACAACTGAGCACCTAATTTAAGTGTGGAATTGTGAGCTTCCCCCCTGCTCTTGCACTGTGAGGTACAGCATATTGATAAGAGTAAGTATTAGAAGATTGACTGGGATGATGATTCATGCCTTGGTTGCTCACTCTTCCATTTTCTAACTCAGTCTTTTCTGTTGCATGAAGTCACTCGTCTAAATCTTCGGGTGGTAGCAAAGCGTACTGGATGTTTGTGTTTTCTTTTGACACAGTTTTCAAAATTACTTCCTGGGTTGCCTCTCTTCAGAACACATCAGTTTGATGAATCATCATGTCATGTATTCTGATTTGTTAAAATTTGTTTGTCTACGGAAAGCTAAGTGATTCCACTTTTGTTATATTTATTAGCGTACTGACTTGTAAAATCCCATTGTTGTAAGCTTCTTGGTTGATGATATTCTTCCAGGATGAAGATGCTAGATAGCCCACGAAGGCCCACGATGGAAGAGATGGCTTTGAGGAAGGAACATACTTACGACTTCTTAATGATTAAACGATTTGCTGCAAGCATGCCAAATCTGCCAGTGGATACCTTGAATGATTTTCCGATTGACCATTTGTCTATGAAGATGAACAAGCCTGAAAATGGTAATTAAGACCTTTTGATAGAGGTTCATTTCAAAGTAATATTTTGTTTACAAAAGTTTGTTGTTCGCCATAAAGACTTATTTTCTTTCTTTAAATAGATTTGTATGTTCCTTTCATTTAGTCCTAATGGTTGTCTTTTTTAAAAACTAGTTTAAGCTCCTGCCTTGACAGGTATACAAACCTGGCTATCCTATTTGTGACTGTTTTTATATGGCTACTCGGGTGCCAGTTTTGCAGAATTGGAGTATTCTTTCTTTGTCTCACACTTGTAGCTAGTCCCAAAAGTGACTACAAAAATATCCAATGTAACACAGGCTGCGATTTATTTACTCTTCTAATTTGCGAGGGTGTAGGAGTAGTAAACTGTAGGAAAGCTAAGTGTATTGGTTATTGCAGTGTGAATTGATGGATTGCAGCATTGATTTAGGTTACCAGTCTTAAAATAGTATCTAAGATGTGTTATTTAATCGGCAGAGCACAGTTTTACTGTAGATTGCATTGAATAATCCCTTGTAATTTAATGGCAGCGTATTTATTCACACTTATTCATTTGACCTTTACTATTAGCAAAGATAATTTAGTATTAGCAGAAGGGTATTTTGGTTTTCTCCAAGATTAATAAATTCGAACAACTTTACAAGTGTGCAGGAGATCCATTCAGCTGTTATGGCTGCAAACTGTGATGGGCCGAATGGCCTCCTTCTGCACTGTAAATTCTATAATTCTATGCTACATTGTTATTTGTTCATGGGATGTGGGCATCGTTGGCTTGACCAGAATTTATTTTCCATCCCTAATTACTCTTGAGAAGGTGGTGGTGAATTGCTGCCTTGAACTGTTGCAGTCCATGTTGTGTAGGTGCACCCACAGTTCTGTTTGGAAGGAAGTTCCAGGATTTGACCCAGTAACCGTGAAAGAATAGTGATTTGATTCCAAGGCAGGATGGTGTGTGGCTTGGAAGGGAAGTTGCACCTGGTGGTGTTCCCATGCACCTGCAGCACTTGCCCTTCTAGATAGTGGGGATCGTAAGTTTGGAAGGTGCTGTCCGAGGTATCTTGGTGAGTTACTGCAGTTAATTTTGTTGATGATACACACTGCTGCCACTGTGTGTCAGTGGTAGAGGGAATGAATGTTGAAGGTGTTGGATGGGGTGCTATTCAAGCAGGCTGCTTTGAGTGTCCTTCTCGAGTGTTTTTGTTACTGCACTCATCCAAGAAAGTGGAGAGTGTTCCATTACAATCGTGATTCACCCTTGGGCTTCCTGAGTGACCTACCTAGTTTGGCTTGGCATTCATCCAGGATTGGTATGGAGTTTCCATGAATTGAAGATCAATCTCCAGGACACTGCTGTATACAATCCTGGAGAAGGATCATTGGGATATTCAAAAATATTTGGGTTTATTTGTCATTTCTTTTGAAAATTTCTCTGTACCAACTATAAAAGTATTGAAAGTGGGGGGGAAAGTGCTGTTTGGTTGACGGTCAAGTATCATCCAATTGGGTAATAAGTTTGCTTTCCAGCAAAAGAAGGCAGTATGTCACCAGGATGCATGTATTGGTTGACCAATGACTGGAGTGTGGAGGCAAGTCAAGTGATGAAACCTCCAGGAATATATTTAATAACAGTTGGAAATCCTATCCTCAGTTAATGTTCAATTAATGTAGTTGTATGTCATTCCCATCTGAAGCTCAATTGAGAATATTCAAACTCTTTGCTTGATATGGGACAATCCTTACTTGTTTAATTAGAAAATGCTTAGGATCCTAAGTCAGCTGATGGAGACTTTTGCTCAACTATCTTTTCTGAGAGCTATGTTATATTGCAAAATGAGAGTACTATACATTGATGACGGAAGTGTTAGTAAGGGATCACTTTGGGACCAGTGACCATAATTCCATTAGTTTTAAGATAGCTTATGGAGAATGATAGTTCTGGCCCAAAAGTTAAAATTCTAAATTGGGGCAATGCCAATTTTGAGGGTATTAGGCAGGAACTTTCAAAAGTTGATTGGGGGGTGGGGGGGTGCTGTTTACAGGCAAGGGGACAGCTGGTAGTGGGATTCTTTCAAAAGGATGTTAACTAGGGCTCAGGATGAGCACATTCCTCTTAAAGTGAAGGGCAAGGCTGGTAGAAGTAGGGAACCTGGATTATGTGGGATATTGAGGCCATGGTCAAAAGAAAGAAGCATATGACATGCATAGGCACCTGGGATCAAGTGGATCCCTTGAAGAGTATAGGGCTTGTTGGAGTAGAGTTAAGAGAGAAATCAGGAGGGCAAAAAGGGGACATGAGATTGTCCTGAAAGATAAGGCAAAGAAAAATCCAAAGAGCTTTTACAGATACATAAAGGACAAAAGGGTGACTAGGAAGAGGGTAGGGCCTCTGAAGGTCATCTATGTGCAGAGACGCAAGGGATGGGAGAGGTCCCAAATGAATATTTCGCGTCAGTATCTATTGTTGAGAAAGGCACGAATTAAAGCGCATCAAGATAGATAAATCGCTGGCACCTGATGAAATATATCCCAGGACGTTGTGGGAGGCTAGGGAGGAAATTGTCGCCCCCCTAACTTAGATATTTGAATCATCGATAGCCACAGGAGAGGTGCCTGAAGATTAGAGGGTAGCAAATGTTGTGCCCTTGTTTAAGAAGGGCTGTAGGGATAAGCCTGGGAACTACAGACCAGTGAGCCTTACTTCTGTAGTGGGTAAATTGTTGGAAGGCATTCTGAGGGACAGGATCTACAGGCATTTAGACAGGGTTGGCTAATTAGAGAAAGTCAGCATGGCTTTGTAAGGGGAAAGTCATGTCTCAAGAATTTGATTAATTTTTTTGAAGGTAGATGAGGGCAATGCGGTCGACGTTGTCTACATGGACTTTAGCAAGGCCTTTGACAAGGTACTGCATGATTGGTTGTTGCAAAAGGTTAAATCTTACAGAATCCAGGGTGAGGTAGCCAATTGGATACAAAATTGGCTTGGCGACCCAAGCCAAAGGGTGGTTGTGGAGGGTTGTTTTTCAAACTGGAGGCCTGTGACCACCGGTGTGCCTCAGGGATCGGTGCTGGGTCCATTGTTATTTGTTATATAAATGATTTGGATGAGAATGTAGGAGGCATGGGTAGTAAGTTTGCAGATGACACCAAGATTGGTGGCATAGTGGATAGTGAAGAAGGTTATATAAGGTGGATAGTGAAGAAGGTTATATAAGATTGCAACAGGATATTGACGAATTGGGCCAGTGGGCTGATGAATGGCAGATGGACTTTAATTTGGATAAATGTGAGGTGATGCAATTTGGTAGATCAAATCAGGGCAGGGCCTACTCAGTTAATGGTAGGGAGCTGGGGAGAGTTACAGAACAAAGAGATCTAGGGGTTCAGGTTCATAGCTCCTTGAAGGTGGCGTCGCAGGTGGACAGGGTGGTGAAGAAGGCATTCAGCATGCTAGGTTTTATTAGTTAGAATATTGAATGCAGGGGTTGGAATGTCTTGTTGAGTTGTACAAGACATTGGTTAGACCACATGGAATACTGTGTTCAGTTCTGGTCACCCTATTATAGGAAGGATATTGTTAAACTAGAAAGAGTGCAGAAGAGATTTATGAGGATGCTACCAGGACTTGATGGTCTGAGTTATAAGGAGAGGCTGGATAGGCTGGGACTTTTTTCCCTGGAGCATAGGAGGCTTAGGGGTGATCTTATGCAGGTCTATAAAATAATGAGGAGCATCGATAAGGTAGATAGTCAACATCTTTTCCCAAAGGTAGAGGAGTCTAGAACTAGAGGGCATTGATTTATGGTGCGAGGGGAGAGATACAAAAGAGACCAGAGGGGAAATCTTTTCACACAGAGGGTGGTGAGCATCTGGAACAGGCTGCCGGAGGCAGTGGTAAGGCGGGTACAATATTTTCCTTTAAAAAGCAATTAGACAATTACTAGGGCTGGGTGGGTATAGAGGGATATGGGCCAAATGAGGGCAAGTGGAACTAGCTTAGTGATAGAAACTGGGCGGCATGGACATGCTGGGCCGAATGGCCTGTTTCCATGCTGTGAACATCTATGACCCTGATGTTTAAGCATACCTCCAAAAGTGTATTTGTCTTATGAGACAACTGCATTTAAGGTCCGTATCCATCATACAGTCTCAGATTAGAGTTTAAATGAAAGGACAACAATTTTCTAAGATTAGAGTCATTTTCAAATAATGATTTTGGGTATACAAATGATTAGCAAGTGCATTGAAAAATTAGATGAGAAATGCTTAATAGATATCGAATGACTTCTGGTCAATTTAAAATTATTTCTTTCAGCTTTAAAAAGAAACACAAAATCAATAAGAAGATTCAAGCTGCCGGAATTTAGCTGCCCACTTGCTTATTCCAGTGTGATTGCATGGTATACAGATTTCATCAACTTGCTGAACAGAGCCATAAATTCCACAGGACCAGAAAGTTCAAGTCTATTAGCAAGATATTACTATCTCCGTGGATTGGCTTATTTGATGCAGGAGAAGTTTCAGGAGGCACTTTTGGACTTCCAGAATCTTTACAAGACTGATCGTGACATTTTCCCCAAAGAACTTGTAAAGAAAGTGATCGGTGCAATGCCTCCAGATCAACGCAAACATGCAAGTCGGAAATCCGAACTAAAGCGACTTATTAGCATAATGTTAGAGAAAGAAGGCGATGTGATTGCACCTGATGAACATGTCAAGACCTTTCAGTTGCCTAAAACACACATGCATAAAGAAGATTTTATGAAACGAATCCAGGAATCTGGAATTGTGAAGGATGTTGACACCATCCTTCGGCTGTTTGATGCCCTAACGATTGGTTAGTGATGCATTTTCCATAAATATGTCTCTTGTTCATATGTTTTTCACATGGTAAAAATGTAATGAATTGAAGTTTCCTGTTTTTTTAGCATTTTAACTAAGTGAATATAACTCATTTATTGGGATATCCTTGGGTTTCAAGTAGGTTCCATGGTTCTATTAACTTGGAACTCCGCAATTAAGATCAATGGATGTTTGTTGAGTATGGCCACTTGATTAGAAGTTGTAGTTCCATTTGAGTAAATTAGCACTTTTAGGATCTCATGGTCTTTGTTTTTCATTATCACATTTGGAAAACTATCTGGATTGTCCAACTGCGAGCCTAATGTTTGAATCTATTTTCAGGTAGTTTATGTTATGATATTGCTATGAATTTAAATTCAGTTCACAAGAGATAATTCACAGGAAAAAAATCAAGCCTTTCATGTTATTCAAGATACAATTTCTGGAATATCATGCGTTTTACAATTGTGTTTCTTGCATACAAGCTTAGTTTGAGACAATGGAAATGCTCCTACATCTACCAGAGATTTTCGCCTATTTATTGGGTTAGAAGCCAAGCAGAGTCTTAGCTAAACTGCAGCTAACATCAGTGGATAGCTGGAAAAGGATTTTAGTGTCATTGTAATCTACTTCAGACGGCATGAAACTGAGCAGACTGGACTAACACCCTGTTTTACGTCCCACCTGAATTTCTCCCCCTCTCTGTCACTCTCCCTTTGTTTGATGCGTGTCAAATGAATATTTTCCAATTTTTTTGGGGGGGAAAGCAATTGAAAGTGCGAGAACCTGAATTGCACCTCAGTTGCTATCTGGGAGGTAGAGGTTTTGACTAATTAAGTTGGGATGTTGGTGTAGCCACCTGGGTTGGCCACCTCCCGACTTAAAATGGAGATCCGCAAGGACTACAGGGAAATTCAGCCAACACATGCAAAAACTAGCAGGTGCAGTCTCCTGTGTATTAGACTTTGCAGAAACCCAGACAGCACTGAAACCAGCAGCCATCTGCATATTAAGGAACAATTGAAACATTTAAGGTGAATAAGGCCAAACCAGACTCCTCGGCGCCAGCAGGAGCCAAGACAAAGGAAGGCCAACGGACATCTAGGGACCACCCAGCGATCAGGGAACGGCTCCAGTATTGGAGAAATCGATCCAAGTGATCGGAATGCAGTCCAATCACTTGGAACGAGATACGGGGTCCGCCCCGAACGGCACGAAGCCCCTGGGGACTATAAAGTAGAGTCCCCAAGATCAAATCATCCTTCTTGGCAGGGTCACTCAGCAGCGCGAAACAACCCTTGACAGTGAACTGGCTAGCTGCCGCAACAACCAAGTCAGTCTCCAGTCAACGCACGCTACGAGATAGGCGCTCCTAGCTACCAGTCCATACCAGCTTTTGAATCCTGCAGACTCCGAATCGAACGAAAGGCCATTTGTTCCCCATACCTGGTGGGCCAGTTCCGAAGCTAAGTATAGGCCTTTTAGTGATAGAGATAGTCTAGTAAGTAGAGTTTTATGCATGAGTAGTGATTTACTGTGTATAATAAATGTGTTTTGATTTGAATCTTGCTAATTGGTGTGTTGAGTTATTGATCAGTACTTGAACTTGAACCTCGTGACGGTATCATAAAGATACCTGGCGACTCTAGAGCAAAGGTTATAGAAACAGAGCAAATTCAGTAAAGACCCAACGGGCAACGAATTAAGAGCCAACCAAAGTTAGCAACATTTACTGGCGACATCCTGATGGGACCCGACTTAGAAGTGGCCTAACCACTCTGGGAGAACCCAAAAATTTGAATTAGAATCCAATTGGGAACAGAAAAACCACAAGTGTTCAAGCAGTTCTGATCAGTCCTCATAATTCGGAAGCGTGTTAATGCATGCGTAACTAACATGGCTATAAGGTATAACTGATAGATTTTTGTTGCGAAAAACTGTCGGGAGTTTGTATTCCGGAAATTAGCGAACGCCGTACCCGTGTTTACAGCACCCTCTTAGCACCCCTCGTTCCAAATTTTAAAAGAGCATTCAGATAGGAAAAATGGCAATGAAGGCAATGGAACGCCTTATGAACTCCCAGGAATTTGTGGTCGCAGTGACCAGCAGCAGAGTAGGACAGTGTCCCGTTTGGGAAGAAGAGATCAGAAAATATCTCAAAGGGAAAGGATGGCCCCTTTGGAGTGAATTCTGTGATAATGAGGAAACAGGACCCGGGAGTATAGGACATACTTGGTGGGAGAACCTGTCAGGGATCCATAAGAAAAGCTTAGGAAAAGCTCGCAAGCCGATGGCAATCGTGTCCTGTCTGGCACAATTGCGAGGCACAGACGAGGTTGTTCGGACGCTCCGCAAAGAGATAGAAGAGAGACATCGAATGAGCAAGGTCGATGTTAGTGAGATCGAGAGGGAGAATATAGAATTAAGAAGGAAGTTGGCAGCAAAGGACGGCGAGGTGGATGATGCCAAGTGGGCACACCAGTCTTGTCTAGCGCATCTGAGCAGCTTCCAAACCCAATATGAGAAGGCCTATCAGGACGCGCAATGTGCAGTCCTGGTAAGAGAAGAGACCGAGAAACAGGTAGAGGCATTGCAAAGGCAGTGCAGCGATTTAAAAGCAGCATTACCACGGTGCCACCACTGAGCACAGACAAAGCTCATTAGATCATGCGAAATGCAGGATGCAGATTGCGGAGCTGCAGTCTTTGCTTTCAGTACAAAATGGGTTTCAGAGCACCTTTGGATCCCAATTAGATGAGGAAGACGGCCCTGATTGGCAAGAAGTAAATGAAACCGCGCATAGGTATGTTCAGAGAACATGTGCGCAAAGAAAGTCCCAAAAGAGAAAAGCACCCCAACCCCCCACAGGACAGATAGATCAGGCACCCATGAATCCTGTAACCACCCACCGCACAGTCACATCGGAAGGAGAAGCGGAATTCCTTCACACCACCCCCTTAACCGTGACCCAATTACGGGATGCGTGCGAAAAGATCACACCGTTCCTCCCCACCTCAGACCCCCACCACTTCTTTGCTAGAGTGAAGCAGCAGGCGACCATGTACTGCCTGGATGAGCGTGAGCAAGTGAAGCTCACAGTTTTGAGTTTAGACTCTTTGGTTGTAGCAGCCCTTCCCGACCCACAGAATGTAGGAGGAGGCACCCTTGCAGAAATGCACACAGCGATCCTAGACACGGTCGGCTATAACAGAGGTGACCCAGTAGAAGGCCTGAATAAGTGCAGGCAGAAGAAGACAGAACACCCCACAGCATTTGCTGGACGCCTGTGGATCCATTTTACAGCCGTTTTTGGCAACTTAGACCGCGCCCATTTGTACCCAGACGATATGGCCACATGGACCCGCACCCTTATCTCCCATGCCACAGAGGCAGGACAAAAAGCCTGTACCAATTATGATCCCTCAGAAGAAGCGCACAACGAAAAATGGGGTTTAAAAAGATTGTCCCGCACCTGGGAGCAATCTGTCCAAAACAAACCCGCAATTAGGAAACCCAAAGAACAGCAGGCAGAGGCAGATATCCAAGCAGTGAAAGCACACCAGAACCCCGCATGGGTGAACGAAGGCAGGAACAGCCCCCCACAGAAACCACAGGAGTGTTACAACTGTGGACAAGTAGGTCACTTTGCACGAGAGTGCAATGCCCCACGAAAGCCACAGCGAGCACAGCAGGCAGGCATTCTGAATAATAACAAGACAAAGCCCATACATAGTGTGACCGCCTGTTCAGACCAGACAGACCTGAATGGAACTGACTGACGGTGTTCGGGCTCCCCTAGTTGAGTCTGCGACACCCTTTGGGATAGGTCCGGCTGACCAGTCATTGCAGCGAAAATACGGGGTCAGCCCATCGAATTTCTCTGGGACACAGGAGGGTCCCGCACCACGATTAATTCCTCCACCATGTTCCAAAAAGACACGTGGCCCACTACAGCCACAATCACCCTCAGCGGCTTCACAGGCCACTCACAACAGGGACACATCACAGCCCCTGTACCCATTCAAATTGGCAACTTAACAACAAAACACCCCATAGTTTTGGTCGATCTGGACCACACAGCAGAACACATTTTGGGCATTGATTTCATGAACTCCCACAACCTTTCATTTGACCCAGTAAATCAATGTGTCGGGAAAATGACAAAATCAGCAAGAGCCCCCCCAACGCTCACGGTAGATGAGTATGCAAACAAGATTAGCGCAGTCGGCGAATTTTGGTTTGACCCGACCACGATTAGCGCAGACAAACAGGTTAGGGCAGTTCTTCAGAAAAACAGGACCGCATTTGCAAGTCATGTTTATGACTGCGGCAGAATGGCTGGTTCGGTTCAAATAATAGGACCTGACCCTAGACCCCAGAAACAATACGGATTTCCCCAAGAAGCAGAGGGAGAAATCTCAAAGGTTATTGACAGCTTATTAGAACAAGACGTACTTAGATCGGTAGCCTCTACTAATTATGCCCCGATTTGGCCAGTGAGAAAGCCCGATGGATCATGGCGACTGACCATCGATTACCGGGAACTCGACAAAGTCACTCCTGCAGCAGCCCCCACGGTAGCCATAAGTCCCGAGACAATGCTCAAACAGGGACTCAACTCACGATATTTTACAGTTTTGGACGTCAGTAACGGATTCTGGCCCATTCCATTAGCAAAAGCGTGCCAATACAAATTTGCCTTCAGTTTTAAAGGTGAGCAGTACACGTGGACATGCCTTCCACAAGGATTCCACAACTCCCCCTCCATTTTCCACCGACAGCTGGCAAATGGTTTATCGGAATTTTCTCGCCCCGAATGTCTGGTCCAGTATGTGGACGACGACCTATTACTGCAGACAGACACCAAGGCAGAGCACATCGAGCTTCTGGCCGAACTCCTACAGAAAATTGGATGCAAAGATCACGCATGGTAAACGCGAGATCGAGCATAAAAGAATTGACTCGATTGTCAAATTGCCGCTTCCCCAGAATGTTTCAGCCCTCCGGTCGTTTTTAGGACTGGTTGGCTACTGCCGAAACCATATTGACGGTTTCGCCACCAAAGCAGCACCCCTCTCTGAACTCCTACAGAAAGGAGTCCCTTGGGAATGGCTTCTGCAGCACACCGATGCTGTAGATGTTTTAAAGCGTGCACTCATTGCAGCCCCCGCACTACAGGTTCCAGACCCGCTTTCCCCCTATGCTATAGAGATAGCTATCACAGATCGCACCCTTTCGGCCGTGCTCCTCCAGGAACGGCACAAACAGTTAAGATCTGTGGCTTACGCCTCCAGAGTTTTAGATCCTGTGGAGCAGAGATTTTCGGCCTGTGAAAGGCACCTGCTCGCAGTTTTCTGGGCAGTTCAGTACTTATCCTACATCACCAGACTAAACCCCATCACAATCCTCACGGAACACACCCCCACCCAATATTTACTAGACGGACGACTTAAAGACTGTACAGTAAGCCAGATTACAGCAGCCAGATGGACCATTCATTTGCAGGGACGGGACATCACTGTTAAAAGGACCAAGACCCACACTTTCCTAGCCGACAACCTTCAATACCCAGGCACCCCCCACGAATGTGAAATCATCTCACCGCACCACAACACATGCCCCTTAATCACAAAAACACCCCCCCGAAATATAGGTAGTTCACCCCAGAGCCCCCAGCACAGAGACACGTGCGCACCTTTGAGAATATATGTGGATGGTTCTTCCACTGTATTAGACGGGAAGCGCATTACAGGATGCGGCATCTATGTCGAGGACGCGCAGGGACGTGCCCTAGAAGAAATCTCATTAAAACTACTAGGACTCTTAGGCGCGCAGGCGGCAGAACTAGCAGCCATTGCGTACATCATAGATCACCCAGATTCCTTCCCCAGCCCAGCAGACATATACTCGGACAGCCTCTATGTCTGTAACAGCCTCACAGAATTCCTACCCCTGTGGAAAGCAAGAGGATTTGTTTCCGCGGACGGAAAACCCCTCCTTTCAGCCCCATTGCTCCGGCACATTTTAGACACAGGACAGGATATTTGGCATCGTTAAAGTTCGAAGTCACCACCGTTCCTCCCCACCTGGAAATATAAAAGCCGACGCACTGGCTAAAGCAGGTTCCAGGCATGGACATTTTTGGAACCCCCCCGAAAGCGCCCCAGTGAATGCAGTTCAGGTCTTACAGACTAATATCGAGGATTTAGTGCAGGCCCAGAAGCAAGACAGTAATCTCAGGGAGATTTTAAAAGGAAGCTTTCCAGCCCCATACGATAGGTTTAAAAATGCACTGACCACACATGACGGTGTGATCCTAAAAGACACCCTTTATGTGGTTCCCGAACAGGACAGGAATCAGCTTATTTGTTTGTTCCATGATAGTCATGGGCATCAGGGAATTGACCCCACTACAGCCCACCTCAGGTAGCTCTGTTGGTGGCCGAATTTAAAGGACGACGTCACGCACTACGTTGAAAATTGCCTTATCTGTGCCCAAAACAATCCGGACAGATATGCGAGGAAAGCTCAGCTTAGCCACACCCTCCCCGTTAATGGCCCCTGGACTAACCTCCAGATTGATTTTATAGGACCATTGCCCCCTAGCAGGAATGGTCACAAGTATATGTTAGTTGTGATAGACACATTTACAAAATGGGTAGAAGCATTCCCATCTAGAACGAACACGGCAAAGACTACCGCAAAGATTTTAACCCACCACATCTTTACGAGATGGGGACTCCCCCGCAGCATCGAATCCGACCAAGGTTCCCATTTTACAGGACGTGTCATAAAGAATGTCCTCACGATATTTGGCATTACCCAAAAATTCCACATCGCATACCACCCCCAGTCAAGTGGTATCGTGGAGAGAATGAATCGGACCCTAAAGGCAACCCTCAGAAAAATGGTCCAACAGAACAGCACCACTTGGGATTCAGTCCTCCCTTTTGCATTAATGTTTTTACGTAACACCGTTTCAACATCCACAGGATACACCCCACACACTCTCATGACTGGACGCCCCATGAAAGGCACAGATTTTTATTAGGACTTGACTTGACCAGCACCCGAAGTGACGGCCCTCACACACGAGAACGCAGTCAAGCAATTGGTTGAAAATGTAATAACGGCTCAGCTAGCAGCCGCAGTAAGATTAGGCACTAGGAAGAAACCGAGCAAGGCCTGTTTCGACAAGACTGTGCATGCGACTGAGTTTGAAGTAGGACAGCAGGTCATGCTCTCCATTTACAACCCCAGCACATTCCTGTCACCGAAGTATTCGGGTCCGTACTCCATTGCGGACAAAGTAAGCCCCTCCGTGTATAAAATTAAGTACCCAACGGGAAGACCGCGTGGTTCCATATTAACCAGCTCAAGGCATATGGCTCGCAGTCTAACCACTCGTACCACGTCATGCTCGACGCAGCAGACCACACTCCGCCCACAGCCAACGTATACCCACCCTCCCCAACACGTCCACCCCACCCACGGACTCGTCCTCGACTCCACCCCCGAACTCTAGACTCCGCCCAGGAACGCCCACAGACAGCAGCGGCAGAGACAGCGACTGTGACACAGGAAATAGCCACAGCACACCTCCCTACTATCCCCATGCAACAGGACCCACACCCAGCGAATCTGAACACGATTCGAGTGATCCCTTCCTGATCACATTCCTCAACAAACCTCACCAAAGACCACCGCCCTACGATGACGACCCCGACTCCGTCCCCACAGAATTAGATACAACTTTTTGGCACCGTGACAATTCATACAGGCTCGTCCGAAATGACGAGATGGACCCTAAGTCACACCATGCAGCTTTAAGAACCCTCATCCATTCCAGAGTATGGCATCCGGGAGAAGAGGATGACTTTGAGTCTGACTCCCAAAATGAGAACCCCTTTGCGACCCTGTTCGCAACTGATAACTGAGGTGTCCAGATGATGTTTTAAAAAGGAACCGCTTGGGAGAAACGGTGTCCTTTCTGATGGAACCTGCAGCATGTTGTTCAATGTTTGTTTGTTAGTGTTATTGTTATGTGTTGTTTGTAAACTCGGAAGTTCCACGGCCCCACACCATATTTGTCGGCAGAACATAAGAACATAAGAACTAGGAGCAGGAGTAGGCCATCTGGCCCCTCGAGCCTGCTCCGCCATTCAGTGAGATCATGGCTGATCTTTTGTGGACTCAGCTCCACTTTCCGGCCCGAACACCATAATCCAACCTGTGAAAACTTGCCAGCACGCTTATCGGCAGAAACCGCTGAGAGCTTGCCAGCCCCCGTTCATAACTGCTCTTCTGGTTCGACGGTAGAACCTTTACAGCAACCCCCACGATGAGTACATTTTTGCCCGTTCTTGCCGATTGCTCAGGCAGTGGAGAAACGGCATTGATCTCCGCCCTGCCTGAGGACCCCCCTCTGGTCAGCTACGCTCGGGTAGAGCACATACTGCAGTGATCATCGTCCTACCCGAGGATTCCATCCAAATCTTACCCGCCGCGGCCCATGCGCACCCCATTTTTGGCTCATTATGTTCAAAATTCTTTTGTTTGGTTTTGGCAACCTATGGTTGCTTCCCTCTGCTATTTACATCCTCAAACACTAGGATGGTAAATGACACAGGCTGCGAGATGGCTCGCAGTACGGCAGTATTTTCTTAGATGTCTAGCCCAAATTTTCGGTTTAAAAAAGAAATGAGGGAGTCACATATGGTGACCAATTATAACGGGAAATTGGCACTAAAAGACAGACATGCTAACATTCAAGATATTACACAAGATAGTAACAGATATTACACTTGTGTCCATAGAACTCCGGAACCTCAGGAACTCCAGAGGAAGAAAAAGAAGAAGAGAAGAATGAAGAGAACAATGAAGACATCATACGTGTTTTTGTCGTTATTGTAATTTGTATCCGATTCCGCGCGAATGCGAACCCCCTGACCCCAACCGTCCCCGGCCGTCAATGATTCACTTCCCCATAGCACCCAGAGCCCAGTGACAAGTAACAACACACCATCATGGTGTGATACGTTTATAACCTGGTATTCACTATCATACGTAATTGAATCCCTTCTAATACTGGTGAATCCCTTCTAGTACTGGCGATCGTGCAGACTATCCGCATGAGAAAATGGTGAAGGAGAGCCTACCGCTCTTGCACCCCGGTATACAGGATGAGATCCCCTATTTTCGGTTTTCACCAGGCCCCCGAACCCCTTGATCTACAATAAAGGACATTCATTCGGCGTCATTTTGTGAATAAAGACAACTGAGAGAATGTAAACCTCTGTGCTTGACTGCCAAGCCAGAAAAACTTGTGTTGCTGCTATTTGTACATTTAAAGTGTTGTAGATTATTTTTTGATTGTTTGAAGTGAGGATAGTTTATTGAGGATAGTTAGAGGTACCTTTTTTTAATGTTGTAATGCATGTCCCTGTTGTGACATAGTGCCACTTAGAATTGTTAGTTAAAATTTTTCATACCTAGTTATGGTCAGTGTAGAGGCCGTGGAAGAGTGCTCGCTGGGTCAGGAAGTGAAGACAACGCAGTTATGTGATCCTTCACGCTTCGCGTTAGGGATCACAGGGAGGGCGTGTAGCCACCTGGGTTGGCCACTTCCCGACTTAAAATGGAGATCCGCAAGGACTACAGGGAAATTCAGCCAACACAGGCAAAAACTAGCAGGTGCAAAGTCTCCTGTGTATTAGACTTTGCAGAAACCCAGACAGCCATCTGCATATTAATGAGCGGTCCCCGGGAACAATTGAAACATTTAAGGTGAATAAGGCCAAGCCAGACTCCTCGGCGCCAGCAGGGGCCAAGACAAAGGAAGGCCAACAGACACTTGGGGACCGCCCAGCGATCAGGGAACGGCTCCAGTATTGGAGAAATCGATCCAAGTGATCGGGACGCAGTCCAATCACTTGGAACCAGATACGGGGTCCGCCCCGAACGGCACGAAGCCCCTGGGGACTATAAAGTAGAGTCCCCAAGTTCAAATCGTCCTTCTTGGCAGGATCACTCAGCAGCGCGAAACAACCCTTGACAGTGAACTGCCTAGCTGCCGCAACAACCAAGTAAGTCTCCAGTCAACGCACGCTACGAGATAGGCGCTCCTAGCTACCAGTCCATACCAGCTTTTGAATCTTGCAGACTCAGAATCGAACGAAAGGCCATTTGTTCCCCTGACCTGGTGGGCCAGTTCCGAAGCTAAGTATAGGCCTTTTAGTGATAGAGATAGTCTAGTAAGTAGAGTTTTATGCATGCGTAGTGATTTACTGTGTATAATAAATGTGTTTTGATTTGCATCTTGCTAATTGGTGTGTTGAGTTATTGATCAATACTTGAACTTGAACCTCGTGGCGGTATAAAGATACCTGGCGACTCTAGAGCAAAGGTTATAGAAACAGAGCAAATTCAGTAAAGACCCAACGGGCAACGAATTAAGAGCCAACCAAAGTTAGCAACATTGGTTATATGGCAACACAATAAAACACATCTTTAGATGAAAGTTTACCAGTACTTTTGTCAAAAGTGAACTGGAATTTTATAGCTGTTTTTTGAGTAAAATTAAGTAAACAACTGAAATTGCAGCATAAATTTTAGCTGTACTCGAAATTATAACACTTTCATGAACAGAATGTCTCAAATCATTCAACAGGAGGTGGGTATGCTGCTTGTCGGCTGAGAGAGAAATATCAAGACAGTGACCATCTAGACTCGGAGGATATGGATTTAATAGCTCAAAAGCTTTTGATGGTATAATAAACCTGATAAAGGTTTAAACCTAATAATAATCGCTTATTGTGACAAGTAGGCTTCAATGAAGTTACTGTGAAAAGCTCCTAGTCGCCACATTCCAGCGCCTGTTTGGGGAGACCGGTACGAGAATTGAACCCGCGCTGCTGGCCTTGTTCTGCATTACAAGCCAGCTGTTTAGCCCACTGTGTTAATCCAGCCCTATTATAATAATATATTCTAACGCTGAAGGAATGGTATGTGGCCTGGAATATATGACAAAAGATTTCCCAGGAAGAGTTTCAACCCCATTTAGTTTTCCAAACACATTGTTTTGCTCACAACTTGAACTTCAGTAGAACCAATCCTCTCATTGTCATTGTGGAAATACTATTCATAATGTTGCTAACTTTCTCCTTGGTTCAATTGCTCTGTTTTATTACCTTTGCTCTCAAGTCACCAGGTATCTTTATGATACCGCCACGAGGTTCAAGTCCGAGTAATGATCAATGACCCAATACACCGATTAGTAAGATTCAAATCAAAGCACATTTATTATACACAGTAATCGCTACTCATGCACAAATTCTATGTCTAAGCTACTTCGACAACTAACAGGCCTATACTTAACTTCGGACTGGCCCACCAGGTCAGGGGAACAAATGGCCTTTCGTTCGGGTTCTGAGTCTGCAGGATTCGAAGTTGGTACGGATTAGTAGCTAGGAGCGCCTATCTCGTAGTGAGCGTTGAATTAAGACTTACTTCGTTCGGTGGTCACTACACCGGTCACGGTCAATGTTGGTTCGTGTTGCTGGGTGACCCGGGCAGGACGAAGAGGTGAAGAGAGCGATTTGAACTTGGGGCTCAACTCTTATAGTCCCCAGGGGCTTCCCACCTTTCGGGGCGGACCCTGTACCTGGTCCCAAGTGATTGGACTTTGTCCCAATCGCTTGGTTTGATTTCTCCAATACTGGAGCGGTTCCCTGATCAATGGGCGGTCTTGAGGTGCTCGTTGACCTCCTTTGTGTTGGCTCCTGCTGGCGCCGGGGAGTCTGCGTTGCTTTGTGTGTCCCAAATGTTACTTATTGTTCCTGGGGATTGCTCATCGGTATGCAGATGGCTGCTACATTGTTATGGTGATGGTCGCTGGTATCGATGTTTGGCCTTTTGCAGAGTTTTAATACACAGCAAACCTGCACCTGCCGGTTTCTGTCTTGTTGGCTGACTTTCCCATCAGCCTTTGCCGTTCGCCATTTTAAATCGGGAGCTGGCCAATTTAGGTGGCTACATAATCTTATCAATAACATTTCTTCTGCTAGAGACAGTAACATTAGTTTCCACTTAATGGTAAGAATTTAACAATCTAGATTTGATTTTGTTGATTTATTATTTAGAACATGTCTAGCATCCTTTGGGGGGGGGGGGGGGCGCGAAATCTGAATTTCCAAGTTTCAGTTATTGTTCTTAAATTGAAAACCTTTGTTCTGGAATCTCATGCTCCACACATGAAAAGTCTAGATCCTAAACCTCCAAAATGATCAATCTTGACCTGAATATTGATTTTAGTGACTTGTCCCAAAGCCTGGGATCTTTACCCTGTCACGCTTTTAAGGATGTTACATGAGGTGCATAATCCTCACTATTCTTCAGAATAGAAAAACCAAGTTGCCAAAAGTAATTTGGAGGATGAGTTAATGAAATGCATGCAGGCTGTGACCTGGCTATTGGCACTCTTTTCCCTTGGTTTCTGTGGCTATGACTCATCTTTCAGTCCCTCATCCCACAGTATAAATATCTTCCATTTTCTATGCCTTTTAGATTTGACAAAGGGTCATCTGGATATTAGCTCTTTTCTCTCCCTACAGATGCTGCCAGACCTGCTGAGATTTTCCAGCATTTTCTCTTTTGGTGCCCGGGCATCTTGCTGGGCTTGGTCCATGTCAAAAACGAGATCGTTTTCCGCTGGGGCATACAGGGCATCAGTGACCTGTCGGAATGTCGGATGCACCTGTGGGCTGTTGCCTGTGAGATGCCACACAGGTACCCGCTTGAGCCCTGAAATGATCACGATGCATTAAAGTTCAGAGCTGCGGTAACCTTGACGACCACAGAGAGCGGGTGTCCTCCCATGTGGTGCCAAGTCTGCGAGGACATGGCACAGGTGTCGCACTGTCTCCTTGTTGAGTCGGAGCCTCCTGCGGCACACGCTGTCCGTCATCTGCTCAAACAACCAGCAATGCCTGTACACCCTGGGCCTTTGCGGGACTCCCCCTCTGGGTCCCTCCCTGGCCTGATGGGCGGCCGGGTCGTCAGGGTGAGTTGCGGGGTCCGGCACATGGTCTGCCGCCTCAAGCATCTGCAGACACTGCTGTTGCCACCGCCTGGCTGCCCAGCCTAGCAGCAGCGCCACTAAGGCAATTTCTGCATCCAATACCTCTGCCAGAGCGTTCAATGTCTATAAGGCATTGGGTGAGAGTGTTGGTCTGACAAACGTCACCTGGACCGGGCGTTGGACCCCTCCCCGTGGCACTCACCCACCCTACGGCCGTTGACATGTCCCCAGAGCTGTGTTCTATCCCTTGGATGTTCGGGTGTTGGCTGCCGCGTGTGTGGTGCAGCCTTCCACAGTGTTCAGGCACAGAGTCCATGTATCAAGATTTGATTGGGATGCAAGGCAATGACTCCCACATGCTACATAACACGCCCACCCACGGGAATCCATTTGTGTTGTGTGAAGTGCTCACTTAACCACGATTGCCAATTCCCTATTAGCAATAGCCTTCAGCAGCAAGGCCAGAGGCCTCGGCAGTCGGCGGGGGTTATGGTGGTAGTTGGGGGAGACGGGCAGGGACAAGGGTTGTCCCTGGAATGGGCAAACATGATTCAGGGGTTGCCATGGTGGTACCAAGAGCGGTTGACCCCCCCAGTGCCTCTTCTCCCCTCCACCCCCCCTCCCCCCCCCTCCACCCCCCACCATGGCAGCCCGCCCATGCGGATGGTCCACCACCCCCAGCTAAGCAGCTGATTGTACCCCGCCCTTCTTTGAGTACTGGGGCGGCAAGCCCAGCGCCCATGGGCTCTTTGCCTGTGGGCAAAGATGGCTACTCACCTCGGCTCTCCGTAGAAGCCCTTCCGCCAGGTTCACGTTTTTAAAAAGGAGTACTAATCCACGCCAACGTGACCACTTGCTGGAGAAGCCGATGAATGACCGGAGGCCATTGGATATGGGGTGGCTCTCGTTAATTGTAAGGGAATGCGGCTTAAGTGGTGATAATTGGTTTCTTGCCATGCTACGGCGAGATCCCGAGTTTACCTAAGGGAGCGGGCCGGTTGCATCACAAACTGTTTGGCGCCTGGCGCGGTTCTCGTTTTTGGCCTTCCTCGCTATTCACCGGCCTCGTTTCGCTTGAGCAAGAGCATTACGCAGCCGGAAAATCCCGCCCATTGATGGAGAGGGAAGATCCAATTAGACGGGGGGGCACGGTAGCCCAGTGGTTAGCACAGTTGCTTCACAGCTCTCGGGTCCCAGGTTCGATTCCTGGCTTGGGTCACTGTCTGTATGGAATCTGCACGTTCTCCCCGTGTCTGCATTGATTTCCTCCGGGTGCCCCAGTTTCCTCCCACAGTCCAAAGATGTGCAGGTTATGTGGATTGACCATGCTAAATTGCCCTTAATGTCCAAACAAAAGGTTAGGTGAGGTTTCCTGGGTTACGGGGGTGGGGCAGGTGTGGGCTTAGGTAAGGTGCTCTTTCCAAGGGCTGGTGCAGATTCGATGGGCCGAATGGCCTCCTTCTGCACTGTCGATTCTATGATTCTCGACTAAGCTAGCAAGAAATATCTAAACTGATTGTAAAAGCTTTTATGAGTGTTTAAAAGGAAATTAGTGAAAATAGCTGTAGGGCCATTTTGAGAAAAAGTCAAGATAAATTACAATGGGGAATAAGGAAATGGCAGATAACTAGATATTTTGTGTCTTCGTGGTAGAGTACACATTGGAAATTGTGGGAATAGGGTGGCATGCTGCCACAGAAGTACCCAGGTAAGGTTTGCCCATGAAGTTCAAGCTTCCAATACTGGCTATCTGAGCCATCCAGTAATGCAATTGAATTGCAAAATGTGGAAGGCTCCAACTATCTTACAGTTTTCTTGTTTATAATAATAGTCTTTATTAGTGTCACAAGTAGGCTTACATTGACACTGCAATGAAGTTGGGTGGCACAGTGGTTAGCACTGCTGCTTCACAGCGCCAGGGACCCGGGTTCAATTCCGGCCTCGGCTGACTGTGTGGAGTTTGTACTTTTACTCCGTGTCTGCGTGGGTTTCCTCCGGGTGCTCCGGTTTCCTCTCACACTCCAAAGATGTGCAGATTAGGTGGTTTGGCCATGATGAATTGCCCCGTAATGTTCAAAAGGTTAGTTGGGGTCACTGGATTACTGGGATAGGGTGGAGGCATGGGATTAAGTGGGGTGCTCTTTCTCAGGGCCGGTGTAGGCTCCATGGGCCAAATGGCCTCCCACTCTCTGCACTGTAAATTCTATGGTAAAGTTACCCAGGAAAAGTGAGAAGAATTAAAATGACTTCTAATTTCTGGGAAACGGTAGTGGCCATCAGGGCATGGCCTCCTTGCCTCCAACTCTGAAGCTCTCGCCTGAAGACCTCAGGAGCATGCTGCCCTAGAATTTTCACCTGGTCTGAGTTGAAAGATTGGATGTGGAAGGATCTGATGGATTTCCAGCTAAGTAACTAGGAGCGGAGTGGCAATCCGACTCTGATTGCCACTCTGTGGAGGTTCAGGCCTATGATCAGGCAGAGTCGGCACAGTTTTATGAAAGAAGAATTGTGTTGACAAATCTATTTAGCTGTTTGAGGGTGTGGGTAGCAGGATAGATAACGGGGGGGGGGGGGATTGTGAATTTAGAAAACTCTTACAAAATTCAAAATATACTGAGTACTAAACGAAGGTTATTGCTCATGATTTGGGGCACAAAATTTGGATTTAGGGGATTGTTAGATAATATGTAAGCATGGATTGAAGATTGGATTGGATTGGATTTGTTTATTGTCACGTGTACCGAGGTACAGTGAAAAGTATTTTTCTGCGAGCAGCTCAACAGATGAGTACATGAGAAGTACATGAGAAGAAAAGGGAATAAAAGAAAATACATAATAGGGCAACACAAGGTACACAGTGTAATTAGATAACACCGGCATCGGGTGAAGCATACAGGGGTGTAGTGTTAATAAGCTCAGTCCATAAGAGGGTCGTTTAGGAGTCTGCTAACAGGTGGGGAAGAAGCTGTTTTTGAGTCAGTTTGTTTTAACCTGCACAAGACTTACGGGGTTGGAGCAATCGGTCTCCCCTGAGTCTCGCCGAATGCGAGCTCTCCCGTTAAGGGGGCGGGGATCCCGAGGACATTCATGATTAAGATCTTATAAAGTCGGCCAGATGTGGAATCGACAGGTCAGACGTGGCTGGGATCTATCTGATTAATATTGTAAAGATAATTGGGTTGCAATAAACCAAGTTTTCTTTTGACCATCTTGGTTTGGACTCGTTTGTGGCTTACTAAAACAGAGTATAACTCATGGAGTGCAGCAAGAATTTTTTTCCTGAGTTTAGATCCAAGCCTGGTTTCCTCTGACCTTTATGTACAGCCAGTTTTTTGATAAATTAGTTGACGTGGTTGTGAATAGGTAAACTATGCATGGCTGCCATTAGGTCGAGCGAGCTGTATAGGACTGAGGGCCTTTTGTATATGTTTGTCGATGAACCAAGAGAACTCCCAAGATCAACGTTTAAAGTAAGGTTTTCGAAATATTGAAGCTCAGGGTAGGCTGTACTAACTTAGTAATGAGACCGACACTGCTCGAAGTATGATTGAATTTAACGTTAAGTTTGATGATAAGAAATGTTTAATAAGATTCTAGATTTTGGTAAGGCTTATGTTATTGGGATGAGACGAGCGTCAGCAAAGTAGGCAAAACTATTTATCGCCCGAAAGTAGAGCTGAACAAAAGAGGCAATTAGTTATGTATAGGACCAATACATATCCCTAAAAGTGAAAAGCTGTATTTATTAAATAAAGCAACCATGGTAACAAGAGATGAAAGATAGCTTACATAGAACATACAGTGCAGAAGGAGGCCATTCGGCCCATCGAGTCAGCACCCACCCACATAAGCCTTCACTTCCACCCTATCCCCGTAACCCAATAACCCATCTAACCTTTTTGGTCACTAAGGGCAATTTATCATGGCCAATCCACCTAACCTGCATGTCTTTGGACTGTTGGAGGAAACCAGAGCACCTGGAGGAAACCCACGCAGACACGGGGAGAACGTGCAGACTCCGCACAGACAGTGACCCAGCGGGGAATCGAACCCGGGACCGTGGCGCTGTGAAGCCACAGTGCTATCCACTTGAGCTACCGTGCTGCCCAAAGCTTGAAACTAGGGAAAAGCAAAAAGATAGTGGGCAGGATTCTCCCATCGGGCGGCTAAGTGTCGATGCCGGCATAAAAACGGGAGTTCCGGGACCCCATTCGCCGGCCCACAGGGGACTAGCACGGCGCTGGAGCAGCCCACGCCGTTCCAGCTGCTGATCCCGGCGTGAACCCGGCACCACGGGGTCCGCGCATGCGCAGTTGGGCCTTCGCCAACTAGCGCATGCGCAATGGCCTTCTTCCCCGATGCCAAATGGCGCAGGGGTACAGGAGCCGGCGCGGAGGAAAGGGGGACCCCAGCCAGAGAGGCCGGCCCGCCGATTGGTGGGCCCTGTTCGCGGGCCAGGCCACACGGAGGCCCCCCCCACCCGCAGGCCGCCCCCGGGCCCTTCAACGCTGAGGTCCCGAGGGCTCAGCGGATGTTAGAACGGTGCCGGTGGGACTCGGATTTTTTGTGAAGGTCACTCTGCAGAGAATTGCTCGACCCAGCGGGGGGGGGTTGGGGAATTCCGCCCAGTGTACCTGTAATTTCAGGGGGAGGGGGAGGAAGAGCGAGCAACTTCACACACTTGATACATTTGAATGCCGAGTTTCTTGAAGTGTCATTGTAGCAAAGCTTATGGAGGAGCAGGGCGAATTGAACAGCATCTTCTATATTTAATTTCATGCGGATGCCAGAAGTAGCTGTCTGATTTATTACATAATTAAGCCAAGGACTAATAGTTGCCCCATTATTTTGACTGCAAAGTCCAGACCAATAATGATACATTTACTGGTCTATGGTTTCCAGGGCATCTCATCACCCTTATCAGTGAAAGCTTCACTAATATCAGTTCGTATTTCCTTAAGTTGCATAAATGCTGATTCATAAATGTTGCACATTACTAAAAGTTAGATCCAGACCAGCTTCTGTTTGCATTGACTATTGAACAGCTAAGTAGGGAGCTATTCCTTCACCCACTTCTAGAAACATGCAGTTCTCCTTCGTTTTTACCTCTATTGTTTTCCCTCAGTCAAATCTGAAAACAACAAGCTTAATTACCGTGACATGACACTGGACCAGTGTTCAACGACTAAAGTGGTTTCAAGATCAGTATTTTATTTATCGGCTGAGACTGGTAAGCAGACTGTAACGCTGGGCCATCTCCAAACACTAACAACTCTAACATCCTTATTGATCCGTTTTTACTATTTAACAACATTGTCATGCTTAGAATGCTGCAAAATCTTCTCTGTTAATGTTCTTTTATTCATTTCATTTTATGGGGATCATTGGCAAAGCATGTATCTATTGCCCATTCCTGGTGGCCCTTAAGGTAGTGGTGGAGTGCCTTCTTGAACTGCGGCAGTCGTGAAAGTAAACCTGCAATGCTGTTAGATAGTGAGTTTGAAGAATTTGACCAATTGACTATGAGGGCAGCGATATATGTTCAAGTCGAGATGGTGAGACATGAGGGTGATGGTGTTACCAATGCATTTGCTGCCCTAATACTTCCAGGTGGTTGAGGTGTGCATTTGAGAAAAGAGTTGGTGACTTTGTGCTGTGTACCATATGAATAGTATATACATAGTCTGGTAAAGGAGGGAATGAATGTTTAATTGACAAATGAGGTGCTGACCAAGTGGATGATGTCGAACTATTTGAATGTTGTTGCAGCTTCATTCACGTCACAGATGTTTAGATAAAAATAAAATGGACTTTCAGATGATTGTGTTTTTGCGGTAGGTCTTTCATAAACCAGTTTTAAACTAACTCCACTAACATCATACACTGACCATAGCCATATATCTTCCTTGCTTTAAATATTTATTTATCATAGAATTTACAGTGCAGAAGGAGGCCATTCGGCCCATCGAGTCTGCACCGGCTCTTGGAAAGAGCACCCCACCCAAGGTCAACACCTCCACCCTATCCCCATAACCCAGTAACCCAGTAACCCCAAACAATTTGCCCTTAAATTTGCCCTTAAAATTTGCTGTAGGAAAGCGTCTCATCACGGCACGGTAGCACAGTGTTTAGCACTGTTGTTTCACAGCTCCAGGGTCCCAGGTTCGATTCCCGGCTTGGGTCACTGTCTGTGCGGAGTCTGCACATTTTCCCCATGTCTGCATGGGTTTCCTCCGGGTGCTCTGGTTTCTTTCCACAGTCCAAACACATGCAAGTTAGGTGGATTGGCCATGCTAAATTGCCCTTAGTTGTCCAAAAAGGTTAGGTGGGGTTACTGGGTTACGGGGAATGGGTGGAGGTGTGGTCTTAGTGCTTTTTCCAAGGGCTGGTGCAGACTCGATGGGCCGAATGGCCTCCTTCTGCACTGTAAATTCTATGATCACTCTTTTGTAAAAAATGTTTGTTCCTGATCACTATCCTCACTCGCAGTGACTGTAAATTGTTAACGCTATTACCAGACCAGAGATAAATGGTCTTTACCTATTATAAAATAATATTTGTGGCAAGGCTGGAATTATTGCTTGTTTCTAGTTAATACAAGGTTGAGGGTGGGCCTTCTCCTTTAACTGTAAAACTCATAATGCTATTTAGATAAATCCTTTTGTTCATACTGTTAAATTACTGGTCATACAATTGATACTGTACCTAACATGAATGTTTCAACAAGAACGTGCATTCATAAACATTTAACACAGTAAAACTCCCTAAATGTCTTGACAAGAGCATTTTTAAAGAATTTGTCATTTTGCCATGCGGTGATTTATTGCGACAGGTGAGCAAAATCTTGGTCAAACAAGCAGGTTTCAAAAAGCACTATAAAAAGAGGAAAGAAGGGCAGAGATATTTAGAGAAGGAATTCCAGAGCTTAGCGCCTCGGCAACAGAAAGCATAGCTACAAAGAGTAGAACAATTAAAGAAATTAAAATCCGAGACACACAAGTGGCCAGAATTAGAAAAGTGCAAAAATCTTGGTGAGTTGTCGGGCTGGAGGTGGTTACAGAGGTAGGATGGGGCAAGGTCATGGAAAGACTGGAAAACAATTTATCAACATTTTAAACATGAGGCCGTGTCAAACTGAGAGCCAGCATGAATCAGCAAACATAGGGATAATAGGTGACTGTGACTCTGTGCAAGCAGCCCATGTCTGTAAGTAACAAGGAGACAATATCCATACACTTGATATTCATTGGCATTACCAAATTCCTTATCATCAATAACCTAGGGTTTGTCATTGACCAAAAACTGAACTGAAGCAGCCACAAAAATGCTATGGTTACTGGAACAGTTCAGAGGCTGAGTGTTCTGCGGCAAGTGGCTCAATACCTGACTATGCAAAGCCTTTCCAGTACCTTTCAGGCTCAATTCAGAAATGTGCTAGAATATTTGCAACTTGCCTGCTGGATGCAGCTGCAACAACATTCCGTAGCTTGATCATCCCATTCACCAGTTAAACGTCCATCTCCCCCATTACCAGTACACTATGTGTATATACTATCTAAAGGATTCATGGTTTTATGGTTGTATATATTGCAAAGATGTGGTTGTTGAAATTGAGTACAGTTTTAAATATCAATCTAATGTGACTCCTCATTCCTGATACAAAATGGGCTGTGCAAAAAGGACAGACTTAACAAATGTAAGAGTAAGCTAAGGGTCAAAACTATTTTACAACCTGCAGAGTGAAATTTAAGAACTTTGGGGGGGGGAAAAATGGTTGAATTTAACGCCTTCCCCATGGTGAGTTTGGCGGCTGGAGGGCATCTAATCAGGCAGGAGAGTGGCTGTGGGGACCCCACTTCTGCCCCCTCCTTGCCCAGTGAAGCAGTTGAGGCTCCTTCATTAAATGTTTTTAAGATAAAGATAGATAGCTTTTTGAAGAATAAAGGGATTAAGGGTTATGGTGTTCGGGCCGGAAAGTGGAGCTGAGTCCACAAAAGATCAGCCATGATCTCATTGAATGGTGGAGCAGGCTCGAGGGGCCAGATGGCCTGCTCCTGCTCCTAGTTCTTATGTTCTTTAATAGCCCTTTAAGCTATCAATCAATCAACCTTTTAAACAATCAAACTGTGAACTCAGAACTCATTTTATGGGGATCGTTGGCAAAGCAACTTAACTCAGAACTCCCTGCTGTGTTAATTTTAGCTTTTGAAACTCAGCCAAACAACACAAGTCAAAAAATAACTGTTGAAACTGATTCACCAGATGCTACACCAGCTGGTCTGTCAATCAAAGCAGTCCGAGTGGAGGATTTGTAACTATTTGCTGGCTGCTAAAACCACTTTTTTACAGATTAAAGAGGGGCATTTAAAAAAAATAAAATTTCAGATTATGACAGTTTTTTTTAAAAGAAACATTTTATTGAGGTATTTTTGGCATAGAAAGAACAACAAAATAGACAAGATACATGAAACCATAAACATAGTGCAAAAACCGTTTACCTTTCATACAGGTCGCACCCTTATTACCCCCCTACTCTAACCTAAACTATTCCCCCCGCCCTCCTCCCCGTCTGCTGACAATTTTCCGCAAAGAAGTCGACAAACGGTTGCCACCTCCGGGTGAACCCTAACAGTGAACTTCTCAAGGCAAACTTAATTTTCTCCATACAGAGAACGCTAGCCATGTCCGATAGCCAGGTCTCCGAATTTGGGGGCTTTGGGTCCCTCCATGCCAATAGTATCCGTCTCCGGGCTACCAGGGAAGCTAAGGCCAGAACATCTGCCTCTTCTCTTGGATTCCTGGTTCTTCCGACACCCCGAAAATCGCCAACTCTGGACCCAGCGCCACCCTTGTTTTTAAAACCTTGGACATGATGTCCGCAAACCCCTACCAAAATCCCCGAAGCATTGGACATGTCCAAAACATATGGACATGGTTCGCTGGTCCTCCCGCGCATTTTGTGCACCTGTCCTCGACCCCAAAGAATCTGCTCATCCAGGCCACTGTCATGTGAGCCCGGTGCAAAATCTTAAATTGTATCAGGCTGAGCCTGGCACATGTTGCAGACGCGTTGACTCTACTCAACGCATCTGCCCATAGACCAATAGACCATCCTCTATCTCACCTCCCAGCTCCTCCCACTTACGCTTCAGCTCCTCGGTCTGCGTCTCCTCCGACCCCATAAGCTCCTTATAGATGTCCGAAATGCTCCCCTCCCCTACCTACCCTCTGGAAATTACCCTGACCTGAATCCCCCTCAGCGGTAGGAGCGGGAAGGTTACCACCTGTTTACGAAGGAAGTCCCGCACTGCAAGTATCTGAATTTGTTTCCCTTCGCCAGCCCAAACTTTTCCTCCAGCACCGTCATACTTGGAGAGCTCCCCTCTATTTATGATTAGTTGTAGTTTATGTTTTGAGTTGAACAGAAAATGTGAAAATTAAAATGGCTGAGTTAAAATCCATGACATCAGTGAACTGGGGCAGTTTTGCCCGGGGTGCGGTGACAAACATCACCAGAGGCCTGGATTTAATCCCGGCCTTGGATGACTGTCCGTGGAGTTTGCACTTTCTCTGTTGGTATCCTCTGGGTGCTCCGGTTTCCTCCCACAGTCCAAAGATGTACGGTTAGGTGGATTGGTCATGCTAAATTGCGTCTTCGTGTCCAAAGATAAGCAGGTTAGGTGCGGTTACGGAGATAGGGTGAGGTAGTGTGCCTGGGTAGGGTGCTGTTTCAGAGGGTCAGTGCACACCTGATGGGCCGACAAGCCTCCTTCTGCACTGGAGGCTTTCTAAGCTGTCTTAATTCTATTGATTAAGGGATAAGTATTAGCTGGGGCACCAGGGAGAACTTTCTTGCACGTCAGATCCTTTGGATTCACCTGATAGGGCCGTTAGAGCCTTGGTTTAATCTCTTGTCTGAAATATGGCACCTTGAACAACTGCAGCAGTCTCTGTGTTGCACTGAAGAGTCGATTTAGATTTTGTGCTTAAGTATCTGGAATTAGACCTGAACTGATCTCTTCCTAACTTCAAGGCGAAAGTGCTTCCCCTGAGCCAAGGCTGACATCCCAGATATCTTCAAAGAGAAACAGGACTTTAATAGAATTTTAAGTTTACAAATTTTGGAGTAAGCCATTTAGCCCATGTGCCTTTTCATCATTCACTGCAATGGTTGATTTGCGACCTCACTTCATATTTCTCTATCAATTTGAAATGTAAAATTTACATTTGTTCTATGGACAATGTGTTTAAGTAGATAGCTGTTTGAAAGACCTGACATAGGGACAGTAGGGTGAATGGCCTCCTCCTGTTCTATAATTGTATGATTTTACAGGTAGGAATTGTGATTAGTTATTTTGCTTATTAGATTTCAGGTAGCTCTTATGGCTTCAACTGTTGCTTGGCTAAACTAATATTTTCTTCCTTTCCTGCTTGTGGGGAAGAGCTGATTTGCATTTGGTAGCTTTGCACAGCCATGCAACAAATTTAATACTTCAGTGAAGAAGGATTCACTCCAAGCCTTGCTACTTCATGAAGCTGTGCCTTGGTGCTTTACCGTACTGTGCCAAAATGCCACAATATTAAGTTGCAAACAAAATGTATTTTTTGTCAATTTTACAAATTTGAGCATTGCCTGCTATAGAACCATGCGAAGGAATCTTGGTGCTTCCCACAATTTTCTATCCATTAATGTTAATAAAAATCTTGTCGTGAATGCCTCCACTTTCCAAAGCTGAGGATTTCTCTCCTGGAAGGACACATTTGTAAAAATGAGACCTTATGTTCTCCCCACAAATTGGCTCATAACGTAAATGTGGAATGATCAGTCAGGTTCATTTTCACAGCTGTTCTGAAAATGAAATGAAATGAAAATCGCTTATTGTCACAAGTCGGCTTCAATGAAGTTACTGTGAAAAGCCCCTAGTCGCCACATTCCGGCGCCTGTTCGGGGAGGCTGGTACGGGAGTGCAGCGAATAGACTTGACTTTCTTGCTTTGTGTGAATATCATCACAGAGGCTGGTTTAGCACAGTGGGCTAAATAGCTGGCTTGCAATGCAGACTAATGCCAGCAGCGGGGGTTCAATTCCTGTACCGGCCTCCCCGAACAGGTGCCGGAATGTGGCGACTAGGTGCTTTTCACAGTAACTACTAAGGGGCTGGTTTAGCACACTGGGCTAAAAAGCTGGCTTTTAAAGCAGACCAAGGCAGGCCAGCAGCACGGATCAATTCCGTACAGGCGCCGGAATGTGACGACTAGGGGCTTTTCACAGTAACTTCATTTGAAGCCTACGCGTGACAATAAGCGATTTTCATTTTTCATTTCATTTCAAATGACCACCATTGCTATTAAGATCTTTTTCATTACCATTTAGAAGGACTCCTTTTTTAAATTTGTTTAATGTGAGTTATGTGATGAAGTTTTAATTTTGTTTAAATTTAAGGGCATCTGAAACAGATTGATCCTGAGACATTTAAAGACTTTTACAACTTTTGGAAGGAGTCTGAGACTGAGGCACAGGAGATTAACCTGCCCCTGGAAGTGATAGAGCACCTGAACAAAAACGAAAGTGTCTATAAATTGTCATCATCTGTGAAGACGAATTATGGTGTGGGCAAAATTGCATTGACACAGAAGCGACTGTTCCTTCTTCTAGAAGGAAGACCTGACTATGTTGAGATTGCCAAATTTAGAGACATTCAGGTAATGTTTTGGAATAATTCAATGATTTACACTTTTTCTGAATGCTTTGTAACCCTTTTCTCTACACAAGAAATGTGAAGCAGGAAACCAAAGCAGTGTTGCTGCCCAATTATAAAAGTCCATGTTCTCCCTGCACCACAGTTGACCAGCGGTTTAATATGCAAATCAATCAAGATATAGTGGGAACGATTCAGCGGACTTGAAACATCCGCTATGCACCGGCACGTTGCCAATTTTTTACATTTGGGAGATTCTCTTTGCCGATTCCAGGGATTTCCTGCTGGCGAGCTGACCTTTCTCCTCTCTCCCTGTCCACCCCTCCCCTGTTTTTGACCCCTCCTTCAATGCCCCCCGCCAAAAGAAACCTTGGGGAAGCCCTAGGGAACCCCTAGTGCCAGGGTACCACTGCCAGTGTGCTTGGATGACACTGTGAGGGTCTCAGGCAAGGCCGCTGAGTCCGGGCGCCAGGTGAATCCGGCAAATGTATATTTAAATGAGCTATACAGCTCATTTAAATATGCTGATCTTGATCAGGCCCAATAAGGGCGATTTCCAGATTGCAATGTTTTGAGTGTCACAGATCTCGTGAGAGGCCTCTTGTGAGATTCAACAAACTCCTCCCAACACCAAGTCAGGTGTGATGAGGCTGCTGAATCGCGTCTAGTAGCTCTGTTCTAAAGGCATGATAGTTTTAATTAATGGTCCCTGAAAGAACTATGTATATTTTATCTGTAGGTTCTAGTCAGACGTTTTAAAAATATAAGCATGGTTTTGTTCTTGTTGAAAACAATTGCCGGAATTGTGTTAGAAATGGATAATATCTGAGTTGGTTGACCATTAAAATCCTTTGATTTTCGTTAAATAAAAATGAATTTGAACTGGGAAGTTTAGAAGGTAGTTCAGAAATCCTCAATCACCTTTGTTTGGAGGGAGGTAAGAGGACTGATCAAACATTTGTTTTGATGCTTTATTGTCCGTTTATACTTTTCTTGTTAACACAAATTAATACTAGCTATACTTTAAAACTATAAGTCACCGCTGAAGTGTTTTGCTTTACTGTTGATATTTTTCTTCTCAATTATTAGGAACTTGAAAACATATCAGTAATGTTTTTCCCACTTCGAATCCCTGCTCTAAAAATTAAAACTACTCTGAAAGAACCATTTGTAGGAAACCTGAAGAATGAACGTGATCTTTGGCAATTAATTGTGAAGGAAATGTGGGCTGGGAAAACAATGGCAGATAAACACAAGGTTTGATGGTCTTTTTAAAATGAATGATAATTTAAATGTATGTTATGACTCTTAAATAATCCAAATCACTCACTTCAACATGTATACCAGCTTTCTTCCTTTGGGAAGCATCTTAGCAGCAATTATGATCATTTGCCTGTTCTTTTTTAAAATATTTTTATTCAAGAATTTTTGTTTAGAACAGACAAAATATTCAAACAAACTTTTCATTATTACAAAAAATATCAGCAACTTAACCTCACCCATCCCCACACAGTTTTGTACCAAGACTAATCCCGTCCCCCAAGCTCTCCCCTCCCCCCACCAAGATAACCCTACTAAAATGACCAACCCCACAAACCTAACACCTGACGGTAACCAGCTCCTTAAAAAAGGTAATGAACGGCTGCCATCTTGAGGAAAACCCATCCATTGGCTCTCCCATGGCATATTTGATATTTTCCAGGTGCAGAAATTCCACCCTCACCAAGCTGAAGCCTTAGGTGGCGCCTTCTTCCCCTCCTGCAACAGTAACAAGTCTGACACTCCAAAAATGGCCACCTTAATGCCCAGAATCCCTGACATCATTTTAAAAAAGGAGACCCAAAAATCAACAAACTTGTGGCAGGACCAAAACATGTAAATGTGGTTTGCCGGCACCTAAGAACACCACTCACACCTATCCTGGTCAAGTGCGTCCTATGTCCACTGTGAACTATATCAAACTTAACCTTGCATAAAGGAAGTGAAGTTAACCTTATGAAAAGCCTCACTCCACGCACCCCCTCGCTCAAATACCAAGCCCAACTCACCCTCCCACTTCCTTGCTTCCAACGAAGCCTTCTCCGCCCAGAAGTGTCTGAGATCCTTCCCTCCCCGAGCTCATCCAAGGTCAGAACCCTATCTTTCAGTGAAGGCTCCGGCTTCAGGGAAACAAAGGAAGCTCCTTACGCACAAAATCTCAGACCTGCTAGTACATTCCCTCTCGGGAGCTGATACTTCTCTAAAATCTCTTCAAGCCCAGCCAACCTACCCTCCAAAAACATATCCTCTCCAACCCCTCCCAGCGGCTCAATTGCTCAGGCAAACAACAACGGGGTAGTGGACACACCTGCTTCGTACCCCTGTTCATTTGAAAGTACCCCGGGCTCAGGGCATTAGTACGGACACTCGCAGTGGGGGCTCTATACAAATGCCCTAACCCAAGATATAAATTTTGGCCCACAACCAAATCACCCCATCTCCCGATAGGCAGCCTGCCACCTCAGCTGGTGAGCTAACAAGCTGCTGGCCTTCTCCCCATACTCAGAAAACATCCCCATCGAGTGACAAAGTTGGCTCACCGCCTTTTCCTTTGAAAAGGTACCTTCACTCATCCCGATCAAATGCCTTCACCGCGTCCATCAAGATAATCACCTCTGGCTCGGCCACTGAGGAGGGCGACAGCACCACATTCAAGAGTCTCCTTATATTAGCTGAAAACTGTCGGCTCTCAACAAACCCTGTCTGCTCCTCCGAAATCACCCCTTGCAGACAGGGCTCCAAACGAGTTGCAAACACCCTAGCCAACAGCTTAGCGTCAGCATTTAACCGAGTAATCGGTCGGTACGTGGTATCCCCCCCCCCCCATAATTAGCTAATGGAGATCAAGATCGGGAATAGAAACCAGTCCCATCTTAATAGATTATGAGTCATCGCAATTCGGCACATACACATTGACCAACACCACCAGTATGCCTGCTAACACCCCACTAACTATTATATACCTCCCTCCCGAGTCCGCCATAATGTTCACCACAGAAAAAGCCACGCTCTTGTTAATCAACAGAGTGGGCCGCTTGTCCTAGCATGAAAACTTGACTGAAATACTTCCCCCACCCATCCTTTCCGCAGCCTTGTTTGGTCCCTAATTCTCAGATAGGTCTCCTGTAGGAAGACCTCATCAGTCCTCAAAGTTTTCAGATCGGCAAATACCTGGGACTTTTACCTGGTCCATTTAACCCCCTCACATTCCATGTAACCAACCTGACGGGAGGTTCTCTCTTTGCCTCTTCCCCCCCCCAACACTTTGTTACTGTAAAAAAAACAATAGGAACCCCCCCCCCCAATAAGTAGCCAACTGTAGCCATCTCCCCCACTCCGCTCCCGTTAACTAGCCAAACTGCTAGCAGGGTAACCCCACCTAGGGTAAAAATCCCAAGTCTTTCACACAATAGATTAATAAATAGCCCCCCCACCCCATACCCAACTTTAATGTCAAACATTATAAGAAGAAAACAGAGAACCACACCCAAATTCTCTCCCTCAAACAGTTCTAACAAACAATAACAACCCACAAATTCACCCAGATACAAACCTCAAAACAACCAGGTGCCCTCTCTAACATTACAGCCATTGCACACAAAAATACACAAACAGGTGAATTCAAGAATGATCAAACAAAAAAGATCATTGTCCTACAACCTTTCAGTTCTCCCCAATCAGTATTTCTTAACAATTTCATTTTCTTCCTCTGCCGCATCAAAGTAGAAATCGCTGGGCGGGATTCTCCCGCAACTGGCCGGATGGCCTGACTCCAGCAAGGTCCAGGGCCCTCTTTTCATGAACGGTGAGGGGGAGCCCCTCCACGAGGACTCACCTAGCCGGCCTAAAAGCCAGGTCCCGCTGTGATGGACCATGTCCATTTCACGCCGGCGGGACTGGCCAGGAAACAATGGCCGCTCGGCCCATCGGGGCCCGGAGAATTGCCGGGGGGTGTGGGCGCTGCTAACGGCCCCCGACCGGCGCGGCATGATCCCCGCCCCTGCCCGAAAACCGGCACCGGAGAATTCAGCAGCCTGCGTCGGAGCGGCACGGCGAGATTCACACCGCCCTCCAGGGATTCTCCGACCAGGCGTGGGGGGTCGGAGAATCCCGCCCTCTGTCTCTGAAGGTAACTCAAAGAGGAGCCGGGTGCACCATCCCAAAATGAACATCGCTCTTGTAGAGGGCAGCCTTGGCCTTATTAAATGCTATGTGCCTTCTTGCCAACTCTGCCCTGACATCTCGATATATTCGGATGAGATAGCCCACCATTCTACAGTCTTGATTGTCCTTCGCCCATCTCAGGACTCGTTCCTTATCCAGGTACCTATGGAACCGGACAATAATAGCCCGTGGTGCCACCCCTGATCAGGGCTTCTGCCTCAGCGATCGATGGACCCGGTCCAAGTCAGGAGGGGTTGGAAAGACCCACTCCCAAACCAACATGACAAACATCTTTGAAATGTTATCAGTGGCGCTTGTACTTTCCAGGCCATCTGGCAGCCCAACAATTCTTAAATTTTGTTGTCTGGAGTGATTTTCCAGATCGTTGACTTTGGCCTTTATCGCCTTCTGCTCTTCCGCCAACAGCATCATTTTGGCCTCCAAAGAGACAATCCGATTGCTGTGAACATTGAGCACCTCCTCTACCTTCTTATCGTCGTCCCCTGTGCCTCCACCCACTGATCCAACCTGTTAAGGTATCACAAATCGGTGCCCCCTCAATTACCTTCATCAGATCTTCAACAAATTCACCCTATGGTTCCCATGTGCGACTGCTCACCCCATAGCCACTACCGGAATTTGCCATTTGCCTGTTCTTATGGTCTCTTGCACATTCTGGCGTTGCGATAATCTTTAGGAGAAGATTCCAAAGCGAGTAATTGGAGTGGTGAGATTGGAAATACTTGGGCACGATTTTCCGACCTTGTTACACTCTCGCTCAAGCGCAACGAGGCTGGAGAATAGTGGGAGAGGCAGAAAATGCCAACTGTGCCAAGCGCCCAACAGTTTACGACGCAACCGGCCTGCTCCCATAGGCGAAATCGGGATCTCACCGTAGTGTAGCGAGAAACCAATTCTCACCACTTAAGCCCTATTTCCATACAGTTATTGAGAGTGATCCCATATCCAATGGCTTCCCGTCATTCATCGGTCTCCCCAGCAAGTGGTCACGCTAGCGCCAATTAGTACTGCTTTTTAAAAGCGTGAACCTGATGAAGGGCTTCTATGGGGAGCTGAGGACGTGAGTAGCCATCTTTGCTCACATACAAAGAGCCCCGGGGCAGTGGGCTTGCCACCCCAGTGCTTGACGGGGGGGGGGTAACCCTCGGCTGGGGATGGGGGACAGTCCGCAGGGATAGGCCATCATAGCAGGGGGGTGGCGCCGTCACGGCACCACCATGCCAATCTCTGGATCATTTTTACCAGATCTGGAGGCAACCCTGTCCCTGTCTGTCTGCCCCAACGAGCACCCATAACCCCCACCGATTGCCGAGGTCTCTTGGCAATCGCGTTTAAGTGAGCACTTCACACAACCCAAGTAGATTCTCACGTGTGGGCGGGCCAAGTCGCATGTGTGAATCATTGCCTAGTATCCCAATCAGACCGCGGAGCCAAGACACTGTGTTTGAACACTGCGGGAGGCAACACCACACACCAGCAGCCAACACCCGAACACCCCAGGCACATCTCCGGGACCATGTCCACGGTCAGAGGGTGAATGAGTGCCACGGGCCATCACCTGGTCCAGGTGACGTTATGAGTGGATGTATGGGATACAGGGTCTGGGGTCCGGTGAGGGGGCCCCCCTGTGGCTGGGTGTGTGTGAGCAGGGTGTACCGGGTTGGGGGCAGGGGGCAGGAGAGCGGTTCATGTGTGATGTGACACATACCCTGGGAGGGTGGGAAATGTGAGTGGGGGGCTGACAGACCAGGCCACGTCCTAAGTGAAGTGGGCAAGTATGAGGGCCTCCTTGGCCCTCCAGGCTTGCCAGACCCTCGCTGCTTCCGCCTGTCCTGCAGTCTTCTTCCTGAAACTTTCTCACTTTAAATTTGCCGCCTTGCTCTGCTCTTTATTCTTAACCACTGAACAGAATCTGTTCCAGATTCTTGTTCTTGATCCTGACCTTAAGTGGGGCTTTGTCCCCACTCCCTGCTTTCTGGACTTCCTTATATTTCCCTGGGAAATCGGCTCTCACAGCTACAGTCCTGCTCCTTCTGTGCCTCTTGGTGTGAAGGTGTGTTTCTGGGTCACCTAACTCTCTCTTTTCACCGTTATAGTTTTTCTTTTGTATTCCATCTTGCGCAGGCGCAGGACTCCCCTTAAATTGAAAAAAAAAATGGAAAAGAACAAATGATATATGTGCGCAGGGACGTTTACCAGCCTAACATCAGGAATCCCAACCAACTATGAATTGCAGCCTTTTGCCGGCTGACATATGCGCAGAACCTGAAAAGGAACCATCTGCGCATGCTTGCCATTTTCAGGGCCGGTGCACATGCAGAGACTGCTGAGGCCTAATGGGACTTGTAGCTCGCAGTCTCTGAGGCCCGATTTTTGTTTTTAAAGGTAAGTATTTTTTTTTCCTTCTGGGGTCTCTAGCAAATACAAAGATATCACAATTGATTGCATTGGAGGATAGGGAGACAGGATAGGGCAGCAATTATTGGTGAAGCCAGTGGATGAAAAAGACTTTAATGTAGAACAGGTGGTGGCATCTGTATCATGGGCAAGCAGGAGTTTATGGAGCCGGAATGATGGCAAGTCAACAGTGTGGGTATAAGAATATCTGGGGGCGTGTATCATGTTTCCAGCAGCAGAAAAGCCTGATAGAGGCAGAGATGAACAACATTGGAGAAGTGAAAGTAAGCAGACTTGAATAGGATGTAGGGTATGAAGCATTGACCAGGCAAAACACGATGATGAGGTTGTGCATTGTTTAATTTCCTGAGGCAAGTGTCTGATGAGTTGGGTAGCCAAGGAGTGGAACTTATTACAGGCACTTAAAATTATGATCACAACGTGTTGAGTTGAAGGATGTTGTGACTTCTCCAAAAAGAAATGTCAGGTAGGCAGCACAACAGCAAAGAAGTGATTGTGGAATTGAGATTGAGAGAAGCAGAGGAGAGTTGGATCAGAGAAGAGGTGAGACACGGGGATAGCTACCTGGAGGACTGCTGCAGAGGACTCTGATGTGTACTGATGGGCAGGTGTACAGAAAAAAGCTGATGCGTATCGTTATGAAATCCATTCTTGCGATGTCTCTGTGTGCTATGTAAGCTTGCCGTCTGTGGAGATTGTAACATTTGAAGTACATGGGGCGGGATTCTCCGATCGTCGATGCCGAAATTGCGTTTGGCTGGAGGATTTTTCATTTTCATTTCATTTTTCAATACCCGATTCTGACCAAATTGTGAGCGGCGTTGCTTTCGCGATGCTCTGCCCCCTCCAAAGCAGCGTACTCAGCGAGTAAATAGCACCACGTATCGATGGCCTCAGGACATTGCCTGAGGCCTGCCCCTGACTGGCCGAGTTCCCGACTGCGTGGTCGTGTGTACTATCATCAGTCGGGAACTCGCCGTGGTGGCTGCGGACTGAGTCCAGCGCCGCCACAGTCGGGCGAGCGGCTGGCGCCATGATACACGGCGTGACCGCTGCAGGCCATCGGCGTGCGCATGCGCGGCCATGGACATGGCAATGATTCGTGATGGTACTAGCCTGCAAAAGATTCTGGATACGCTTGGCATCTCTGGAGAGAAAATATTTCAAGTTGATGGCGTTCCATTGAACTGAAAAAAGGTAGAAAAGTAACAGGTTTGATGTTTGATGTCAGTGGAAGGGGAAGAGTAGGAAGAATAAAAGAGAACATAAGTGACAGGATATAAGGCAGGAAAAATTAAGTAGCCAAGGATTTATGTTGTAAAAGTAAGAGGGAGTGGTAATGGATACAGTAAAGAAATATTGGAAGCGATTCTCTGCTCCGACGGCAGAGGGTCGGCGCCGGAGTCAAAACGGGAGTGTTTCTCTCCGCGGTCAGCGCTCATTCCGGGACCCCATTCTGCGCCATACAAGTGGGCTAGCAGGAGCGCGACGGGAAGCGCGGCGGCGCGGCCTCAGAGCAGCGGCAGAGACGCGACGCCACGCAATTGATGCGTCGCTGCGTCGCACACAAAACGACGCGAGCGCACAGGCCGCCGATGGAGCAACATGGCGCCACGCTGAACAGCCCCCCCGGTTCACCGACCACGACCTGGAGACGCTCCTGGACGCCCTCGAGGAGAGGAGAGGGTGTTTCTGTACCTTGGACCCGGCCAGAGGGTCCCATCCAACGAGGTCTGGCGTCTGTGGACGGAGGTGGGCGTGGCCGTCAGTGCCATCGCGGTGACACTCAGGACTGGCGAGCAGTGTCACAAAAAGCTCACCGAGGGCAGTCAGGGTGGGTACCCAGCAATGTGCCCAATGCACAAACTCCCCCCCAACGTGTGACACCCAACCCTCCCCAGGGGGATGGTACAACCACAGCCATGATCTGCATGGCTGCAGCCACCCATGCAAGCTGCATTGGCCGTGGCCCCCCCCCCCCCCCCCAAGGAGAAGAACGACAATAACCAGCGACAGCATGCCTGAACCGGAGGGGGTGAACCTGACATGCGGCCTCTCACCGTGCACGAGCAGAGGGCACTGAACATAGCTGGTGCACCCGAGAACCGGGAGATTGCCCATGCTGAGATCGGGGATGCGCCACCAAGTGAGATCCCCTCTCCCCGCAGCCCTCTCCCCGCAGCCCTCTCCCCGCAGCCCTCTCCCCGCAGCCCTCGCCCCCCCCCCCCCCTTAACCTGTACCGCGACTCTCACCCCCCTGCACCTGCCTAACCGTGATGGTGTCGCAGGGCCACACGGTGACCGATCCAGAGCACCTGGCAGACACTGCCCGCATCCAGTGGCTGGACGGCCAGCTGACGCAGATAAACCGGGTGCATCAGGCTTACACCGTCCCCGGCCAGCGCCTGGGCGACCAGCCCTCGGGGACTCCAGCAGCGACGGGGAGGGCAGCTCCAACAACAGCCCTCCGGCCCAGTCCAGTGACGACACGACGACCCAGGATACCAGCACACAGGGGACAGACAGGCACGACATGACGACACAGGACACTAGCGCACAGGGCACAGACAGACATGAAAGAACACAACATGACGCCACCACGGAGGGGACTGACATATAGGACATGGCACCCCAGGGGACTCCTGACCGCAGGGGTTGTGTCACAGCTGTCCCCTGCACCCTCCGCCACCGCAGATACTCTCAGCTCAGTTGAACATTTTAGTTGTGAGGCTTCTGGGACACTAACTGGTGTGCACCACACAGCCGCTCCGGTACAGCAGGTGGAGGTAGGAGCAGCCCAGACGGGTCCTGGGTTCCTGGAGTTCCCCCTCCCGCACTTAGACCCAATGCAGTCAGGGACCCAGGGGTGTGAGAATGTGACGGCCGGTTTCCAGCACTTGCAGATGCAAGTGCAGGAGTGCATCCGCATCCTGGAGCAGGAAATGGTGCCGGTCATGAGTGCCACACAGGCCAACACCGCACGGGTGGTGTCCGCTGTGGAGACAATGGTGGCGAGGGTGTCGGGCATGGGACTGAGTTTGCAAGGCCTGGGGCTATCTGTGCACGCGGCCTCCGCGGCCCAGGACAGGACTGGCGTCTCACCAGCATTATGAGCCAGGGCCAGCTGAACATCACCGAGGCTCTCAATAACCGGTCTCAGCAGGCCATCGCTGAGAGCATCAGCGCATTGCCCGGGTGATGGACGGCGTTGTACAGAGCCATACAGGGATGGCGAATTCCCTGATCTCCATGGCTGCGAACGTCTAGACCCTGGTCGATACCAGCGCAGGCCTCCAGGACTGGCAGCGCCAGGTGATGGTGGTGCCCTGGGTGCTGGATCTGCCTGCACTCCCATCCTATGAAGAGCCCCGGGGACCACCGGGCACCCCGAGGGAGGAGGAGGTGGTGAGGCCCGTTCCGGCTCCGCTTGCAGCGGGGTGCCGGAACCCTGCGCCACCTCGGCCCCCCCCCCCCCCAAACCGGGTGCCAGGTGTGCCACCAGGTGGCCGATGTGGGCGACGGTCTCACGGCTCTGGAGTCTCATCCTGCACGCCCTGTCCGGGAGGTCCTCGAAGGACATGCGGGGCCGGTACACACGTTGTCGCACCATATGCCTCCCTGGTCGTGGCACACCCTCCTCCTCCTCTTCGTCATCCTCCTGCTGTGGCTCCCGCACGGCGTGGTGCTCCTCCTGCGCCTCTTGGGCGTGTGGCCCTGCGGCCTGGACGGCTTGCACGTGCCCCACTGCAGCCTGCTGCTCTACAACAGGCTCCGCCACCTCCCTGTCACGTCCGTGCTCCAGCTCCCACTGGGCCTCATGCAGGGCAGCAGCTCCCACCACCGCAGCCAACAACGCTGGAGGATGGCTAAATATTGTACGATCTGTAGTGGGTGGGAGTAGACAGGGTTTCAGCACTGGTATACCCCTCTCTGCCACCAGGTGCCATGGGCTACATGGCCGCCCCGGTTGCCGGCATGCGCTCCGCCCCTGGCCCCTCAATGCCCTGAGACCTGTCGGCCGTCCCCCTGTCAGGGCCACTGTCTGGTGGCACTGCGTTCACGGGGGGCTGCCGTGTGTGCCGCCCTGGACCTACCCACTGGTGGGTGCCACCAATTTGGTGGGAGGGGGGTCTGGCACACGCCAGGACGGCCGGGCCACCTGTGCTGGGACAGCGAACGGGTTGGGTGAACAGCCGCGTGTCCGCCGTCATGGGGTCTGGCCGTTGGATCCGCCCTGCCATGGCGGACCATGGCTGCCAGCAGCCTTTGTTGCCCCCACGGCTCCTTCCCCACCCCGGCCCCTCCCCCACCCCCACCCTCTCATGTGTGCCCCCCCCCCCTCCCCCCACCCCGGCAGCCTCCCCCACACTGCCCGCAGACACGGCCGTGCCGCTCCCTCTCCCGGACTCCCCACTCCCAATGCCGTCAAACCCCCCCCCCCCCCCCCCCCCCCCCCGGGGGGCCGCTCCACGCCGTCAGCCACATCTTCCCGCGGCGTCAGCCAGCACGACTAACAGCATGTTAGAATGGAGCCGGCGTGACCTCTGGTCACGTCGGTGGGACTTCTGCCCATCCGGCCCGGAGAATCCCTGCCCCATCGGAGAATCGCCACCACGGCTGTTTTTGGCGATTCTCCGTGCGGCCGGGAGCCATGCGCGGGCGCCCGTTTTGGCACGCATCGGAGAGGCTTCGCGCGATTCTCTGACCCGGCGGGAGGTTGGAGAATCCCGCCCAAAATGTTTTAGCTAGGTGAGGTGAGAATGACCAAATAGCCGCCATTGAATACAACGTGTAGGGATGAAGAAAGAAACAGCCAGCCCCCCCAAAAAAGAAACACAGCATACAAAATGATCAGGGGGTTGGATAGGGTGGACAGTGAGAGCCTTCTCCCGCGGATGGATATGGCTGGCACGAGGGGACATAGCTTTAAACTGAGGGGTAATAGATATAGGACAGAGGTCAGAGGTAGGTTCTTTACGCAAAGAGCAGTGAGGCCGTGGAATGCCCTACCTGCTACAGTAGTAAACTCGCCAACATTGAGGGCATTTAAATGTTTATTGGATAAACATATGGATGATAATGGCATAGTGTAGGTTAGATGGCTTTTGTTTCGGTGCAACATCGTGGGCCGAAGGGCCTGTACTGCGCTGTATTGTTCTATGTTCTATGTTCTATGTTCTCCGGGCTGTTTCGGCAGCTAGAGCCGAGTACTCTACGTTGCTCGGCTGCTCGCCCCCAGCCAAATGGAGGATTGGTGGCCATTTTACGCCCAATTTTCGGTCGTAAAACGTCACCGATGCCACGCTGGCATTGGGACATAGCCTCAGAATCGGAGAATCCAGCCCCAGATATTTCAATGCTGGTTAGATTTGTTCCTGCATTGTAACAAAACAGGATACTCTTGGGAATGTTTAATAGGTTACCAGTTTGGTCCAATAGTCAATGAACCGCAGTTCTGAGGCAGTTAATTTTTTTTCTTCAATTTAGAGTACCCAATTATTTTTTTCCAATTAAGTGGCAATTTAGCGCGGCCAATCCACCTACCCTGCACATCTGTGGGTTGTGGGGGCGAAACCCACGCAAACGTGGGGAGAATGTTCAAACTCCACACGTAGAGTGACCGGGGCCAGGATCGAACCTGGGTCCTCAGCGCCGTAGGCAGCAGTGCTAACCAGTGTGCCACTGTCGCCCTCCGTTTAAAAAAATAAATAAATTTAGAGTACCCAATTCTTTTTTTTCAATTAAGGGCAATTTAGCGTGACCAATTAACATTTGCACATACTTTTGGGTTGTGGGGGTGAGACCCATGCAGACACAGGGCAAATGTGCAAGCTCCACATGGACAGTGACCAGGGGCTGGGATCGAACCCGGGTCCTCGCGCAGTGAGGCAGCAGTGCTAACCACTGTGCCACCGTGCTGCCGCATGAGACATTCAATCAGTTTTTGATCGGAAGAGAAGAGTCTCAAACAAACATCAGTAGGAAATGTTGCTCTTATTAGCCTTAGTTTTATTAGCTCTAATTCTGTCACCTTTGCTCATGAGTCGCCAGGTATCTTTCTGATACCGCCACGTGGTTCAAGCTCAAGTAATGATTAATGCAGCACACCGCTTAGTAAATGTTAAATCAACGATCATTTATTATATATAGCAATAAATACTTATACAATAATCCTACTTCTAGACGATTACCTACCACTAAAGGCCAATACTTAACTTTGGTGATGGCCCACCAGGTCAGGGAAACGAATGGTCTATCGAATTGGGTCTGGCCTGCGGGATTCAAAAAGGCTGGTACGGGTCGATAGTCTGGAACACCTATCTGGTAGCGATCGCTGGAGTAAGACTTACTTGTTCTTTCGTCGAAGGTTCTCGAAGGTTGCGAGTAGGAGAAGAAGGGTCGATCTGAACTTGGCCCCTATTTTTATAGTCCCTAGAGGCTTCCTGCCTCTCGGGGCGGACCTTGACCCTGGTTCCAAGTGATTGGACTTGGTTCTAATCACTGGGTTCGATATGCTCCAATAATGGGGTAATTCCTTGATCGGGGGGTGGTCGTCCACCTTTCTTTGTCTCAGCCACTGATGGCGCCGAAAAGTCTGGATCGGCTTTCAATTGCTAATTAATAGCAATTGTTCCCGGGGATGGCTGATTAAAATGCAGATGGCTGAGTTGATGTGCTGTTAATGGTTGCAGGTATCGGTCTGGGCCGACTTCCCCAGAGCTGAATACACTGTTCTGCCTGCAGCTGTCCGTTTGAGTCCTGTTGGCTGATTTTCCCATCAGCCTCTTTCGTTCGTCATTTTAGATCGGGGTTTGGCCATTTTACTCGGGAATCAGCCATTTTAGGTGGCTACAGAAAAGATCCCAGCTAAGTTTAAAAAGCATGAAAAGGACTATAGTTAGCACAGTGGAGTGGACTCAGGGGAAGCCCTGGCAATTGAAGTGAGCTCAGGAGAAGCCAAGAGCCCAGAGTAGCAGAAGGTTGATGACTGTGTGCTGCGGACTGATGGGGCAGTAGTGTTCCGCTCGTCAGTGCTGAAGAGTTGAAATTGTGCTTTTAAGTTGATGCTCGAGTGTACTCGGGAGCCAGCATTTATTGCAAATCCAAATTCACCTTGAGAAGGTTGGTGGTGTACTGCCTTCTTAAAGTGCTGCAGTCCATATGGTGTAAGTATACCCACAGTGCTGATTGGAAGAGAGTTCCAGAATTTTGACCTATTGGCAGTACAGGAACAGCAATGGAGTTCTAATTGAGAAAGGTGTGTGGTTTAGAGGGAAACTTGCAGATCCCGTGCATCTGTTGCCCTTTTTTTTGGAAGGTGCCAGTTTTGCTGTTGAAAGAGTCTTGGTGAGTTGCTGCATTGCAAAAGGTATACACTGCAGTCACTGCGTGTTGTGGTGGAAGGAATCTATTAATTTGTGGATGGGGGTGCCAATCAAGTGGGCTGCTTTGTCCTAGATAATGTTGAGCTTCTTACTCACTGTAGAATTCCCTGCCAATGACTTGCTCTTATAGCCACAGTATGTGTACGGCTAGTCCAATTCAATTTCTTCTCACTGGAAATACCAGGAACTTGATAGTTGGGGATTCAGCTATGGTAATGTCATAGGGAGATGGTTGGAATTTTTTCTGGTTGAGGATGGTCGTTGCTTGGCACTTGTCACTTAACAACCTAAGCCAGAATGTTGTCCAGGGGCGGAATTCTCCGGTATCGGCGCGATGTCCGCCGACCGAGCCAAAAACGGCGCAAATCAATCCGGCATCGCGCCGCCCCAAAGGTGCGGAATCCTCCGCATCTTGGGGGTCCGAGACCTCACCTTGACGGGCTAGGCCCACGGCGGACTGATTTCCGCCCCGCCAGCTGACGGGAAAGGCCTTTGTTGCCCCGCCAGCTGGCGGGGAAATGACATTGCCGGGCAGCCCATGCGCGGGAGCGTTAGCGGCCGCTCACGGCATCCCCGCGCATGCGCAGTGGAGGGGGTCTCTTCCGCTTCTGCCATTGTGGAGACCGTGGCGAAGGCGGAAGGAAAAGAGTGCCCCCATGGCACAGGCCCGCCCACGGATCGGTGGGCCCCGATCGCGGGCGAGGCCACCGTGGGGCCAGATCACCCCGACGATCACCAGATGACCGTGGGGCCAGATCCCTTGGACCCCGGAGCCCGCCCGCGCCGCCTTGTCCCGCTGGTAAGGTAGGTGGTTCAATCCACGGCGGCAGGACAGGCATTCTAGCAGCGGGACTTCGGCCCATCCGGGCTGGAGAATCGCCGGGGGGGGGGGGGCGCCAACCGGCGCGGCGTTATTCCCGCCCCCGCCGAATCTCCGGTGCCGGAGAATTCGGCAATCGTCGGGGGCGGGATTCACGCCAGCCCCTGCCGATTCTCCGACCCGGCGGGGGGGTCGGAGAATCTCGCCCCAGGTCTTGTTGCATGTGGACATGGTGGAAAAATGTAATCTGTTCCAGGGATCATATAATCAGAAGGAAGTGTATAAATGAACTAAAAAGGTGCAGGTATGGGGGGACTTGGGTAAGCAGCCATGATTGATGCTTTGGGACTTTCAAAGGTGATGGTGCCTGGGAGAGAGGAAATGCCAATATTGGTTTTGAAATTACTTTGTCCTAAGAATGGAACCATGCAGGTGCAGACATGGAGCTGGAAGCTAGGGGGGAGGGATGGCAGATTAATTGTGTTAAACGCTGAGGAGAGAGACTTTGGAGGACAAGGAACGAAAATGCTTGACTATTAGCACAATAGTGGCAGATTTTAGTGATGTCTTTGCTTATGGACATTGGACTAGTTATGAGTGTTCTGTACACTTTCAATTCTGTGCTGAAATTGATCAAATTTGACTGAACCTTGTTTTAGAGAATGTTTTTTGTCACAAATATGCTGAATCCATATTATGCACTTTAAAAAAAATCCTTTTCACTGTAAATCAATAAATATAGAGAACAGGGTCATGAACATTTCAATGTTTAGGAATGCTAGAATTAATAGGAGTTCATAATATCAATGCCAGACCTAAGTATTTTTTCTAAAAGCTTGCCATCTGGACTATCCTCATTTCAATAATCTAGTGAATTATTGTGGAAGCCAATATTATCTCAATGTTTGCAAGACTTGAGCAGTGTATAGTTTGCCAACAAAGGGTGAATATTTTGGTGTAATTTTCAGGACCCACAGTACATTCAGCATGCACTGACCAATGTTCTGTTGATGGATGCTGTGGTTGGATGCATGCAGTCACCTCGAGCAATCTATGCAGCTTCCAAATTGGCTTATTTTGACCAAATGAAGAACATGGGTGAGTATAAGGAAATCTTTGTAATTTCTACTGACTTTTAAAACGGCCTTTTTGTACAGGCACTGTGGCCAACATTAATTGGTTATTACTGGTTGAAAATAAGTACAAATATTAGCCAATGTTGACTTCTTTAAAGACTATGGTGATAGCACAGTTGGAAAACCAATCCATTTTAATAACCAAAATTACAAAGAAATGGCAAATGCTCGATCTAAAAAATAATTCCTGAAATACACAGCTAGAACAATGATATTTAAGCAAAGATAGTTAATGGCCAGGATCATAGCGTTTTCATGTGTTCAGATTCAAAATATGTTCAATTTTTTTGTTTTCCCATTACGATGTTTGCTAATTTGCTGTTTATTGGCAACATTTTCTAATGCCGGACTTTTGTGCCTAATGTCAGTTGTATTGTGAATTTATTCTAGTGGTTCCGAAAACAACTTCAGAGACTTTAAAGCACAAAATAAATCCTTCTGCTGGTCAAACTAACCCTCAGGCTGTGAATGCACTCCTGTACACACCAGGTAATCAGTTGTTTTGGAAACTAGCATACAATCCATAAGTGTATTTATTCAATACCCTGGATCTTGCAGTGGTAATGACATTACTCCCCTGAAACTGAGAGTAAATGTATAGAATAATGTGGAAATTTAGATGTTGCTATTTGTGATTCTATGCTTCTCTAGAGCATCCGCTGCTCAGGTTCCCAGACTGCAATCAATAGGAAACTATGAATTGATTTAAACTTTGACTCTTCGATTAGCTGCAAAAGTGTTTGAGAATTTACACCATTGTTGAATGTTAATCCCCTCATCGTTTATTTCACTATCTGAAATTAAAAGTGAAGGGTCAAGCTTTTAGTTCATTAGTTGGTTCCCTGTGAGAATACTTCAGTTCGGTTAGCTGTTTACCTACTTGCTAACATCACTGCTCCTGCATCAGCCATGCTGTTCCTTGCTTGTATTAGTGTCCATTCTTGGGACCACGCCAGAGTCTAGTGAATTTTGGTAAATTATCACTAGTGCATTTGCAATTTCCCTAGCCATCTCTTTAGCACTTTGGGATGCATTCCATCAGGGCCAGGAGACTTGTCCTATCTTTAGCCCCATTAGCTTGCCCATCACTACCTCCTTGGTGATAACAATCCTCTCAAGGTCCTCACCTGTCATAGCCTCATTTCCATCAGTCACTGGCATGTTATTTGTGTCTTCCACTGTGAAGACCGACCCAAAAAACCTGTTCAGTTCCTCAGCCATTTCTTCATCTCCCATTATTAAATCGCCCTTCTCATCCTCTGAAGGACCAATATTTACCTAGCCACTCTTTTTTGTTTTATATATTTGTAGAAACTTTTACTATCTTTTTATATTCTGAGCAAGTTTACTCTCATAATCGATCTTACTCTTCTTTATAGCTTTTTTAGTAGCTTTCTGTTACCCCCTAAAGTTTTCCCAGTCCTCTAGTCTCCCACTAATCTTTGCTACTTTGTATGCTTTTTCCTTCAATTTGATACTCTCCCTTATTTCCTTAGATATCCACGGTCGATTTTCCCTCCTTCTACCGTCCCTTCGCTTTTGTTGGTATAAATCTTTGCTGAGCACTGTGAAAAATCGCTTGGAAGGTTCTCCACTGTTCCTCAACTGTTTCACCATAAAGTCTTTGCTCCTAGTCTACCTTAGCTAGTTCTTCTCTCATCCCATTGTAATCTCCTTTGTTAAAGCACAAAACACTAGTGCTTGATTTTACCTTCTCACCCTCCATCTGTATTTTAAATTCCACCATATTGTGATTGCTCCTTCCGAGAGGATCCCTAACTATTGAGATCCTGAATCAATCCTGTCTCATTACACAGGACCAGATCTCGGACCGCTTGTTCCCTCGTAGGTTCCATTACATACTGTTCTAGGAAAACTATCGCGGATACATTCGATAAGCTCCTCCTCAAGGCTGCCTTGACCGACCTGGTTAAACCAATCGACATGTAGATTAAAATCCCCCATGATAACTGCTGTACCATTTCCACATGCATCTGTTATTTCTTTGTTTATTGCCTGCCCCACCATAATGTTACTATTTGATGGCCTGTAGACTACTCCTATCAGTGACTTTTTCGCCTTACTATTCCTGATTTCCACCCAAATGGATTCAACCTTATCCTCCATAGCACCGATGTCATCCCTTACTGTTGCCCGGATGTCATCCTTAAATAACAGAGCTACACCACCTCCCTTACCATCCACTCTGTCCTTCCGAATAGTTTGATACCCTCCGATATTTAACTCCTAGTCGTGACCATCCTTTAACCATGTTTCAGTAATGGCCACTAAATCATAGTCATTCACGAATATTTGCGCCATCAATTCATTTACCTTATTCCGAATACTATGAGCATTCAGGTAAAGTACACTTATGTTGGCTTTTATACCTCTGTTTTGAATCTTAACACCTCGATCAGTAACCTCTCCTAAGTTATATTTCCTCTTAACTTTTCTCCTAATTTTCCTTGTCGTTGAACCCATATCTTCATGTAACAACCTGCCGCATCGCTTACCATTTATGTTTTTACTTCCCGTTTTATTCCTTTTAGTATTACTGGGCCTATTCACTGAGCTCCCCTCAGTCACTGCACTTGTACTGTCGCCCTTTTTGATTTTTGGCTATGGCTTCTCTGCCTTACACTTTCCCCTTTACTGCCTTTTGTTTCTGTCCCTGTTTTATACTACCTTCCAACTTACTGCATCGGTTCCCATCCCCCTGCCACATTAGTTTAAACTCTCCCCAACAGCTCTACAAACACCCCCCTAGGACATCAGTTCCAGTCCTGCCCAGGTGCAGACCGTCCGGTTTGTACTGGTCCCACCTCCCCCAGAACCGTTCCAATGTCACAGAATTTGAATCCCTCCCTCTTGCACCATCTCTTGAGCCACGCATTCATCCTCTCTACCCTGACATTCCTACTCTGACTAGCTCGTGGCACTGGTAGCAATCCTGAGATTACAACCTTTGAGGTCCTACTTTTTTAGTTTAACTCCTAGCTCCCTAAATTCAGCTTGTAGGACCTCGTCCCGTTTTTTTACCTACATCGTTGGTGCCTATGTGCACCACGACAGCTGACTGTTCACACACCCCCCCCCCCCCTCCCCCCCCCCCCCCCACCAGAATGTCCTGCAGCTGCTCCGAGACATCCTTGACCCTTGCACTAGGGATGCAACATACCATCCTGGAGTCTCGATTGCGTCCGCAGAACCGCCTGTCTATTCCCCTTACAATTGAGTCCCCTATCACTATAGCCCTGCCATTCTTCTTCCTGCCCAGCTGCGCAGCAGAGCCAGCCACGGTGGCATGAACCTGGCTGCTGCTGCCTTCACCTGGTGAGCCATCTCCCTCAACAGTATCCAAAGCGGTATATCTGTTTTGCAGAGAGATGACCGCAGAGGACACCTGCACTGCCTTCCTACTCTTGCTCTGTTTTTTGGTCACCCATTTTCTATCTCCCTCAGTACCTTTCACCTGCGGTGTGACCAACTCGCTAAACGTGCTATCCACGACATCCTCAGCATCGCGGATGCTCCAAAGTGAGTTCATCTGCAGCTCCAGAGCCGTCAAGCGGTCTAACAGGAGCTGCAACTGGACACACTTCTTGCACGTGAAGGAGCCAGGGACAGTGGACGTGTCCCTGAGCTCCCACATCGCACACGAGGAGCATGACACTGGTCTGAGATCTCCTGCCATGTCTTAAACCTTCGGTTAACTTCAACAATTACAATTTCCCCCCCCCCCCCAAAATAAAAATAAATAAATAAATAAACAACAAAGAAAAAAAATACCAATGAAAAGAAAACAGAAACACTACTTACCAGTCACTTACCAGGGATAAAAAGCACTTCCTACCCACCCAGCTTCGAATTCCCACCTAGATTCAAATTCCCAAACTCACTCTTTACTGTGTCTTCTCTGGCTCACTGGGAGAACTCGCTGGGAGTGAGTTTACAAGTTGCTCTTTCTAAATTGTCCTGAATTGACTCCCCTCCCCACCTGCTTTTAGATCAAGGTAGATTTAAGTGACTGACACTTAACTGCCAACCAGTTATGTGAGTGGGTGGGGCAGCCCTTGTTAACCTACACTGCACAATTCTAGCTTAATTTAAATTAATTTTAAACTCCTGAAATTTAAAAGGAGCTGCCTTACTGATTTGATTCAATTCCCACCAGGATTCAAATTGCCAAACTCACTCTTGGTTCTGTCTCACTCTGGCCGTGTCTTCTCTGGCTCACTGGGAGAACTCACTGGGAGTGAGTTTACAAGTTGCTCTTTTTAAAGCTTCATGGCTTCTGGCTTCGAACATTTACCATGACGACATCATTCTAAACCTTAAACTATGTATGCTCAATGATAAACTTAGTGATATCGAATCTAGGATGGCATGATGGCAGGTTTATTCCCTAGGACTCACCAAAAGAGCATGCAGCACTAGCCAGTGCCTGCAACAGACCAGGGCATTTTCCAGATGTTAACTTCAACAAGATTGATTGATCTGACTGTTTGCCAGCAATGTCTTAAAATTGAATTGTTTTACTCTTCAGACTGTCTTCGTTGCTCTTCATAAATTAGAGCAGTATTTTTTAGGGACAAGTAGAGGAACTGCTGAAATCTTAAGAAAATCATGTTATAAAGATATATAATAGCTTTAATGTATTGGGCCTTTCTTAAAAACCTTCTCACTCAACAGTCTATCACCAAAACTCAACCCATTAGGATTACCAGCTGCCCTTCAGTCTCTTTCACTTTTTAGAATATCCACCCCAGAGGGTCTTGCTGCGGATCACCCTGTGGATCTAAGTCAGCGACTTGCTAGAAATTCCTCTCCTAGCTTCTGAACAAGAGAGAGCATGACCTCAAAATATGCATCAGTGAAAAAGTTGTGGGGGGGGGGGGGGGGGGGGGGGGGGGTCGGCACTATTGGGAATGGCATATGTATGGCATATTTAACAACTTTTTGCGCAACCATTATGATGCCTCTGTCACTCTCTTCCGCAATGCGGGCTGATCCCCGGACCCTTTGCGGACCATTTGCCCATCTCTACAGGCAAACCCCCCCCGGAGCTGTGTCGCATCTCGCAGGTGTTTGGATGTCGGTTGCTGCGTGTGTGGTGTTGCCTCCTATAGTGTTCAGGCACAGTGTCCAGGCATCAAGGTGCATTTGGAATGCTAGGCAATGACTCCCACATGCTACATGGCCCGCCCTCCCACGGGAATCCTATTGGCTACTCACCTCCTCGGCTCCCCACACAAGCTCTTCTGCCAGGTTCATGTTTTTCGAAAGGAGTACTAATCAGCAACAGCGTGAGCACTTGCAGGGGAGCCTGCTGAATGACGGGAGGCTGTTGGATGTTACACTCTCAATGATTGTATGGAAATGGACTCTTCATTGAAAAAGTTCAATGATTTCACTTGCCTCTCAGCTCAGATTTTAACATCTATTTATCTTTAATATGCACTTTTTTCTTTGGTCAAATATGTTTACATTATATACACCATATTTAAGGACACATTTTGGATCAATTTGCGTTACCAGATAGTATAAATTTTATACAGTGATATGACTGTTAGGTAGATTCAAACATTTGGCGCATAACTACCAAGTGGAAGAGGTAAAACAGATGTGTGCTGAAACAAAAGGATGGATAACATTATTTGTCTCAAATCAGGTGTTATTTTTTTCAAACAGGTGTTTTTTAAAGCCATGTTAGACTTGAGGCATTGAAATGAAAGAATTACCAGGGGCGGGATTCTCCGCTACCCGGCGGGGCGGGGGGGGTTCCGCCGTAATGGAGTGGAGGGAACCACTCCGGCGTTGGGCCGCCCCAAAGGTGCGGATGTCTCCGCACCTTTAGGGGCCAAACCCTCACCTTGAGGGGCTAGGCCCGCGCCGGAGTGGTTTGCGCTCCGCCGGCTGGCGGGAAAGGCCTTTGGCGCCACGCCAGCCGGGGCCGAAAGGTCTTCGCCGGGCGACCCATGCGCGGGAGCATCAGCGGCTGCTGACGTCATCCCCGCGCATGCGCAGGGGAGGGGGGTCTCTTCTGCCTTCGCCATGGTCTTCACTAGAAAAAGAGTGCCCCCACGGCACAGGCCCATCCGCGGATCGGTGGGCCCCGATCGTGGGTCAGGCCACCGTGGGGGCACCCCCCGGGCCAGATCGCCCCGCGACCCCCCCAGGACCCCGGAGCCTGCCCGCGCCGCCTTGTCCTGCCGTTCAAAAGGTGGTTTAATCCACGCTGGCGGGACAGGCATTCCAGCAGCGGGACTTCGGCCCCTGCCATCTCTGGTGGCGGAGACTTTGGGACACGGCGGGGGCGGGATTCACGCCAGCCCCCAGCGATTCTCCGACCCGGCGTGGGATCGGAGAATCCTGCCCCATGTTTCTGCTTGAGTTTGCATTTTTTTAACAATCTGTCGATACTACACTGAATTTTCATACTTTACTGTGCTAGGTCCTGCGGTACATCAAGGAGAGGATGAGAATACAAAACCGAGACTGTGGTGCGCATTAAGTGAAGGAAAAGTAGTGCTTTTCAATGCAACAACCTGGTCCATTCAGCAACATTGTATTCAAGTAGGAAATTCAAAATTGGTGAGTTGTTGGGAAAGAGGGCTGGTTTGAATATTTGTGGGTATTAGAAGCAAAGTTTAAATTAAGCCTAATTTGTGTTTCTGTACTTGTGTGCTAAGAAACGGTTAAAACTTAATTAGCTTCATGTTTCTGTACTTGCATGCCTATGGGGTTTGGTTTCACTTCAAGCTATGCCTGCATTATATTTGAGGTTTTAGGATGTGAAAGAAATTATAGACTTTATTTTTAAAAAACTAATCTGTTAATAACCCTGGTTGGGACAGCAAGTTAGTAGTAAACTGGAACCAGCGAAGCTGGACACAAGGAAGGGAATTGCAAAAAGCAGATTCTGCAAAAGAACAGAAACTGTCAGTTCAGGCAAGACAATACCAGGATGCAGAAAAGATGTCCCAGAAGCTAAAGAAATAAGGAATGAGAGTTCCAGGACATAAAGGAATAAATAACTGGAATATGAACAAGATACAGTTCACTGAAGTTAAAGAAAGGGTCAGAGAGAGGCTCCCAGTTAAAGACCGAGCTGAAAGGTACAGACCTGTGGAAGTATGCGAGCAAGAAGCAAAACATCTGAAGTAATCGTAAAGTTACAGCCTGTGATGCAGTGGTGTTCTGGGTATCTGAGATTGTGTGGAAGCTTGAATGTGCGTGGCAATCCAAGGCAGAGGAATACTGAAAGGAGGGATTGAAATCCTGGAAGTGGATTCTTGGTAAAGGCATGCAAAAGAAAACGTTGTTTGGGGAAAGATTCCAAGTCTGTTCTTTGTGAGGATAGTTTGGAAACACTGAAAATGCTTGTGTGGAAGTCAGCTCCAGTTAGCTCAATGTGACAAGATCTCTGAAGGTATATTGGGAGTGTATTATGTTTAATCTTATTTTATAAATTTGGGGCAGCACGGTAGCATTGTGGATAGCACAATTGCTTCACAGCTCCAGGGTCCCAGGTTCGATTCCGGCTTGGGACACTGTCTGTGCGGAGTCTGCACATCCTCCCCGTGTGTGCGTGGGTTTCCTCCGGGTGCTCCGGTTTCCTCCAACAGTCCAAAGATGTGCAGGTTAGGTGGATTGGCCATGATAAATTGCCCTTAGTGTCCAAAATTGCCCTTTGTGTTGGGTGGGGTTGGGTGAGGTTACTGTGTTATGGGGATAGGGTGGAGGTGTTGACCTTGGGCAGGGTGCTCTTTCCAAGAGCCGGTGCAGACTCGATGGGCCGAATGGCCTCCTTCTGCACTGTAAATTCTATGTAATTCTATGTTTTAAAAAAAAATGTTGTATACTTTTGTTAAACGTTAATTGGCAGCCCTGCGACTCTGTTCATCCACTTCTCGAAACCAAAAATAAAGTTATAATCTATTGAGCCGGGTCCATCCTGGGATCTGACCACCCAGTAGTAACATCAGCTGAGATCGTAACAGAGTTCAAAAATCTTTTTAAAAATTGAGGGGGCATTAAAGGCAGTGAAATACAATTTGAAAAAGAATTTGGGAAAATGCTGCACCATCAATTGATGGTGCAAAAGGTTCTAAGCTGTTCAGATTACCTGAAGGATGCATTTGAGTGTCCTTGTTTATTGAAGGCTTTATACAACCTTCTAAACTGGTGTACAAATCGACCTCGCGTAAAAGTCAACTCTGTGCTTTTTCACCTGAAACACCATTGTTTTTGCCTCTTATAAATGTCTACCCTGTGTTTTCAGTTGATCTAAATCCAAACATTTCAGAACCAAAGTATAACCTCTGCGGTTACATCAAAAACCTAACTTCATCATTCATGAAAAACGTTACATTTGTCGTATTCTGTCCTTTTCCAACTTGTCAATGATCAGTTTTGATTTCTTGGGGAAGGAACGGACAGATTGAAGAAGAGGAACAAATAGTGCACATGGAAACGAGATGCAAAGGCCAATGTACAGAGCGAACATTAAATAAATTAATGCCTGGGCCTTGCATCAATCATCGCCCTCTGCTTTTCCATGGAAGTGATGGGAACCTTGGGCCTTGCCACTTGGGCCCTTACAAGTGCAAATCCCCTTGCACCATGGGCTAATCCTGGGGCTCAAATGGCTGCCTTTCCCTTTTCTTCCCTGGGCAGCATTGAAACTGCAGGTCAGGATGGTACTGCTGTTTCCTCTCTTGGGTTGGTTGAGGTAGGTTCTTTAGTAAAAGCAGAAATAGACAATAAACAGTTGGTGTGGACACTCCTCCTCCCATATCATGTGGATTCTTGTGGGTGCTCCAGGTGGGTGTGTTTTAGATGGAAGAAAGCCCCTCAAAAATATCACCTCTATAAAAGTTAACCCCTTGCAGTTTGTCTAAACAAAATAGTTTTACAAATGTGACTTTTACAGGGGTATATTCAGGAAGTCAAATAATGGGGTACATTTCAGAAGTAATTAGTTTCATGCTATCGTCAGGTAACATTTGCAATGGTGTGTGAGATTTTGGAAACTATACGGTTAAAATCTGACTTGGGTAAGGCTGCAAAATGGGCAGTTGCATCTGCTGAGTACCTGATGGAATTTTGCAGCCTCATTCTCTAGAATGAAATTCCTCTGATGTGAACAGTGTTGAAAACATTGCAAAGTAATTGAGCAGGGAGGGAGAAAGGCTAATCCTGCAGATATGATAAAAATGATTAAATTTCATTAATGCCAAAAATTATATTATGAAATATGGTCGAACTTGAACAAAATGTATTTCCTTGGACATGTCTTCCTGTTTAACAATGCTGTAATGAATTATGCTACAATGCAATATTTCTAGTAATTGACATTGGCTGAAATTAGTCATTTATTTTCAGAATTGTATGTTGGGAGTGGAGTTCAGCCAAGTTTGGGTTGGTTCACAGGACTCCTCTATTTACATTATCAATACTCGCAGCATGTCCTGCAACAAACAACTGACGGAACACTGCACCGATGTAACTGACATGGTCCTTGAGGATCAGGGCTCAAAGCTCAGGTATGGTACTTGGAACAAATATGTTCTTACTGACTGTATGTGTTAATGGTGAATATGGATGATTCCTGATTCCTTTTCGTTATTTGTTTCTGTTAACATGCGGGCAGTTGTTTGGGAGTTGGTGGGAGGATGGGATTGTTGTTGTTGATATGGTGATTGATAATATATCCGTTACTGCTTATTGTTTATTGTTGGTGGGTGCAAATTTGGGAGAAAATGTGAAAAAGGAGAAGAATAAAAATATATATTTTTTAAAAAGTATGTTCTTACTGCCTAGAAATTGATTTTCGAGCTTTGAAATTTCAATATTTGAAGATAATGGGTGCGATCTTGCGGATATTCATGCCAGTGGGATCTTCCGGTCCCACCAATGGCTCATCCCAGAGGCGTGGGCTGGAATCAATGGGGAACCCCATTGACGGTGGCGGAAGTAGAAATTCCCGCTGCTGGCCAGTGCCGGATGCCCTCCTGCTGCCAAGAAACGCTGCGGGAAGGCCAGAAAATCTCGCCTTCTATCCGAATAATGCATGAATTTATACAAGATGTCAAAGTATTTTCATAAGCATGTGTTGATCAGTTTGTGTTAAATAATTGACATTTCATTGAACTGCAAATTCTCCTGTGTTTCTAGTCAAAAACAAGTGCATTCATGCAGTCTAGATGGAAGAGTCATTTGCTGGGATGTGAACACATTAGAGATAAAGACAGATTTTCAGTTGCCCAATTGTCACAAGCTAACTGCCATTAAACTTCACAATTCTACGCTCTGGTGTTGTGAGTATTAATAATACTTTTATTTTCTCTGAACTTCTGCAGTGTTTTGCATCAAGAAAAATTGAGGATACAGATAATATGTTTCATTAACTGCAGAAAAGATCCTTGTATCTAATCAGATGCATTTTCACAACCTGTTTTATTTAACAATTGTACGTTGCTTTTTATTTTAACATCCATTTAAAATTGTGATGATGGGATATTTTGTTACAAACTATGCTTTACATGGTTTCCACTTAATCATAAAATGGTTGCAGCTCAGAAGAAGATCATTTGGTCTGTCAAGCTATTGCTGGCTCTCTGCAAGAGAACTTTAGCCAGCCCCACTCCCGTTCCCTTTAATCCTGCAATGTTTTCCTCTTAAGGTACTTTTGAATACTGCAGTTGAATTTTCCTTCTCCAATTTTTCAGGCATTGCATAAATACTTTAGCTACAAGAGCAGGTCATACAGGCTGGGAATTCTGCAGCAAGGGTGGCACAGTGGTTAGCACTGCTGCCTCATAGCGCCAGGGACCCGGCCTTGGGTGACTCTGTGGAGTTTGCACGTTCTCCCCATGTCTGCATGGGTTTCCTCAGGGTGCTCCGGCTTCCTCCCACAGTCCAAAGTTGTGCAGGTTAGGTGGATTTGTGCAGGTTAGGTGGATTGACCATGCTAAATCCCCTTTAGCGTCCAAAAGGATAGGTGGATTTATGGGGATAGGTTATGGTCCTGGGTAGGGTGCTTTTTCGGAAGCTTGGTGCAGACTCAATGGGCTGAAAGGCTTCCTTCTTAGGGATTCTATCTATTTCTCATTTAAATAACTCTGCTCCTAACTGCCACCACCTACAAGGCACAAGTCAGGAGTGTGATGGAATATTTGCCTGGATGAGTGTAGGTCCAACAACACTCTGGTAAGACCATAAGACATAGAAGCAGAATTAGGCCACTCGGCCCATCGAATCTGCTCTGCCATTAATCCTGGCTGATATTTTTCTCATCCCCATTCTCCTGCCTTCTCCCCATAACCCATGATCCCCTTATTAATCAAGAACCTATCTATCTCTGTCTTAAAGGCACTCAGTTTATTTGGCCTCCACAGCCTTCTGCGACAAAGAGTTCCACAGATTCACCACCCTCTGGCTGAAGAGATTCCTCCTCATCTCTGTTTTAAAGGATCGTCCCTTTAGTCTGAGATTGTGTCCTCTGGTTCTAGTTTTTCCTACAAGTGGAAACATTCTCTCCACGTCCACTCTCTCCAGGCCTCGCAGTATCCTGTAAGTTTCAAGAAGATCCCCCTCATCCTTCTAAATTCCAACGAGTACAGACCCAGGGTCCTCAACCGTTCCTCATACGACTCGATCATAGAATCACAATTCTTAACAAGGTCCCACATGGCAGACTGATCAGAAAATTGATATCTCATGGGAAATGGGGCAAGGTGACAGATACAAAGATTGGCTCAGTGACAGGAAACTAATGTTTTTGCAAATGGAAAACGGTTTCCAGTGGTGTTCCACAGGGCCCTTCCTGTTTGATGTATATATCAATTATTTTGAATTTACTGTGGGTGGCATGATTTGGAAATTTGCAGATGACACAAAAGTTAGTGAAGAGGATAGCTATCTACTCTAGAATTATATCAGTCGTTCGGTTGAGTTGGCAGAGAAGTGGTAAATGGAATTCAATCCGGAAAAGTGTGAAGTAATACATTCGGGGATGGAAAACAAAGCAAAGGAATACTCAGTAAACAGGAAGACATTTGAGAGGAGTTGAGGAAGTGAGAGACCTTGGAGTCCATGTCCACAGGCCCTGGAATGTGGCAGGACAAGTGGACAGGATGGTCAGGAAAGCATATAGAACATAGAACATTACAGCGCAGTACAGGCCCTTCGGCCCTCGATGTTGCGCCGACCTGTGAAACCACTCTAAAGCCCATCTACACTATTCTCTTATCGTCCATATGTCTATCCAATGACCATTTGAATGCCCTTAGTGTTGGCGAGTCTACTACTTTGCAGGCAGGGCATTCCATGTCCTTACTACTCTCTGAGTAAAGAACCTACCGACATTTGTCCTATATCTACCCTCAATTTAAAGCTATGTCCCCTCGTGCTAGACATCACCATCCGAGGAAAGCGGCTCTCACTGTCCACCCTATCCAATCCTCTGATCATCTTGTATGCCTCAATTAAGTCACCTCTTAACCTTCTTCTCTCGAACAAAAACAGCCTCAAGTCCCTCAGCCTTCCCTCATAAGATCTTCCCTCCATACCAGGCAACATTCTGGTAAATCTCCTCTGCACCCTTTCCAATGCTTCCACATCCTTCTTATAATGCAGCGACCAGAATTGCACGCAATACTCCAAATGCGGCCGCACCAGAGTTTTGTACAGCTGCAACATGACCTCATGGCTCCAAAACTCAATCCCTCTACCAATAAAAGCTAACACACCGTACGCCTTCTTAACAACCCTCTCAACCTGGGTGGCAACTTTCAGGGATCTATGTACATGGACACCGAGATCTCTCTGCTCATCCACACTACCAAGAATCTTACCATTAGCCCAGTACTCTGCCTTCCTGTTATTCCTCCCAAAATGAATCACCTCACACTTTTCTGCATTAAACTCCATTTGCCACCTCTCAGCCCAGCGCTGCAGCTTATCTATGTCCCTCTGTAACTTGAAACATCCATCCGCACTGTCCACAACTCCACCGACTTTAGTGTCATCTGCAAATTTACTCACCCATCCTTCTACGCCCTCCTCCAGGTCGTTTATAAAAATGACAAACAGCAGTGGCCCCAAAACAGATCCTTGTAGTACACCACTAGTAACTGGACTCCAGACTGAACATTTCCCATCAACCAACACCCTTTGTCTTCTTCCAGCTAGCCATTTCTGATCCAAACTGCTAAATCACCCTGAATCCCATGCCTCCGTATTTTCTGCAATAGCCTATCGTGGGGAACCTTATCAAACGCTTTACTGAAATCCATATACACCACATCAACTGCCCTCAAGGTACCCTCATCCACCTGCTTGGTCACCTTCTCAAAGAACTCAATAAGGTTTGTAAGGCACGACCTACACTTCACAAAACCGTGTTGACTATCTCTAATCAAATTATTCCTTTCCAGATGATTATACATCCTATCTCTTATAAACCTTTCCAAGACTTTGCCCACAACAGAAGTAAGGCTCACTGCTCTATAGTTACTGGAGTTGTCTCTACTCCCCTTCTTGAACAAGGAGACAACGTTTGCTATCCTCCAGTCTTCTGGCACTATTCCTGTAGACAAAGATGACTTAAAGATCAAAGCCAAAGGCTCAGCAATTTCCTCCCTAGCTTCCCAGAGAATCCTAGGATAAATCCCATCCGGCCCATGGGACTTATTTATTTTCACACTTTCCAGAATTGCTAACATCTCCTCCTTATGAACCTCAAGCCCTGCTAGTCTAGTAGCCTGTATCTCGGTATTCTCCTCGACAACATTGTCTTTTTCCTGTGAATACTGATGAAAAATATTCATTTAGCTCCTCTCCTATCTCCTTGGACTCCACGCACAACTTCCCACTACTGTCCTTGACTGGCCCTACTCTTACCCTAGTCATTCTTTTATTCCTGACATATCTATAGGAAGCTTTAGGGTTATCCTTGATCCTACCTGCCAAAGACTTCTCATGTCCCCTCCTGGCTCTTCTTAGCTCTCTCTTTAGGTCCTTCCGAGCTATCTTGTAACTATCGAGCGCCCTAACTGAACCTTCACGTCTCATCTTCACATAAGCCTCCTTCTTCCTCTTGACAAGTGTTTGAACTGCTTTAGTAAACCACGGTTCCCCCGCTCGACCACTTTCTCCCTGCCTGACAGGTACATACTTATCAAGGACACGCAGTAGCTGTTCCTTGAACAAGCTCCACATTTCCATTGTGCCCATCCCCTGCAGTTTTCCTCTCCATCCGATGCATCCTAAGTCTTGCCTCATCGCATCATAATTGCCTTTCCCCCAGATATAACTCTTGCCCTGCGGTATATACCTATCCCTTTCCATCACTAAAGTAAACGTAATCGAATTGAAGTCACTATCACCAAAGTGATCACCTACCTCCAAATCGAACACCTGTCCTGGTTCATTGCCCAGTACCAAATCCAATATGGATTCGCCTCTCGTTGGCCTATCTACATACTGTGTCAGGAAACCCTCCTGCACACATTGGACAAAAACAGACCCATCTAAAGTACTCGAACTATAGCGTTTCCAGTCAATATTTGGAAAGTTAAAGTCCCCCATCACAACTACCCTGTTACTTTCGCTCCTATCCAGAATCATCTTTGCAATCCTTTCCTCTACATCGCTGGAACTTTTCGGAGGCCTATAGACAACCCCTAACAGGGTGACCTCCTTTCCTGTTCTAACCTCAGCCCATACTACCTCAGTAGACGAGTCCTCATCAAACGTCCTTTCTGCCACCGTAATACTGTCCTTGATTAACAGTGCCACCCCTCCCCCTCTTTTACCACCTTCCCTGAGCTTACTGAAATATCTAAAGCACCGGCAACAACCATTCCTGCCCCTGCTCTATCCATGTCTCCGAAATGGCCACAACATCGAAGTCCCAGGTACCAACCCATGCCGCAAGTTCACCCACCTTATTCCAGATGCTCCTGACATTGAAGAAGACACACTTTAAACCACCTTCCTGCCTGCCGGTACTCTCCTGCAACTTTGAAACCTTACTCATGACCTCACTACTCTCAACCTCCTGTATACTGGAGCTACAATTCAGGTTCCCAATCCCCTGCTGAACTAGTTTAAACCCTCCCTAAGAGCATTAGCAAATTCCTCCCCCAGGATATTAGTACCCCTCTGGTCCAGGTGTAGACCATCCCGTTTGTAGAGGTCCCACCTATCCCAGAATGAGCCCCAATTATCCAGGAATCTGAAACCTTCCCTCCTGCACCATCCCTGTATCCACGTGTTCAACTGCTCTCTCCCCCTATTCCTCGTCTCGCTAGCACGTGGCACGGGTAGCAACTCAGAGATAATAACTCTGTTTGTCCTAGATCTAAGTTTCCACCCTAGCTCCCTGAATTCCTGCCTTACATCCCTATCCCCTTTCCTACCTATGTCGTTGGTACCTATGTGGACCACGACTTGGGGCTACTCCCCCTCCCCCTTAATGATCCCGAAAACACGATGCCGTCCCTGGCACCTGGGAGGCAACACACCAACCGCGAGTCTCTCTCTTTCCCACAGAATCTCCTAACTATCCCCCTAACTATGGAGTCTCCAATGACTAATGCTCTACTCCTCTCCCCTTCCCTTCTGAGCAATAGGGACAGACTCTGTGCCAGAGACCTGTACCCCATGGCTTACGCCTGGTAAGTCATCCCCCCCCAACAGTATCCAAAGCGGTATACTTGTTCTAAGGGGAACAACCACAGGGGATGCCTGTACTGACTGCTTCCTCCCAGTCCCTCTCACCGTCACCCATCTATCTTTATTCTTCGGAGTTACTACATCCCTGAAGCTTCTATCTATGACCTCCCGAATGATCCGAAGTTCATCCAGCTCCAGCTCCCTAACACGGTTTCTGAGGAGCTGGAGATGGATGCGCTTCCCACAGATGAAATCAGCAGGGATACAGGCGGTGTCCCTCACCTCAAACATTCTGCAGGAGGAACATTGTACTGCCTTCCCTGCCATCCCTTCTAGATAAAACAAGAAAAAGAAAGGAAGAGCTTACCTGATATTCACTCAACCCCTTAAGTTAGAGGTTGTAAATGGAATATTTTCCTTTATCGGGCGAGGTATTGAGTGCAAAAGCAGGGATATGATGATTGATGTGTTTAGTGAGTTGGTTCGACGTTGACTGCAACTGGATGCAGTGAAACTAGAAACAGGCTTCCGACACAGGAGATGGTCCAACACTGTTTTATTGAACTTGCTGATTGTTGTACATAATCTGCTGTGGTTGGTACTCTATTAATCTAACTGATAACCTCCTGCTGGCTTGACCAGACCAGCTCTCTACCACATGGACATGGTGCTCACTGTGCACTCTAACTATCTCAGTAGCTGTGTCCTGTGAGAGAGAGAGAGAGTCTTAATGCCCTGTAGGCTTTATAGTGGTGGTGTCCTGTCTGGTGATTGGTTGTTCTGTGTCGTGTGTGTTCATTGGTTATCCTGTGTGTCAATCATTGCCTGTCTGCGTCTCATTATATACATGAGTGGATATTATGACATCTCTCCTTTTTAAAATAAATTTTGGAACGTGGCGGTATATACATGCATGACTATGTACAAGTGGTGCGTGAATGAACATATATACATGGGAAGGTGTCTATCGTACAGATACAGAGCAAACTGAACAAAATTTACAAGATTTAAGTCTATAGATTCAGTCTTTGTGGCGGGCAATGAATTCTTGTCGATCACCTCAGAGGTAGAGGGGGGACGCCGGCACCTGGACAGGCGGGATTGCTGCCATTTCGGTGGCCTCGTGGACAGGCGGGATCGCTGCCAGATCGGTGGCCACGTGGGGCGAGATGTCCTGAGGCGGCATGATGATATGCGGAGAAGTGCGGTTAGATGGTGGGCAGGGAACTTTGCGCAGCACCCTCCTGTTGCGCCGTAGAATGGAGCCATCAGCCATTTGAACAATGAAAGACCTGGGGGCAGCCTGTCTGACGACAACAGCTGGGGCTGACCAGCCTCCCTCAGGCAACTGGACGCAAACAACATCGTCTGGAGCCAGCGCAGGTAGATCCTTGGCATGAGCATCATACGTGATCTTCTGCTGGTCCCTGGATCGCTGCACATTCTGCAGCACCATGAGGTGGTCAAGGTCTGGAACATGGATGGCTGGAACAGTCAACCTCAGGTTGCGGTTCATGAGCAGCTGCGCCGGAGACAAACCAGTCGACAGAGAAGTTGCCCTGTATGCCAACAGCGCCAGGTTGAAATCCGAGGCTGAGTCTGCAGCCTTGCACAGCAACTGCTTTACACTATGAACCCCTTTTTTGGCCTTCCCGTTTGATTGCGGGTAATGGGGACTGGATGTGATATGCCTGAAGTGGTAGGATCGTGCAAAGTCGGACCACTCTTGACTAGAAACATGGACCGTTGTCACTCATTACTGTGAGTGATGTCCCGTGCCTGGCAAACGTCTCTTTGCATGCTTTGATGACTGACTTGGACGTGAGGTCCGACAGTTTCACCACTTCCGGGTAGCTGGAGAAGTAGTCGACCAAGAGCACGTAATCACGCCCATTTGCGTGAAAGAGATCTATCCCCACCTTGGGCCACGGAGAAGTCACGATCTCGTGCTGTTGCAGTGTTTCCTTGGGCTGAGCTGGTTGAAATTTCTGGCATGTTGTGCAGTTGTGGACCGTGTTGGCAATGTCCTGGCTGATGCCAGGCCAGTAAACTGCCTGCCGAGCTCTGCGTCGACATTTCTCGACCCCAAGGTGACCCTCATGTATCTGTCTGAGCACCATGGTTTGCATGCTTTGGGAAATGATGATTCTATCTAGTTTAAGAAGGATCCCCTCAACAACCGTTGACTTGTCCTTAACGGTGAAGAACTGGGGGCACTGCCCCTTTTGCCAGCCATGGGCGAGGTGTTGCATCACGCGCTGCAGTAGAGGATCTTTGGCAGTTTCTTCGCGTACTTGGACAACTCGTTCATCAGTGGCTGGGAGGTTGCTGGCACACAACTGCCCCTTGCCTCAATGTGGCGAATGAAGTCGCCCTGTTCACACAGCGTGGTGATGGATTGGGATAGGGCATCTGCGATGATCAGCTCCTTACCCGGTGTGTAGACGAGTTCGAAGTCATATCGGCGGAGACAAAGAAGAATTTTTCGCTGCAGACGAGGTGTCATGTCATTTAAATCCTTCTGGATTATGTGGACTAAAGGCCTGTGGTCTGTTTCCACCGTGACCTTTGGCAGACCGTATACGTAGTCATGAAACTTGACGATTTCTGTCAGGAGACCCAAGCACTCCTTTTCGATCTGGGCATACCATTGTTCGGTCGGAGTCATGGCCCTGGATGCATATGCCACTGGACCCAGGACGAGGAGTCATCTCGCTGGAGGAGCACCGCCCCAATGCCGTCCTGGCTTGCGTCTGTGAATATCTTGGTATCCTTGGTTGGGTCAAAGAACGCCAGTACTGGGGCTGTGGTGAGCTTCGCCTTCAGCTCAAGCCACTCCGCTTGATGTGCGGGAAGCCACTGGAACACTGTCGACTTTTTAACGAGATGCCCGAGGGCCGTGGTGTGGGATGCCATGTTGGGAATGAATTTTCCGAGAAAATTTACCACCCCGAGGAAACGGAGGACCGTCTTTTTGTCCTCTCGGGTCTTCATGGCATTGATTGCCAGCACCTTGTCAGCATCATGTTGCACACCCTACTGTGAAATGTGGTCACCCAGAAACTTGATAGCGGACCGACCAAATGAGCGTTTGGCCCTGTTGAGCTGGAGGCCATTTTCATGAATCCTCTGGAAGACCTGTTTGAGGCGAGCGATGTGATCCTCGCCTCTGGCGTCATGGACCAGATGATCACGTCGTCCACATAGACTCGCACCCCCTCGATGCCCTCCATCATTTGCTCCATTATGCGATGAAATACTTTGGAAGCTGAGATGATACCAAAAGGCATGCGGTTGTAGCAATACCTGCCGAACGGAGTGTTAAAAGTGCACAACTTCCAACTGTACTCGTCCAGCTGCATCTGCCAGAAACCGCGGGAGGCGTCCAGCTTGGTAAAGAGTTTGGCATGAGCCATCTCACAGGTTAATTCTTCACGCTTCTTGATAGGGTAGTGTCTCGCATTATGTTGCGATTCAGGTCTTTGGGATCAATACAAATGCATAGTTCACCAGAGGGTTTCTTGACGCAGACCATGGAGCTGACCCAGTCTGTTGGTTCCGTGACCTTTGAGATGATGCCCTGGTCTTGGAGCTCTCATAGCTGCGTTTTCAGACGATCCTTGAGGGGAGTCGGCACCCTGCGTGGTGCATGGATGACTGGGGTGGCATTCGGCTTGAGCAATAACTTGTAGCGATATGGGAGCGTGCCCATCACATCAAATACATTGTGGTATTGTGTGAGAATGTCTATCGAGGACATGGCATGGACTCGCTGGACCAGATTTAGGAGTTTGCATGCGCGAGCACCGAGCATGGATGCCTTGTCAGGCCGGACTATCTTGAATCTTAACATCGCCTTGATTGCCTTGTGAGATACACTTAGCTGACATGATCCACTAGCAGCTATGGCATTACCATTGTAGTCAAGGAGCTGGCAGGCTGGTGGAAGAATGCTAGGTTGGTCTCGGATGCTGTCGAGGTCCGACTGTGATATGAGGTTTGCAGACACGCCAGTGTCCAATTTAAATTGGATGCGAGACTGGTTGACCGTGATGACAGCACACCATTCGTCGTCAGGATCCACACTCAGGATTGAAAGGCAGTTTGCAGGCACGGTGGAGACCAGCTCGCGTCTGGTGATGATGCCCACCCGACATGGAGACTCAAGGCAGTCAGCATCGGGGTCCGTTGGGCTGTCGGGATCAGAGTCCTGCATGCCTTGTTGTACGCAGCGGACACATCTGCGCTGCAGCTGAGATTGCTGGCTGTTGCTCGGTGGAGCGGACCTGCAGAAGGCAGCGTAATGCCCAGCCTTTCCACACTGCAGACATTGCCTTCCTTTGGCTGGACATTGCTGCTTTAAATGGGTGGAGCCACAATTTGGACACGTAATGACGCTGACGTCAGCTGACTTCTGTGCGCCATCGCGCATACGCATTGCGGTCGGCCGGTCGTGGCGCTCATGTGTAGGGACACGGGAAAAGCGTCCGAAACGGCCACTCTCCTCGATGCTCAGGCCTTGCATTTTTGTGATGACCTGCACCCTTTCTGCCTCGTGGGAGGCCAGTTTTGCAGTTTCTGCCGCCCTGATGCGGGAGTAACGATTTCTGGCATGCTCATGGACAACGCACGTTTCGATGGCGACCGAGAGGGTCAACTGTTTGATTTTGAGGAGCTGCTCCCGCAGGGAGTCGGACTGGACCCCGAAAACGATCTGATCCCGGATCATGGAATCAGCCATTGAGTCACAATTACATGACTGTGCTAGGATGCGGAGATGGGTCAAGAAAGACTGAAAAGGTTCATCCTTACCCTTAAGCCTCTGTTGGAAGATGTTCCGTTCAAAGCTCTCATTCACCTCAATTTCGCAGTGGCTGTCGAATTTCAGCAGATGATTGATGTGTTCAGTGAGTTGGTTCGACGTTGACTGCAACTGGATGCAGTGAAACTAGAAACAGGCTTCCGACACAGGAGATGGTCCAACACTGTTTTATTGAACTTGCTGATTGCTGTACATAATCTGCTGTGGGTTGACACTCTATTAATCTAACTGATAACCTCCTGCTGGCTTGACAAGACTAGCTCTCTACCACATGGAGATGGTGCTCTCTGGCTTGTGCACTCTAACTATCTCAGTAGCTGTGTCCTGTGAGAGAGAAATAGTCTTAATGCCCTGTGGGCTTTATAGTGGTGGTGTCCTGTCTGGTGATTGGTTGTTCTGTGTCATGTGTGTTCATTGGTTATCCTGTGTGTCAATCACTGCCTGTCTGCATCTCTTTATATACATGAGTGGATATTATTACAATGATGGGATTATAAAAAATGCAGGTTCGGCCACAGCTGGAATTTTGTGTACAGTTCCGGTCAGAACATTACAGGAAGGAGATAAATGCTCTGGAGGGAGTGGAGAAGAGATTTGCTCTGGAGGGAGTACAGAGGAGATTTGCTCTGGCGGGAGTGCAGAGGAGATTTGCTCTAGGGGGAGTACAGAGGAGATTTGCTCTGGCGGGAGTGCAGAGGAGATTTGCTCTGGAGGGTGTGCAGAGGAGATTTGCTCTGGCGGGAGTGCAGAGGAGATTTGCTCTGGCGGGAGTGCAGAGGAGATTTGCTCTGGAGGGTGTGCAGAGGAGATCTGCTCTGGAGGGAGTGCAGAGGAGATTTGCTCTGGCGGGAGTGCAGAGGAGATTTGCTCTGGAGGGAGTGCAGAGGAGATTTGCTCTGGAGGGAGTGCAGAGGAGATTTGCTCTGGCGGGAGTGCAGAGGAGATCTGGTCTGGAGGGAGTGCAGAGGAGATTTGCTCTGGCGGGAGTGCAGAGGAGATTTGCTCTGGCGGGAGTGCAGAGGAGATTTGCTCTGGAGAGTGTGCAGAGGAGATTTGCTCTGGCGGGAGTGCAGAGGAGATTGGCTCTGGAGGGAGTGCAGAGGAGATTTGCTCTGGCGGGAGTGCAGAGGAGATTTGCTCTGGAGAGTGTGCAGAGGAGATTTGCTCTGGCGGGAGTGCAGAGAAGATCTGCTCTGGAGGGAGTGCAGAGGAGATTTGCTCTGGCGGGAGTGCAGAGGAGATTTGCTCTGAAGGGAGTGCAGAGGAGATTTGCTCTGGAGGGAGTGCAGAGGAGATTTGCTCTGGCGGGAGTGCAGAGGAGATTTGCTCTGGAGGGAGTGCAGAGGAGATTTGCTCTGGAGGGAGTGCAGAGGAGATTTGCTCTGGCGGGAGTGCAGAGGAGATCTGCTCTGGAGGGAGTGCAGAGGAGATTTGCTCTGGCGGGAGTGCAGAGGAGATTTGCTCTGGAGGGAGTGCAGAGGAGATTTGCTCTGGCGGGAGTGCAGAGGAGATCTGCTCTGGAGGGAGTGCAGAGGAGATCTGCTCTGGAGGGTGTGCAGAGGAGATTTGCTCTGGCGGGAGTGCAGAGGAGATCTGCTCTGGAGGGAGTGCAGAGGAGATCTGCTCTGGAGGGAGTGCAGAGGAGATCTGCTCTGGAGGGAGTGCAGAGGAGATGTGCTCTGGAGGGAGTGCAGAGGAGACCTGCTCTGGAGGGTGTGCAGAGATTTGTTCTGGAGGGGGGTGCAGAGGAGATTTGCTCTGGAGGGAGTGCAGAGGAGGGCTTGAAAATTGCAGCAATGAGGAGAGCTTGAATAGACTATAGGGTTGTTTTCCTTAGAACAGAAGAGGTTAAGGGGTGACCTAATTGAGGTGTTCAAAATTATGAGGGGCCAATACATTGCAAACAAAAGGGTTTCCTTTACTCCACCAGAGGCTGGTATTGGGTGTCACAGATAACTGTGGGTGTCTCTCTCCTGCAGGTGTTGAAACCACAACCTGGAAGTGTCGCACTGGGACAGCTTCGCAAGAGAGAGTGAACAAGTCTCACTGTTTATACCTAACCAGTGGGATTATTCTTATGCCACACCAGTTACCTTGACTGCAACCTACGCCTGTGTGAGTCTCTCTTCTGTTGATGGTGAAATGTCACCCGGAAATGCCCCACTAGTGCAACTTCACAAGAGAGAGAGAAAGAGGGACCACTGTTTATTCCTAACCAGTAGCCTCTCTTGAGTGAGTGTGTTCGAAGCGCTCGGATTCCTTTTGGGTCCTCGACTACAGAATTATGTTCTGGCCATTATTGTGACTCAATCAAAACGGACAGTGAAAGAAAGGTGAGACTACAACAGTGGTAGATTTAAAATTAAATAATTTATTCAAGAGAATTAGGTCCTCCACAACTCAGACTATAACACACAAACACTGGTTATAAATAATATGTATAAAGCAAGAGACTTAACGGCACATCGAAAATTCTTACTTTTACACAAATTTACTTTAAGCCCGCAAACATAGATACATATATATCCACACACCCACCTCAACCTCAACAATCTACACTAATTGGGAATTTCTGTGGGCTGAGGGAGTATACTCACCGTTCTCAGGAGGAATAGTTAAACTGACACGGATGTCTCTGGTTCGTCCTCGAAACTGACTGGTCCATGTGGCTGCTGGGCCGTGAGCCTAGTGTCCCTCTGGTCTTCGTGGTCTGCTCGCAACAAGTGAAGAGTGCGCCATGCAGGACAGAAAGAGGGAGTTCCTGAGTCCCGTATTTTTCAGGGCAAAAAAACGGAATGGAGCTGACACGGGTACAAAGGCCAAAGGCCAGCTGATTGCTGACAGGATGAAATTGATTTGATCAGCGTCACCACAAAAGGTTCCATAATGTCTCTGGAGACTGCTGATCTCATGAAAATGGTTCAAGCGGATGCTAGGGACAACTTTAATTGTTTTCCCATTAAGGTAATGTGATTTTGTCTGGCCAGGGCAGAACTGATTTACATTCCATTGTTTCTCGTGGAGTGAGTTGTGGACATTTAGTCTTCCCACATAATTTTCTGTTGGCCCTGAGATGAGTCTTCGGGATGTATATTCTGCTGTCTGCCTGTAGACATGTACCTCATGTCCTTTTAAAATGGAATATATCCTTTCCAACTTTGTCCAGTTCATTTTGTTCCGCTGGTGAATTGCTGTAACTTACAACATATTAGACAGGAAAGACTTGTTTCCCCTAGCTGAGGGGTCAATTACCAGGGAAACATAGATTTGTGGTGATTGGTAGAAGGATTTGAGGGGACATAAGGAAAAACATTTTCACCCACGGGGTGATTGGTGTCAGGAATTCTCTGCCTACGTTGATGGCCAAGGTACCTGAATCTGCATCTGAAGGGCTGTAACCTGCAATGCTATAGACCAGATGCTAGAAAATGGGTTTAAAATTAGCAAATAGACTTCCGGTGCGGCGGCATGAAGGAGCGGCCACATCACGGGTGGCTCCTGTGCAGGCTCTGGTATGGGCTTATCTGCCCGATCGTAAGAATTTTTAAAAATGGACTTTCCCGGCAGTGCAACTGACCACAAAGAATGCAAAATTGAAACTGACACCGAAGAGGGGTGGAGGGGTGAAATTGCAGTCGAGCCCGAGCAACAAGGCATCAAAAATGGTAAGGAGGCGGCCATCCCCATCACCCTCGACATGATGGCAGGGGTGGTAGCCGGAGAATTTATAGAATTTGGTGCAGAAATGGACGAACGCTTCAAGAAACACAGTCAGGAATTGAAAGCTTCATTTAAAACCACGGTGGAGGAGGTTTTGGGCCCAGTAAAGGAGTAACTGAACAACTGAGCAAAACAATTAAGGCAGTAGACTTGCAGCCAGAGAAATTGAAAAATGTGGAGGAGCCTTATCCCAGCACAAAGACAGATTTGTGTTCTTGGAGGCTGAAATGGCAATCGTCAGAGACAGGAACAAGGGCTTCAGGGTGAATCTGGATGATTTAGAAAATAGGTCCAGACGCATGAACCTGAGGCTGGTGGGTCTATTCGAGGGAGTTGTGGGCGCAAGGCTGACCGAATATCTCGCTTCGAAGCTCTCCCAATTGTCGGACCCTCCTCGAGATGGAAAAGATATGGTAGAATTCCTGGATGAGTTGGAGTTTCCCAAGGCGGAGGAGGAGTTACGAGAGAACCTTGAAACTCCGCTAGAGTTGGATGAGATCAAGCAGGTGATGAAACTGATGCAGTCGGGAAAGGCACTAGGACCTGATGGGTTCCCGGTGGAATTTTATAAAAATTCAGAGATCTATTAGCCCCTCTATTGTTAGGGATGTTTATGGACTCCTTGGAGAAAGATGCTTTGCCACAGCCGCTGAGGCAGGCTTCGATTTCCCTGCTCTTGAAAAAAACAAGGACCCGTTAGACTGTGGGCCATATCATCCAATCTCCCTATTAAATATAGACTCAAAGCTATTAGCTAAGGTGCTGGCATTAAGACTGGAACCTTGTCTGTCAGAGGTGATGGGTTAAGACCAAATGGGTTTTATTAAGTGGCAGAGGTTGACAGCGAACGTGAGACGACTGTTAAATATGGTGCTTAATCCGGGGGAGGATCGGGTCCCGGAGTTCATAATCTCACTCAATGCTTGACGCAGTGAAGGCGTTTGACTGGTTTGAGTGGTATTTTCTGTCTGCGGTTTAGAAAGATTTGAGTCGGATGCGGCTGTTATATGCAGCCCCATTTGCCAGTGTTTGCGCCAACAAAGTGACCTCCGACTCCTTTCGTCTTTACCGGGGTACCAGGCAGGGATATCCGTTGTCACCGTTGCTATTTGCACTTGCAATAGAGCCACTAGCCATTCTGGCTAGCTGGAAGTCATTTTCGGTATTTGGGTGTCCAGATAGCAAAGGACTGGGGAAAACTCCAGAGGTTGAATCATACGAATCTGGTGTCAAAGGCCAAAGCGGACTTGCAAAGATGGGACAGTCTACCATTATCCCTAGCGGGCCGAGTGCAATCGGTTAAAATTAACATCTTACCGCAATTTTTATTCTTATTCCAATACCTTCCGATATTCTTACCCAAGATTTTTTTCAGAGAGATTGACCGTCTGGTGCCTGGATTTATTTGGGCGGGTAAGAGCCCAAGAATCAGGGGGATGTTGCACCAGAGGAAGAGACAATTAGGGGGCTTGGCCTTGCCAAGCTTTCAATACTAATATTGGGCAGCTAATTCTGAAAACGTACTAGAGTGGTTAGGAGATTCGGATGAGTTTTGGGTTCAGGTGGAATCAGAGTCTGTGAAGGGAGTAAGCATAAAGGCGCTGCTATCAGCTCCATTACTGGTGGTACCGAAGAAATATTTGTTTAAATTGTAGGCAGGTTAAAAATTTGGAAGCAACGCTGCCATCATTTTAACTTGAGGACCGTCTCTTGACTGACCCCTATCTGTGCAAATCAGTTATTTGAACCTTCTAGGTCGGATGTGAAATTTAAGGAATGGAAGGATAAAGGTTTAGAAAAAGTGGGAGACTTATTTTTAAAAGGTCGGTTCACTAGTTATGGGGAACTGAAAGAAAAATATGGGCTCACAGATGCTGATGGGTTCAGGTACCTCCAGCTGGGTAGAAAACTACTTTTCAGCCTTTCCGATGAAACAGCCTTCTACCTTTCTTGAGAGGATCTTATCCTGCTCTGGTTCGGAGGTGGCCAGCACATGGGGTATATACCAGCAGATGATGGGGGAGGAGACGGGCTCTGTTGAGGGTATGAAGGCAAAGTGGACAGAGGAGCTGGGTCCGCTCTTGGAGGAGGAGATTTGGCGTGAGGCGTTGACGAGGGTGAACTCGACCTCGACTTGTGCTAGGTGGAGCCTCATCCAGCTAAAAGTGGTGCTAGTCAATTTTTTGAAGAGGTAGATGATAGATGTGGTCGGTGACTGGGGGCCCGGTACACCATGCACACATGTTCTGGTTGTGCTCAAAGCTGGTGGACTTCTGGAGGTCCTTTTTTGAGACTATGTCGCCGATCCTGAACATTGGGTTGGAGCCTTGCTCATTGGTGGCGATTTCTAGGGTTTCAGTTGTGCCGGAACTCCGGACGGGGCGGAGCAGCCGCCTGGCCTTTGCCTCACTGGTGGCAAGGAGGCGGATCCTCATAGGTTGGAAGTCGATTACAGCGACTCAACGTGGCTGGGTGACCTGATGGAGTTTTTACATCTCGGGAAGGTTAAATTTACCGTGAGAGGGTCAGTGAAAGGGTTTTACCGCAGATGGCGGCCGTTTATATTGTAGTTTAAGGGGCTGCTCACCGTCAGCTATGCGGGGGGGGGGGGGTCACGACTTAGTCACTACTTTTTACTTTTGTAAGGGAGGAGGCGGTGGGGGAGGGGATTCTTACTATTTAATTATTATTCTGTGTTTTTATAGGTTTTGTACTAAAATTGTCAAATAGTTTTAATAAAAATATTTCCAAAACAAAAAGAACAGATAGCTCCCCCCCCCCACCTTTTGGCCAGCACAGTCATGGTGGGCTGAATGGCCTCTTTCTGCACTGTAGCTTTTCTATGGTTCTATAGTTGAGATAGCATGGACACGATGGGCTGAATGGCCTCTTTCTGCACTGTAACTTTTCTATGGTTCTACAGTTAGGACAGCACAGACTCGATGGGCTGAATGGCTTCTTTCTGCACTGTAACTTTTCCATGGTTCTACAGTTAGGACAGCACAGACTCGATGGGCTGAATGGCCTCTTTCTGCACTAACTTTTGCATGGTTCTATAGTTACGGTACAGAAGGAGACCATTCAGCCCATCGTGTCTGCACCATGAATGAGTATTATGATTTAATGCCTTTGCCTTTTCCCTGTAACCCTATACGTAGTTTCTATTCAAATAATTATCTAATGTCGTCTTGAATGTCACAATTGAAACTGCCTCCATCACACTTCCAGGCAGTGCATTCCAGACCAAACCACTCATGTGAAAAGGTTTTTTCATATTGCATTTCTTCTTTTGCAAATCAGTTTGAATCAGTACATGCTTCTTGGTGCTCTTCGCCTTCCCCTCTCCAAGGAGAATAGTCTCAACCGCTCCAATCTATCCTCATAACTGAAGATTCTCGTCCCTGGAACCATTCTTATAAATCTCTTTTGCACTCTCTCCAACTCATTCACATCCTTTTGATAGTGTGACGCCTAGAACTGTACACAGTAATCAGTTGAGGTATATGTCTTCAATTTCAGCATAACCTCCTTTGCACTTGTACGCTATACTATTAATAAAGCCTAAGATAGTGTATGCCATTGAAGGTAGCAAGGCATGTCGAGAGAGCAGTTAATAAAGCTTATAGAATTTTTGGATTTATTAACATGGGCATTGAATACAAGAGTAAGGAGGTCATGTTGAACTTGTATCAGATGCTAGTTAGGCCTCATATGGAGTACTGCATCCACTTATTGGGCAAGGATATGAAGGCATTGGAAAAAGCATTGAGGAAATTCACAAGAATGATTCCACTGTTGAAGAACTGTAGCTTTGAGGATAAATTTGACGTTAGGACTGTTTTCCTTGGAGACTTGATAGAAAAATTTAGGATCCTGAGGGGTATGGTTAGGGTAAATAGTGAGAAACTGTTCCCACTCGAGGGCACCAAGGGGTCGAGGGCTCAGTTTCAAAATAATTGGCAAAAGGAGTAAAGATGAAGACTAAAATATTTTTCACCCAGAGGATAGTGAGAGTCTGGAACGAAATTCCTGAGAGGGAGTTGGAGGAAGGTTTGATCAAAGTATTCAATTGGAAATTTGATTGATATCTGAAAATAAACATTGTGCAAGGTTATGGGAATACGGTAGGGGAGTGGGACTAGGTAGAATGCTCTTTCAGCGAGCCAGGATAGACTCGATAGACCAAATGGCCTCCTGCACTATTAAGATACTGTGAATCACAGCCTTCTGCCAATGCAAATAAATTTCTGTCAATCTATTCCGTCCCTCATGTTTTTCAACACATCTGTCAAATCCCCTCTCAGACTTCACTTTCTAGAGGCAACCAGTCTCAGCCTCTCCGATCTATCAACATAACTGAAGTCCTTCAACTCTGGAATCATTCTTGCAAATCTTTTCTGCACCCACTCTAATGTCTTCACATCCCTCCAAAGGTGCAATGCCCAAAGTTGGACATAATGTCGTGGTTGAGGCCAAATTAGTGTTCTATTAATGTTGATCATAACTTCCCAACTTTGAACACCATTGTTTAAAAAAAACTATTTACCACTGCTCTCTTTTTCTCGTCACTTAGCTAACTTTGTATTCATGCTATCATTATCCCTTTTACTCCAAGTGCTTAGAAATTGCATGCAAACCTGTAATGTGGCACCTTATCTAATCACTAGTATAATAATTATAATCTTCATTAGTATCACAAGTAGGCTTAAATTAACACTGCAATCAAGTTACTGTGAAAAGCTCCTAGTCGCCACATTCCGGCACCTGTTCGGGTACACTGAGGGAGAATTCAGAATGTCCAATACACCTAACAAACATGTCTTTTGGGATTTGTGGGAGGAAGCCAGTGCACCTGAAGGAAACCCACGCAGACACAGGGAGAATGTGTAAACTCCACACAGAGTGTGAGCCAAGCTGGGAATCGAACCGCCAACCCTGGAGCTGTGAAGCAACAATGCTAACCACTGCTATTGGAAGCCCCACATATAATACACAAACAAAATTGTCGTCATCAACCCTCTCAGCTATCTCCCCAAAAAAGTTAATCGAGTTAAATGTTTGTCTGTGGCATTAGGTGTAGGAGATGCACTGCTGGAAGTGAAAAAAAATGGACAACTATTGCGAAAGGTGACACTGGAAAATCCAAAAGGAAGCCACGCCTATTTTAGCTGTTTCCTTATTTTCCCTGAGGTAAGTTTAAACTGCGAAACAATATATTTCTAATTAGCTTCTTCTGGTTGAGTATTGTTATTTATTTTAGTTTTCATAAAATGAAACCCCAGTTCTACTGATCTAGATATAAAATAATTAATTCTCCTTTTAGAAATGATTCCACAATGCAAAGAAAACGTTTGCTTCTGTATGGTAAACAGAATCCTCTTGAGTAAAAAGTAATCAAGGATTTCACCTCCATTTGTAGACATATTTAACACATTATTTTTCAGTTGAGTAACTTGCAAGCTCAGTGTGTGTATTGTTGGGAAATGAAATGTTTCATACTTCTGCTCATGTGTGTCCCGATGATTTTCTTCATTGGGATGGTGATAGTTCTTATTTGTTTTGGAGACAAATGTTAAGGATTGCAGAAAAATGTACACGTGTCTATTGTGTAATTGACCATTTTACTTCATTCCTGTATCATTTACAAATGGATTTGTTAACCAGAGACTTTTTCCTTTTAGCAACTCCGTACTTTGAACCTTTTTCCAGCTCTGCATTTCATTTTCAGTGTGTACGTAAAAGAACATGAAAAGATTATACCAACTGGCTCTGTTGTGCTCTGTTTTCTATCCTTTAACCAGCTTCCTATCCACAGTGCCACTTATCTTTAATACTTTATTCTCATTGAAAGCTTCCTATACAAAATCAAATATGTTTTCAAACTTTGTGGCCACAGCATCCACTTTTTAAAAAAATGCATCTTTATTTTCCTGCCAAAAGTTAAATCCAAGGACTGAAGGCAACATTTTTTCCCTTTATTCTTTCATGGGATGTGGATGTTTCTGGCAAGGCCAGCACTTGTTGCTTATCCCTAATTGCCCTTGAACTGAATGGCTTGCTTGGTATTGCAGAGGGCACTTAAGGACCAAACTTATTACAGTGGATTTGGAGTCACATGTAGACCACACAACGGTCTTGCAGGTGGATATTAGTGCGAGTATTTACAAGTGGGATCATGGCTGTGGAGAGGGAGCAGAAGGTTTGAAAAAAATCTCTGAAAAAGCCTAAAATATTGTCGGGCTTGCTGGGATTGGCTGCCCAGGCTGGGGCATGGAACTGAAGTGCCAAGCCCGTGGATTCTGGGTGTCCCTCTCGAGATCCGGGTGGCCTGGCTCAGACGTCATTGCTGCAGTATCTATTTTAATTGCACCCCTCTGGTGCTACTTACAGGCTCCTGTCTGCTCACAACACTGAGCGCTTCCTGTATCCTTTGAATGTTCAGAGAGCCTCTGGTCACCCAGGCCATCCCTCTGGACACCCTCATACACCAGCTGTTTCATTAAGAGGATGGGTGCAGCCAAGCTCAATCGGGTCAACCAGGCGTTGACACTCCTCCGAAGCGCTTCCCCACTGCAGTGGAAACTGTATCAACAGAGCTCGCCTCAACCAATGGACACCTGCACCGTGGCCTTTGGCGCCCTCCCTGGTTCTCTGCCCCTCTCAGGGCAGAATCTTCGCCAGTGATCCCCACTCTATAGGATCACGAGCTGTCTCCTCCTGGTGCGGCTGGCAGCACTGACTGTTTCTGCCATCACCTCCCAGATGCTGTTCAGGAGGGCAGGCTTGAGTCTGTGGCCCACCCTGAAGAAGAGGCTGTCCTTGCTCTGTTCACTGGCGTGGAGCTGTGGGTCCACCTTGGACTCCTGAACCTGGGATGCAGGTCTTTTCTGTGCCATCTTTGTGTTTGCAGTGAGTCTGAAATGGAGCGCTTCAGTTCTGTAAGGCTCTTAGTGCTAATTCCAGCCCCAGAGATTTCAACACCTGCTGAATCAGAATTGCTCTGACCTCCAGTGACCTCCTCAGGCTGTCCCAACGGCATGTGCATGCCGTTTTTGAGGGGGCTGAGCATCAAAAAACAGCTCCGCCCCCAATTCCAGAGTAAAAACAGATTCTCTGGCCAATTGCCGAATGTGATTTTAGCAGCAGCAATCAGAGAATCCCGTGCTTAGTCTCCCAAACAGAGAATTCCGGCTAAGATAAAGAAGGCAGATTTTCTTCCCTGAAGTGAACTGGTTGGTTTTTGCAGCAATAGATGATGGTTACTATGCTTATCATTGCTGAGACTAGTTTCATATTGCAGATTTATTAATTGAATTCAAATTCCATAGTTGTCATTGTGGCATTTGAATCAATGTTCCTGGAGTATCTGCCTGCGGCCCTGGATTACTATGACATTACCTATACAACCATCTCCCCACAACTGATTTAAACATCTATCTGACCCACATCAACTAATTATCATACCCCTCTCTTCTGTCAAAACAATCCATACGCCATGAGCATCCTGGAGAACAAAGTAAAATACCAGTGATGCTCCCTTTCATTTGAAGACCATTGTTATTGCCCCTTTCTCAAACCCCTAACTTTTGTTCCTCTATGTTAGCAAACCACAGTCCTTCTCCAAAGTCCATAAATGTTTTGCTGCCTCTCAGATTTGTACCCATCTTTCCTGAATGATGCATCTTGGTATATTTCATTACATTAAAGATCGTATACAAATGCAAGTTGTCATTGGGGAAATTCAAGCAGGGAGTTTAAGAATCAGCTTTCCAACCTGCCATTTCCAGCCTGAAATGGCCCGAACCCAAGTAACAACTGAGATCCTTGGTGACTTTGACCATGTGCCGTATCTATTCCAATTCTCCTTGACCTCTGCAGTCTTTAATGTGGTTGACAACACTATCCTCCTCCAAGGCCTTTCTCTATTGTCCAGCTCTCTAAAATTGACCTCACTTGGCTCCACCTTAGCAATTTGGTCATAGCTGCTGCACCTCCAGCAATGGCCTCCACGCCATTATTTAAGTCCCTTAAAGATCAATCCTCAGCTTGTTCCACTTCTTTATCTGCATTCTGTCCCTTGGTGACATTATCCATGTGAATACAGTTAACATTTCCATAATAATACTTAGCCATAAATCATCTGTCTTAACCCGTCTGATTCCTATTGTTGGCAAACTGGCTGTTTTGGATGAATTGTAATTTTCTCCAGCTATACTTTGGAAAGAACCCATTGCTCATTCCCTATCAGAAGCTTAATACTCTTGCTCCCAATTCCACCCTCGTCTTTCCACCTTGATGAAAGTTCACAGATCTGAAATATTCTATTTTCTTTCTCCATAGCTGCTGCCAAACCTGCTGAGTGTTTCCACCATTTTCTGTTTCCATTTCAGATTTCCAGCATTCCCGGAATTTAGGTTTTGTGTTTGTAGTACAGATTCTAGTTGAATAAAATATGCAGTGTTCAATTAAAATTCAAGAAAATAAATGGATAAAATGGTCAATGTTGTAAAAGAAGCCTTTTATGTTTAGATGTGTAAATGTGGCAATGTTGTAAGCATTTAATTGAAGAAAATGCGCACGTGTTTGCAGCAGCCAGATTTTGGGACATGTGCAATATTCTATGGACTAATTAGCTCGTTGGAGATGGTGTTTCAGTATGTATACAAATGCATCCCATTTTTTGGATTACTGGGCTAGTAGTAGTAGAAGATGTTGTCTTGACCTTGTGTTTTATGAGACTGATATTTTTAAGTTCCACAAGCCAGGACTGACTATCCTAAGTATTTTAATATTTTCTTTATATATCCTCGCATTAGAAAAATCAACTGGTGGCAACATGCGGTGACAAAGGAGAAGTTTGTATTTGGGATATGAAGGATTTATCAAAGCCCTTGCAAAAGATTCAGCTCCAGGACTGCCGAAGTATCAGTTGCATGATACTTGTGAAAAATCAGGTAATATGGTAACTTCAGCTTCAAGTTTGTTAAATGTGTTGGAAATGTATGGTGCACAGCAGTATTATTTCTCAGTAACACAGTGAGACCAAGATATTTCAGCTCACTTTCGTCGATACTACCTCGGTGACTCATAACCAGAGCCACTGTTGTCAGCCATAAATACCCCATCTTTCCTTGGCTGTAACAAACTAGAACTGACATGTGGTGGCTGGCCAGGGCTTCCTCAGATACTTGGATACTTGACCACCATTAGTAAGAGCTAGCCATAGATTTGGTACTAATAGTCCACTGTTGTGTCTAAAACCTCAGATACTTTCGACCAGCTTACTTACTCAAATGTTTGCCTAGTTGTCTTTAATAACGAGGAGAACAAACCACAAACACGAGTTCAAATTCAACAATATTTAACATAATTAACGTGTAAATTACCCACAAAATATACTAGAGGTACCCAAGATCAGTGTGTACTACCCGCAAAGTAAGCTATGGATTCAATCACTGCATTCCTCCGTGATCTCACCTTTACCTATCTCTACAATCAAAGAGGTTTGATTCCCGACTTGGGTCACTGTCTGTGCAGAGTCTGCACGTTTTCCCTGTGTCTCCGGGTGCTCCGGTTTCCTCCCACATGTTCCGAAAGACATGCTGTTAGGTGAATTGGACATTCTGAATTCTCCCTCTGTGTACCCGAACAGGCGCCAGAATGTGGCGACTAGGGGCTTTTCACTTATTATTATTCTAGCGATTAGATAAGGTGTCACATTACAGGTTTGCTTGCAATTTCTAAGCACTTGGAATAAAAGGGATAATGACAGCATGGATACAAAGTTAGCTAAGTGACGAGAAAAAGAGAGCAGTGGTAAATAGTTTTTTTTAAACAATGGTGTTCAAAGTTGTGAAAATAAAGATTATTATCATTATAAGAGCAGGTCAGAAGCTGGGAATTCTGTGGCGACTAACTCAGCTCTTCACTCCACCTACAAGGCAAAAGGCAGGAGTGTGTTGGAATACTCTGCAATTGCCTGGATGAGTGCAGCTCCAACAACACTCTGAGCTCAACCTCAACCAGGACAAAACAATCCACTTGATCGGCACTCCCTCTGCCGAAACATTCACAGCCTCCGCCAATGATTTATCATGACAGCAGGGTTTACCATATACAAGATGTCGTACAGCAAAGCCCCTTCAACATCACCTTCCAAACACGCAACGTCTATCGTCTAGAAGGTTGAGGGCAGTGGTTGCATGGAAACTCCACCACCTTTTAGTTCCCCTCTAAGTCATCATTCTGACTTGGAACTTTGTTGCAGTTCCTTCAGTGTTGCTGCATAAAAATTCTGGAGCTCTTTTCCTAACAGCACTGTAGGTGTATCTAATGGACTGCAGCATTTCAAGAAGGAGGCTCACCAGCACCTTCTCGAAGGCATTTAGTGGTGGACAACGAATTTTGACCATTGATGTCCACATCCCAAGAAAAAAAACATTACTTCTAGCCCCTGAACATTCTCTGGGCACTGTCCCTCTGTGTGTATGAAAGTTGACATACTGGTTCCATTTGCCAGTTTACCTTTTACCAGCTGACAGGCATCTTCCAGCATTAAATTGGGCCTTGCGGAAGTCAACTATCACTGGGATACTGAAAGATTTCTACCATTCGGTTACCAGCAGCATTCTGTGATTACTGGAACTCGGTAGAAATTTAAGTTAAAACTTTTCAGGTGCCAATAAGAATTGTTTTATTTGTCTTCTATTGATTACAATTTGAAAGTAATTTAAAAGGCAATTCGTAGACAATTTGAAGCTTTTAAAAGAATCACAGATATTATCTTCTTGCTGAGGCAAACAGCTCAACAATAACTTTTAAAAGTCAAAGTCTGAAAATGAAATATGAAGAAGAGAGAGAGAGCTAATCTTCAGCTTCAAACCAACAAAACAAAAACTAACAAACTAAAAAAACTCAAACTCAAAACCTCGAAAGCACACAAAATGGCGGGCCGAAACTTCTTCAGTTATACCCTTTCATATCTGTCTTAAGTCACCTAATCACACCCCAGTATAATCCTAATTGGTTTGGGTTCGACTCAAACACATTTGATTTGACGGCAAGCCGTCCATCTTCAATATGTAACGTTACTTCTAATTGTTGCGTATCTGCATACTTGTGTATGTTAAGGAATGCGATATTCTGCTTTATCTTTAACAGCAAAAATCTGGTTTTATGCTGGCTTGGCTATTGTAACAATGGAGACTTCATGTAATCTCTGCATGCAATGCTGGACAATGATTTGCAAAATGTCGAGAAAGTTGGAATCAAATATATATTTGATTCAATGTTTTATAAACTGTCCATTAAAATGTTTCAGCCTTATAAGTTACGGAATGTGGTTCACGCTGTAATCACTAATGGCCCGAAAAGAGAAAAATAGAGCTTTTAAGTTACTGGACTCTTGTCACCTCGTTGCCATGGAATTCAGCCCTTGTCCTTGAGTTAAAAGTGTTTGTTTTATCAGACTTCGGTGTTACTTTAAAACTATGTAAAATGAATTTGCAGAATATGTGTCTCTTCAATCCTTAATTTAAAACTGGGGCTTAATATTTATGCTTAAACAGCTATCTTTTACCTATATTAGTTGTATTAGAAAGACCTGGCTTCTACGGATACCAGGGGCGAAATTCTCCGGAAACGGCGCGATGTCCGCCGACTGGCGCCCAAAACGGCGCAAATCAGACGGGCATCGCGCCGCCCCAAAGGTGCAGAATGCTCCGCATCTTTGGGGGCCGAGCCCCAACCTTGAGGGGCCAGGTCGGCGCCGGACGAATTTCCGCCCCGCCAGCTGGCGGAAAAGGCATTTGGTGCCCCGCCAGCTGGCGCGGAAATGACATCTCCGGGCGGCGCATGCGCTGGAGCGTCAGCGGCCGCTGACAGCTTCCCACGCATGCGCAGTGGAGGGAGTCTCTTCTGCCTCCGTCATGGTGGAGACCGTGGCGGAGGCGGAAGGGAAAGAGTGCCCCCACGGCACAGGCCAGCCCGCGGATTGGTGGGCCCCGATCGCGGGCCAGGCTACGGTGGGGGCACCCCCCGGGGCCAGATCGCCCCGCGCCCCCCCAGGACCCCGGAGCCCACCCGCGCCGCCTTGTCCCGCCGGTAAGGCAGGTGGTTTAATTTACGCCGGCGGGACAGGCATTTTAGCGGCGGGACTTCGGCCCATCCGGGCCGGAGAATCGCGCGGGGGGGCCCGCCAACCTGCGCGGCGCGATTCCCGCCCCCGCCGAATCTCGGGTGCCGGAGACTTCGGCAACCGGCGGGGGCGGGATTCACGCCAACCCCCGGCGATTCTCCGACCCGGCGGGGGGTCGGAGAATTTCGCCCCAGGTGTTTACCCCAGTCCATTAATGTTTTTCCCCATTGTTTGGAGGGGAATATGTTTAACCGTATTAGATTCCACGGACTTGTGTTTAAGTAGATTACTTTTTTCCAGTGTCAAGTGGAAAGATAGTTGTAGGATGAGGTATTGCACAATACTGCTTATTATGGTGACATCAACAAATTAATTCTAATATTGAACGGTGTAAAATTACAATTTTAAAAATTAATTCATGGAATGTGGGCATTGTGGGAAAGGCCAGCATTTGTTACCCATCCTTTATTGCCCTTGAATTGAGTGACTTACTGGGCCATTTCAGAGTCAACCACATTCTTTAACAGAATACACTGTTTAAATATTGCTACTGACTTTCTGTTGCAACAGGTGTGTACTTAATATGTTGGCTATATTCAAAAGAATGCAGGTGGCTAATTCCAGTGTATATTTTTAAAATTCCTTTTAGCTCTGGATTGGAGGCAAAGGATCGGACAAAGTCAGAGGGAAAATCTATGTGGTAGACACATTCAAGTACTGTGTGGAAAAGGAACTGGTGGCTCATATAGACATGGTTCGAGCATTGTGCTGTACCGAAGACAGATATGTTCTCAGTGGTGCTGGCAGGGAAGATGGGAAAATAGCCATCTGGAAAGTAGAATAGTTGATTTTCTTTGCATACATTTTACCCCAGTCATGCTACAGTGTTGAACTTTGTTCATCTAAGAGATACATTGGTTACATACAATGTCCTGCACTTTGGTGTAGCTGTTAAATATTGGGCCGTAACCTCCTGGCTCCCCAGGATTGGATTTGGAGGGTACCCCAAAGATGCGCTGGGGAATACCTCTTGGAAGTTCCCACATAAAGATTTACCCGGAAATTGTCCAAAAATGCTAACTTCCTCCTGGACAATTGCACTGGGCTGGAAACCATCTGACAAAGTCATTTAAATCTCCAACTTCAGATGGATCAGCCAGTTTAACCGCCTAGTTAGCCTGAAAGAGTTAGAAGGAAAAAAACACTTCAGAGTAACTATTTTAAACACCCAGACCAAGCCCCGCAAGAACACCCTCCACCCTCCCCACAAACACACACACACACACAACCAAGTACCTCACCCTTCTGGCATCACGGTGGCGCAGTGGTTAGCATTGCTGCCTCACGGCGCCCAGGTCCCAGGTTCGATCCCGGCTCTGGGTCACTGTCCGTGTGGAGTTTGCACATTCCCCCGTGTTTGCGTGGGTTTCACCCCCACAACCCAAAGATGTGCAGGGTAGCTGGATTGGCCACGCTAAATTGCCCCTTAATTGGAAAAAATTATTGGGTACACAAATTTTTTTGTAAAAAAGTACCTCGCCCCTTACGGTATTCCTTGACACACTTGGGCCCAACCCTGCACCAGCCCGAACGACCCCCGCCTGCACACCCATTCACACCTGACTCCTCCCCCCTCACTCCCAACCCTACATCCCACTCACTCACATACCGTAGAAACTTACCTTCTCCCTTTCAGAGGGATCTTTAAACTCACCTGCTTTATGTCAGCTAGTGCAGTAAAAACAGGGTGGAGGCGGGGGATGGTGGCCTCCTTCGCTATGCTCCTTTTGCAATTCGCTGCTGGAGTCCGCCACTGAATGTTTTTGTTTGAGAAACATTGGTCAAACCTATCTGTACAAGAATTACTTATTGCTTCTAACAGTAACGCCTACTTGTTCTGCTTCATTTAAAAATACAGAGAGTGGCAAAACATTTGAAAGGAACATTGCACTTTAATTTCATGCAATTGATACCTGTTGAAGTTAAATAGTGCAGATAAACACAGATTTAAACTTGTGCTCTCGAGCCTATACACCCTTGAAATGTTTTTTGTTTCCGTTGTGCAATTACTGATAACTTATTTGCTACTTTATCAGATGATCTATTCCTCAAATTACACATGTCCATACTTACCTTTGCACATATCAGATTATCCAAAGCAATAATACCACATTGCCACATATGATAGCAACATCAAGAGAAGCAGCGTTATCTGTTCCTGTCTGCACAGATGCTGCCTGATCGACTTTGAGTATCACCAGCATTTTCTGTATTTATTTCGGATTTTCGATATCTGCGGTATTTTGCTTGTAACATTTCTGCATTCTGTTTGCAGTTTATTATTGAATCGCATTATTTTTTTTCTGCATTTAAAGTTGCTAAATTGCAAAATACTATGATAGGGCGATTGCATTGGGGTCACCCTTCAACTATATTTTAAAATAAAGTGGAGAATAACCCAAGGAAAGATTTAAAATGAAGTTGATTTAACATAAAAGAAAACTTGGCCGTGGTTAATGGATGGAATATGATCAATATATTTTGATTGAGCTGCTATATGTATTTTGTTTTAAAGTTTATGCTCTGTAAAATTTAATTTAGGGAACTGGATGTATGGTCTGTCTGTTCAATCACTGTGCATAGGAAATATCAGACCCCCAATACTTTTTGCAAGTAATATGAAAGCTGTAAAATCAATGTCTAACAGCTTGTGAAATTTGGAATCTTGACCTTTGCGGGTGGCTAAAGCTCGTGATTTTACATTACTGTCGATAGCGTATGCTTAAATAGCCTTCATCTATTTATAGAGTTATGTGAATTTTAAAGTGCTTTGTCAGTTACTAATTTATCATAGAATTTACAGTGCAGAAGGAGGCCAATCGGCCCATCGAGTCTACACCGGCACCCGAAAGAGCACCCTACCAAAACCCACACCTCCACCCTATCCCCGTAACCCAACAACCCCACCTAACCTTTGGACACTATGGGGCAAATTAGCGTGACCAATCCACCTAACCTGAACATCTTTGGACTGTGGGAGGAAACCGGAGCACCCAAAGGAAACGTACGCAGACACTGGGAGAGCATACAGACTCCGACACAAACGGTGATCCAAGCTGGGAATCAAACACGGGTCCCTGGCGCTGTGAAGCAACAGTGCCAACCACTGTGCTACCATGCCGCCCATGTTTTAAATAATCTGTAAGATAAGAAAATAATGCAGTTCACTGCCTTATGTCCATTCTGTAAGTTTACTGCATATAGGATGTTAATTGCAGAGCAATATTAAATCATTGGGCCAAATCTTCTGAAGAGTGGCGATCACTATCAGGCTTCCACTCCGCTGCCATTTTCAGACATGGCTCTGGAGCTCCACAATTCTGGCCTGGACATCCGAACTCAGCCTCTTCAGAAATGCAGAGCCTGTTCTTGGAGCCCATCTTCATAGGGCAGCTAAGCCACACACCCTATTTACAGCACTAGCTGCTGTATACCAATACAGCGAAAAGCTTTGGGATATTTAAACATCTTTTCACTGTGTTAACGACTGAGAAAGTGAGGTAAGTGAGTAGAGTGGCAGTGTTTGGGGGCTGGGGGATAGAGTTTAGAAGGTGAGTGGGATCATTAACAGGGATTTAGATTAGATTTTTCTTCCCTGTCTAACATTCCCTGAGTAGCTAACCAGGTAAGTGAGTCAGAACACACCAAAGTCTCTGACTCTAACACCGAGCTGGAGACGTTATTGAGATTCCAGATGCAGAGGAGTTGCCCATTGGAAGTTGAAATTTCCTGTGAATTCCTGGTATTGAGACTTCCAAGGGGTCTCCCAGTGCATTTTCTTATTACATCTGGGGTGCGATTCTCCGAAATGGAGACAAAGTCCCGACGCTGGAGTGAAAACCGGAGTGTTTCACTCCGGCGTCGGAGCCTGCTCCCAGCCCCCTATTCTCCAGCCCCCGGGGGGCTAGGAGCGGCGTGCTGGGCCTTGGCGCCGCGTAAAAAGCGGCGCCGCATCAACGACGCGGCTGGCGTCGCGTAAATGCCATCACCCGCGCATGCGCGGTTGCTGTCCTCCCCAAGGCCACCCCGCAAGAAGATGGCAGATGGATCTTGCGGGGCGGTGGAGGAAAGGAGGTCCTCCTTTAGAGAGGCCGGCCCGCCGATCGGTGGGCACCAATCGCGGGCCAGACCCCATCGGAGGCCCCGCCCCCCCGGTGCAAGAACCCCCCCCCCCCCCCCCCGCACAGGTGTCCCCCCCAGCGTTCCCGCGCAGTTCCCACCGGCGCGACTATGTGTGGCCGGCGCCGGCGGGAACCTGTCGTGTTGGGGCGGCCGCTCGGCCCATCCGGGCCGGAGAATCGCCGCCCGCCTTTTGCAAACGGCGAGCGGCGATTCTCCGAGCAGCCAGGTGTGATTCTCGCGCTGCTGGTTTTGAGGGTGGGGGGAGAATCGCGTGCGGGTGTCGGGGCGGCGTGTTGGGACTCGCGCGGCGCCCCGGCGATCCTCCCACCCGGTGTGGGGGGGAGAATTCCGCCCCTGATCTCTGACTATCTGGAGAGTGCAAGGTCTGGGACATTAAGTTTCCATCACAAAAGTAAGAATGGCTTATCTACCTCAGCCTTCCTTAGAAGAACCTGCTTTGAGGTATGCAGTGAATGAGCAGTACAGTATGTTGTAGCAAAATTGATTATGAAGTATTTTTTATTACTGTGGCAATCACTATGTGTATTACAATGACCAAAGTTTTAATTTTCCAATAATTTAGTTAATAAAAATAAATGTAATGATAGGATTAGTCAGGTCATGAAGGAAACTATCCATACAACAGCTTGTCCATTGAGTAATTGTTCCTTTTTCTTTGATGTGATTACTGAAAATTAACTCTTACTAATTACTGATTATCATTTTAGATAGTTAAGCCATGGGATGGATGTTTAAAAAATTAAATTTTACAAATGGCCTTTTAAAGCAAGCAGTATTTCCTGGGTGTGATCAAACCCAAAAGAAGACTGTGTTCAGTGGAGTGTATAAAATATGTTTTCCTTTCGGAGAAGTTAACTTGAAATTGTTATTGTATGTATGCAAATTCTAATCTTTGTACACTTTTGTCTTTGAAAAATTGACATCCACAATGCAGCGCAAAAAGCAATATTTTTCATTTACTTTTATATAGTTGTTATTTCTGAAATGTTGCATAATATCAATAAATGCTATTTTTTTTTAATGTGCAAAATTCTATCTTTTTTAATACCTTCCCTTCAGAAGAGAATGTTTGAATATGTATTTCTGATGTAATAGCAATGACATTTTTGTAGAAGTGGGATGAAAATGGGGAAGAGCGAGATGTTCCCGATTAATGCTAGAGGGCAGGAAAGCAGGTTAGGGGAGTTGCCATTCCGGTGGTGGGGGAGGTTGGGGGCTGGTTATTTTTGTTCATGTGGATGTTTGTGTGACATTATGGGAAATGTTCAGAATACAAAGGGTTAATGTCATATCATACTTAACTACTAGATGGAGCGAGATGCAGAACTATATAAAGCACTGACTCAGACTTCTGGGAGAAGACTGGAGAGCAGAGGAGCAGCGAAAGAGATCAGAGCATAGTTATAGATAGTGTAGAGGCTAGTGTTAGTAGTGTGTAGATTACTAGATTACTGTTTATTTAGGTGTAATTGGTTGAGCTTTAATAAGTAGTGTAAATAAAAGTTAGCTTTGTTAATGAACTTAGCTTCCGTGGTCTTTGTGAACACTACAACATCCACCCTGATAACAGAATCACAAACAACACCACATGGTACCAGGAGTGTGTTCCTAAAAGTAAACAGTGAGTTTAGAAAGTTAGTTTAGCTTCTTGGAAAAAATAAGAACAGTCAAGCCTCTACACAGATCTCTGAGACAGTACCAAGCTAATGATCGTAAGATGGAAGGTCTGAAAAAGCCAGAACGTTTCAGGACGAACGGTAAACTAAGTTTAAACTGGAAAAATTTCAAACAGCAATTTGAATTTTAAAAAAATCTTCCTCCGCGTTAGAATCAGCTCCTGATCATCGAAATATCACGCTCCTCCTCAATTTGGCTGGACTGCAGGCATTAGAATTATTTAATTCCTTTGA